>NC_139022.1:150346649-150792739 GCF_964662115.1 Mustela nivalis | reverse complement strand
ACCCTATCACACTCCCCTTTCCATAAGAATCCCTGTTCTGTGGTAGATTACTGGGTATCGTCTGGAACTTAAGACAGTCAGATTCCTTTCTTTCTTTCTTTTTTCTTCCTTTCTTTCTTTCTTTCTTTCTTTCTTTCTTTCTTTCTTTCTAAGATTTTGTTTATTTTTTTGACAGAGAGAAACATAGCAAGAGAGAGAACATAAGCAGGTAGAGTGAGAGAGGGTGAAGCAGGCTTCCTGGTGAGCAGGGAGCTGGATGCAGGGCTGGATCCCAAAATCCTGGGATCATGACCTGAGCTGAAGGCAGATGCTTAATGACTGAGCCACCCAGGTACCCCAAGACGGTCAGGTTTCTTGATTGCAACAGAAGGCAGTTTGGGCTAACATTAGGTAAAGGGAGATTTATTTATTTGTATTTAGAGTTATCAGGTTTGGGGGTGCCTGGGTGGCTCAGTGGGTTAAAGTCTCTGCCTTCGGCTCAGGTCATGATCCCAGGGTCCTGGGATCGAGCCCTGCATCAGGCTCTCTGCTCAGCAGGGAGTCTGCTTCCCTTCCTTTCTCTCTCCCTGCCTCTCTGCCTACTTGTGATCTCTGACTGTCAAATAAATAAATAAAATAAAAAAAAAAGAGTTATTAGGTTTGATGACAGGCTACGAGACTAAGTTTGGGAATGGTAGGAACCAAGGAAGCACCATAAGCATAGGAAGGATGTGGGAAACACAGCAACTGTCTCTGTCTCCCCAGCAGGAACTGAATGGCTGGAACATGATCACCACTTTTGCCTCTGCAATGAAGATGACCTCTAGGTAGGCACCATTCTATAGAAAACCCCAAATTCCTATCCCCTTGTTCCTGGGTAATACACAAATCTACTCAGTGAAAGGATGTTCTGGAGATTCAGTCTAAATCAATCGACCTTAACAGATGGAGATGATCAGGATGGGCCTCATCATCATATGAGCTCTTTAAGGCAGCAGAGGAAGGCAGAAAGGGAAGTCCAAGAGATTCGAAACATCACAAGGATGTTATGTGGCATGGCTGGCTTTGAAGATGGAAGGGTCCCTATGCCAGGACCATAGAATGGCTGCAAGGAGCTGACAACAGCTAAAAACGAAACAAGGAACTCAGCCCTGCAACTGTAAGGAACTGAATTCTAATAACAGGAATGAACTTGGAGGAGGTTTCAAATGAGGACACAGCCAGCCAGCATCTTTGAGATCTTGTATTAGTCAGGGTTCTCCAGAGAAACTGAACCAATAGAGTATATATATATATATATATATATATATATATATATATATATGAATAGGTAAGGGAAGGTTTATTAAAGGAATTGTCTTGCATGATTATGGAGGCAGAGAAGTCCTATGAGCTGCCATCTACAAGCTAGAGAAAAAGGAAAGCCAATGGTATAATATCGTCTGAGTCCTGAGGCCTGAGAATCAGGAGGCTGATAGTGTAGATGCTAGTCCGAGTGCGAAGGCCCAAGAACCAAGAACACTGATGTGCAAAGGCAGGAGAAGAAGATGGATGTCCCAGCTTAAGCAGAGAGCAGATTTGCCCTTCCTCCACTTTTCTGTTCTCTATAGGCCCCACAATTGGATGATGCCTGCCCAGGCTGGTGAGGGCCAGCTCCTTTACTCACCAATCCAGATGCTAATCTTTTCCAGAAACACCCTCACAGACACATCCAGAAATAATATTTTACCATCTGTGTGGACATTCCTTAGCCCAGTCAAGTTGATATATACAATTAGCCATTCCAGACTGTGAGCAAAGAACACAGCCACAGCATCCCCGAATTCTGACCTGTAGAACGGTGAACAAATAAACACATTGATTTAAGATGCTAAGTTTGTTGCAATTTGCTATACAGCATTCCGTAACTGATCTGCTATGTCATCTGTCATTTGGGAGTTACAGAGTCTGGGAGCTGGTGTGCTATCAGGTGGGCTTAGGCCACTGCAGGCCCCTGACGGTGTCCATGGGCAGGTATTGTATGGACTGGTCATTTTCTTTGTAGTTGGAAGGCAGGCTCTAAGAATTACTTCCTGCCATGGCTATCCACTGGAAAAGAACTGGTTTCCCAGAATGAAACCGAAGTGTGGTTAAAAAAGCAGATGGGAACTATGTAGCTCCGGGAAAAGTCTACCACGGAGTTTTCCTCAGTAAATAGTCTGGTATACCTCCTGCTCAGCCTGCCTGTGGCTGCTTAATGGCCGGCTGTTCACCACACCTGAGCTCCTAACATCCCTTGTTATTTGGGAACCTTTCCTGTGAAAATGTGGATAATGTGTTGCATCTTAAGTGCCAGGGTTTCAGGACAGGCTTATGTATGTTGAAGAGGTGGAGGGGCACAATGAGAGGACTGTAAGTTCAGCAGTCTGGACAAGTGGATTTTGATCCCAGGTTTTCTGCCGTGTCACTTCAGGCAATCGGTGATATCCTGTGGCTTTAAGTTGCTTCTCTGAAAACTGAGCTTGTGATGATCTGTCTTAAATTCACTCATTCATTTAATATTTATTAATGTGTATGTGTCAGGTTGTAAGGACGTGGCACTGAGCAAGGCTGGCAGGACTCTTGAAGTGCACAGTTAACATTATAGACATGAGGAAAAACCTCTCCAAAGAGGTAATATTTGAGTTAGACTTGGGGACCTCAGACTGGGTCTACTATGAGATTATGAATAACAGGTTGATTGCTAGGATATTGAGCCATCGACATCATGGTTGGACATAGTCTAGATAAGGTCCATGGGCCACATCTGCCTCCTAGTTTTTATATGGCCCTTGGGCTAAGAGTTGTTTTTCCATTTTAAATGGAGTATTAGTTTTCTAGGGCTGCCATAATAAAGAACCACAAGCTGAGTGACTTAAACACAGGTTTATTATCTCATCTGTATGGAGGCTTAGTCCAAAGTCAAGGTGTCACATTTGTGTCACAAAATCAAGGACACATTCTATGCCTTACTCAGCTTATGGTAACCTCGGGTATTCCTTGGCTTACAGATAATATTCTCCTGTGTTTGTTTCTATGTCCACATTTCCCCTTTTTTTAAGGACACCAGCCGCTTTGGAATAGGGCCTGTCCTAATAATATCATCTCAACTTGATTATTTCTCAAACATCCTTGTTCTAAACGAGGCCACATTCTGGTGTGCTAGAGATTAGGACATCAAAGTTTCTTCTCTGGAGAGAGAGGACAAGACACAATTAACCTATAACAAATGGCTACATGTTAAACAGTTATATAAGTAGCAACATAGTATCTTCAGTTTTGCCTCTTGCCCCACAAAACCTGAAATATTTGCTATTTGGCTCTTTAGTAAAAAGGTTTGTCAACCCTGATCTAAATAGGTGGCTCTCAAATGTAGAGTCTCCAGGGATGGGGCCAGAGATGATTTTAGTATGCAAGCAGGTCTGTTGGTCTTGTTTGATTACCTTGGTCAGGAAGGGCAACTGACTGGATTATTCCCTTGTGGCGCGATTGGTCGCTTGGGCCTCATCTGTCTATGGGAGCTCAGAGTGATTTGGGAATCCTGTTCTTGTCAGGACTTGTGTGGAAAGAAAACATCATCAAGAAGTGTATATGGCCTGAATTCTTCCAAGGCCAGAGACCTTTGTTTAGGTTGTTGCATAAATATTATTATCATTAAGTGGGTTGTCAGCAGCTCATGGTAAAAAGAAAAGACGTATTGACTACAAATTCAGTTGGAGCCAACAACAATGTGGGACATCTGCTGAGAGACCTCAGGCCTCTGGGGCTCCTATGAGAGTGTTTTACTATCCAGATCACAGAAGGTAAAAGTCCCATGTGCTCTGTGCCCTGAGTGCTGTGACTTCCTGGTCAATTAAGCAAACTTAAGAGGGATACTGACATACTGGAATATTCCAAAGGGAGGGAGATGAGGAATCTGGAAACTATGATCAAGAAAAAAAGGGTTGAAAGAGGGCTTGTAAAATGGTGGCCTGCAGGCCCAGTCCGGCCCAGTCCAGCCACAGACACGTTATGCTCAGTAATCCTAGTGGTTAAAAATTTCTTGAATTTGAGTGCCTTTGGGCAAAGCATGTACTCTGGCCAGTTCTACAATCTCACCACTTCCCATTTCTTCATGCCAGTCTCCTTTACAGAGATTTGTTACCCTCTTGCTCTCTGGCCGTGGCACTTGGAAAACTCTCAGAAAGAATAAAGATATATGGTCAGGTCACAGAGAGCTAAGGAGAGAATGTGAGCTATTTAAAAATATCTAAAGACATGTACTCAGGTATTCAGTGTCCACTGAGTACCCGTGATGTGCCAGGGTCAGTGCTGGGTGTTGGCAGGGCAGCCATAACTCCATAACTGAGATCACTCAGCGTGGCCCTCTGACAGCTAACATTTTCTTACAAAAAAAGACATACAAAAAAACAATAGCAAATTTTGCTAAGCATTTTTTAAAATTAATTAATTAATTATTTTTTAAAAATAAACATATAATGTATTTTTATCCCCAGCGGTACAGGTCTGTGAATCGCCAGGTTTACACATTTCACAGCACTCATCATAGCACATACCCTCCCCAATGTCCATATCCCCACCACCCTCTCCCGTCCCCCCTGCCCCCAGCAACCCTCAGTCTGTTTTTTGAAATTGAGACTTTTATGGTTTGTCTCCCTCCCAATCCCATCTTCTTTCATTTTTTCTTTTCCTGTCCCCCAAACCCCCCCACATTGCATCTCCACTTCCTCATATCAGGGAGATCATATGATAGTTGTCTTTCTCCGATTGACTTATTTCGCTATTGCTAAGCATTTAGAAGGAAACAGCAAAGGCACAAGTAGGTAACGATAAGGAACAATTCGTTTGGACGGTGTAGTCAGGGAAGTTGCTGGCCACTCCTGCGGTGAAGACCTACCATGTGAAGGGGAAGTGCATCAGTCCTGTTTTTCTTGCGGAAAAGGAATCCTGAGGGAGAATATGCAAAGAAATTTTATTTCATCAGAAGAAGGAACTCTCCAATTTGAGCTTTCCATCCATGAATTAAGGAGCCTTTCAAGGTAATGAAGTTCAAGACAATGGAAATGATAGAGCTAACCACAGATTCTCAGTAGGCGGAGCTGCAAAGGTGGCAGCTTGACCTTCAAAGAGATCCCCTACGATTCTGAGATTCTCTGATGTGATATGATGACAACAGTGTGAAACCACAGAAATCCTATTTTGGACCCAGATAATATGTAATCTCTACTGGGATTATTTTCAAATTCTACAGGCAAACTAAGGAAGCAGACATGCTTATTTCCACAGGAACCGAGTGGGTAGACTGTAGAGATAGGATCTTGATACAGGAATACCCCCAGGTACTAAACTCATGTTTAGAAAAGCGCTCTGAAAGTCCGTCCACTCTTCCTATAATTATGTTCTTTTTAAGGAATGGGATTTGAAGTCACCTGGTGGCAATTTCTATTTTCCTTAAAAACTGTGTATTGAACCATGACCACATTATGGAAAATCCAGGTAGCCATTCTGAGCCCTGTTGTTTGTGCATTTGTTCATTTTGTGGATGCTAAGGGGCCAATCCAGAATCAGATCTCTGGGGTCATAAAATGAGGGGGAAGATAGGGTGGTTCCATTAGTATAAAAAAAAAATGCCTTCTGAGGTTCAGGCATCAGCCAAGGTGACATAGGGGTTGGTTGCTCAGCAAAATAAATATCTCACTTCTGAAAACTTCAGCCGCCGCCTACTTTCACCACCTTTCCTTAGGCTACCTGCCCCCCATTAGTAATAACTGCGGCCATTGGTTAGGAGAGCTGTCTGTGCTCCAGGCACTGAGTGTTTCCCATATGTTATTTTATTTAATGATCAGAACAAACCTTTCTGCATTTTACTGATGAAGAAATTGAGACCCAGAGAGGTGGAGCTTCTAGACCAAGTCACAGAGCAATTCAGACACAGACAGGCTTTGAATTTAGGTCTGTCTGGCTCCAGAGCCCAGCTGTTTCCATCAGTTGCTACTCATTATCTTTGAGATGAATCACTGGAACTCGATTTCACTGTGATAAAAATGTTAAGGAACTTTCCTGGGGCTGGCTGACCATAAATATAGATTGCTAAAGGAAGGATGTAAAAGGAAGGTGTAAAGGATTGCTAATGGAAGGTGTAAAAATGTGTCTCTTGAAGAATCCTGTTCTATGTGTGTCTGTTTCTTAAAGTAAAACTTAGAGATAATTTGCTTGATTTTATATTACTTTGTTTTACTCCCTTGTGAAATCATGGATTTTTAAGAAATTTTAAAAAAGATTTTATTTGTTTATTTGAGAGAGAGAGAGAGCAAGAGAGCGTGTGCATGTGCATGAGTTGGAGTGGCGGGAGGCAAAGGGAGAGGGAGAAGCAGCCTCAATCCTAGGACCCAGGGATTATAACTTGAGCCAAAGGCAGATGCTTAACCGATTGAGGCACCTGGGTGCCCCATGTGAAGTCACATTTTTGTAAGTAATTCAGTAATCTGGATAGAGAGTGGAATCTACATTTTAGTGTATCTGTTTTTTTCATATGGTTATGTGTTTTTGCTTTCAGGATTGTTTTCTTTTTCCTCTTTCATTTATTGAAGAAATACTTTACACATAGCAAAATGCCCAGATCTAAGTGTATACTTCAATGAGTTTTGATAAATGTATGTACTCCTTTGTAACCATTAATTTTCATTTTCCCAAAAGGTATTTGGTGCCACTTTCTAGTCCATTCCCTCATTCATGCAGAGGCAAACCCTGTTTTGATTTTTATCATCCTATATATTGATTTGGTCTGTACTTGGTCTGAATATACATGGAATGAGATGGTATATACTTTTTGGCCTCTAGCTTCTGTTACTCAATGCATTCATATATATCATGGCAGGTATCTTTAGTTCCCTCCTTTTTTTTTAAATTGTGGACTAGAAATCCATTGTGAATTTACCACAGTTAACTTATTTTGGGGGAGGGACACCTGATTTGTTGACAGTTTTCAGCAGTTATGAATAAAGCTTCTGTGAATATTTGTATACAAGTCTTTTTGTGGACATATGCTTTCATTGTTCTTTATTATATTCCTAGGAGTGGAATGACATCATAAGGTAGGATATGTTGAACTTTAGAAAAACCTGCCAAGTTGTTTTCCAAAGTGATGGTATGTTTACACCCTCATAAGCAATGTGTGAGAATTCCAACTGCTTCACATCCTCACCAACACTTGATATGGTCACTCTAATTTTAGCTAGATAGTAGTATCTCATTATGGCTTTAATTTATATTTCCCTGATAACCTACGACATTAAACACCTTTTCATGTGCTTGTTGGCTACTCTATACCTTCTGTTGGAAGATTTCCATTTAAATCTTTCCCTTTTTTAAGTTATTAATTATTTTTATTAACATGTAATGTATTTTTTGCTGCAGGTCTGTGAATCGTCAGGTTTACATACTTCACAGCACTCACCATAGCAAATACCCTCCCCAATGTCCATAACCCAACTACCCTCTCTCCATAACCCTTGTCCCCCCAGCAACCCTCTGTTTCATGAGATTAAGAGTCTCTTATGTTTTGTCTCTTTCCTGATCCCATCTTGTTTCATTTTTATCTTCCCTATCCCCTAAAGCCCCCACTCTACCTCTCAAATTCCTCATATCAGGGAGATCATATGATAACTGTCTTTCTTTGATTGACTTATTTCACTCAGCATAATACACTCTAGTTCCACCCACGTTGTTGCAAATGGCAAGATTTCATTTCTTTTGATGGCTGCATAGTATTCCATTGTATACCTATACCACATCTTCTTTATCCATTCATCTGTTGATGGACATCTAGGTTCTTTCCATAGTTTGGCTATTATGGACATTGCTGCTATAAACATTTGGGTTCACATGCCCCTTCGAATCACTACATTTATATCTTTAGGGTAAATATCCAGTAATGTGATTGCTGGATTGTAGGGTACCTCTATTTTAAACTTTTTGAGGAATCTCCATGCTGCTTTCCAGAGTGGCTGCACCAGCTTGCATTCCCACCAACAGTGTAGGAGGGTTCCCCTTTCTCCCCATTCTCTCCAACATCTGTCGTTTCCTGACTTGTTACTTTTAGACATTCTAACTGGTATGAGGTGGTATCTCATTGTGGTTTTGATTTTATTTCCCTGATGCCGAGTGATGTTGGGCATTTTTTCATGTATCTGTTGGCCATCTGGATGTCTTCTTTGCAGAAATGTCTATTCATGTCCTCTGCCCATTTCTTGGTTGGATTATTTGTACTTTGGGTGTTGAGTTTGATAAGTTCTTTGTAGATTTTACATACCAGCCCTTTATCTGATATGGCGTTTATAAATATCTTCTCCCATTATGTCACTTGTCTTGTGGTTTTGTTGACTATTTCCTTTGTTATGCAAAAGCTTTGATCTTGATGAAGTCCCAATAGTTCATTTTTGCCTTTACTTCCCTTGCCTTTGCAATGTTTCTAGGAAGATGTTGCTGCCTGTGTTCTCCTCAGGGGTTTTTTATTTTTTTAATTTTAAGATTCTATTTATTTATTTGACAAAGGTCACAAGAAGGCAGAGAGGCGGGCAGAGACAGAGAGGGGGAAGCAGGCTCCCTTCTGATCAGAGAGCCTGATATGGACCTCGATCCTGGGAACCCAAGATCATGACCTGAGCCGAAGGCAGAGGCTTAACCCTCTGAGCCACCCAGGTGTCCCTCCTCAAGGGTTTGATGGATTCCTGTCTCACATTGAGGTCTTCCATCCATTTGGAATCTATTTTTGTGTGTGGTGTAAGGAAATTGTCCAGTTTCATTTTTCTACATGTGGCTGTCCAATTTTCCCAACACCATTTGTTGAAGAGACTGTTTTTTTTTTTTCCCCCCCATTGGACATTCTTTTCCTGCTTTGTCGAAGATAGTTGACCATAGAGTTGAACGTCTACTTCTGGGCTCTCTATTCTATTCCATTGATCTGTGTGTCTGTTTTTGTGCCAGTACCATACTGTCTTGATGATGACAGCTTTGTAATAGAGCTTGAAGTCCGAAATTGTGATGCCAGCAGCTTTGGCTTTCTTTTTCAACATTCCTCTGTCTATTCAAGGTCTTTTCTGGCTCCATATAAATTTTAGGATTATTTGTTCTACTTTTTTGAAAAAAATTGATGGTATTTTGATATGGGTTGCATTAAATGAGTACGTTGCTTTAGGTAGCATAGACATTTTCACAATATTTATTCTTCCAATCAACGAGCATGGAACGCTTTTCCATTTCTTTGTATCTTACTCAGTTTCTTTCATGAGTACTTTATAATTCTCTTAGTACTGATTCTTTCCCTCTTTGGTTAGGTTTATTCCTAGGTATCTTACAGTTTGGGGTGCAATTGTAAATGGGATTGACTCCTTAATTTCTCTTTCTTCTGTCTTGTTGTTGGTATAAAGAAATGCAACTGATTTCTGTGCATTGATTTTATATCCTGATCTTCGAATTCCTGTACAAGTTCTAGCAGTTTTGGAGTGGATTGTTTTGAATTTTCCACATAAAGTATATCTTCTGCAAAGATTGATAGTTTGACTTCTTTGCTGATTCAGATGCCTTTTATTTCTTTTTGTTGTCTGATTACTGAGGCTAGGACTTCTAGTACTATGTTGAATATAGCAGTGGTGATAGTGGACAGCCCTGCTGTGTTCTTAAACTTAGCAGAAAAGCTCTCAGTTTTTCCCCATTGAGAATGGTATTTGCTGTGGGTTTTTCATAGATGGCTTTGATGATATTGAGGAATGTACCCTCTAATGCTACACTTTGAAGAGTTTTGATCAAGAAAAGGTGTTGTACTTTGTCAAATGCTTTTTCAGCATCTATTGAGAGTATCACATGGTTCTTGTTCTTTCTTTTATTAAAGTATTGTATCACACTGATTGATTTGCAGATGTTGAACCAACCTTGCAGCCCAGGACTAAATCCCACTTGGTCGTGGTGAATAATCCTTTTAATGTACTGTTGGATCCTATTGGCTAGTATTTTGGTGAGAATTTTCGCATCTCTATTCATCGAGAATATTGGTCTATAATTCTCTTTTTTGATGGGGTCTTTGTCTGGTTTTGGGATCAAATTAATGCTGGCCTCATAAAATGAGTTTGGAAGTTTTCCTTCCATTTCTATTTTTTGGAACAGTTTCAGGAGAATAGGTATTAATTCTTTAAATGTTTGGTAGAATTCCTCTGGGAAGGCATCTGGTCCTTTCCCTTCTTTTTAATTGACTTATTTTTAAGTTTCTGATTTATAGAATTTCTTTATATATTCTGGAAATGAATCCCTTTATATACCCAAGTATTGTGAATATGTTCTTATAGTTAGTAACTTGCCTTTTTCCACTTTAATGGTTTCTTTTATTAGCAGAAGCTTCCCCTCAGGTCAACACAATACCTTAATTCAACTTTATAATGTCTTAAAATCTGAAAAAAACCTCAAGATTTTGATTGGGATTATTTTAAACTATGGATTAATTTGGGGAGAATAGAAGTCTTAATAATAATGAATCCATTCAGTCTTTGAACATGGTATATCACTCCATTTTTTTAGAATTTCTCTCAGCAGTGTTTTGTGGTTTGTAAGTAGAGAAGACTTGAATATATATCAAAATGTTTATTTTTAGGTGTCTGATACTATTGTAAATGGTATTTTATAAATTTCATTTTCTAAGTTTTGTTTTTAAGGTATGGAAATATAATAGTTTTTTTTCCCCACTTTTGAAAGGAAATCTTTGTATTTAAAATACTATTAGGGGCCCCTGGATGGCTCAGATATTTGAATGTCTGACTCTTTTTTAGTTGTTTTTAAGATTTTATTTATTTATTTATCAGACTGAGAGAGAGAGAGAAAGAGAGAGAGAGGGAGTCCACATACAAGTAGGAGAGCACCAGCAGGGAGAGCAGCAGGCAGTAGGAGAAGCAGACTTCCAGCTGAGCAAGGAGCCTGATGCAGGACTTGCTCCCAGGGCCCCGAGATCATGACCTGAACTAAAGGCAGATGCTTAACAGACTGAGCCACCCAGGTGTCCCTTGAATGTCTGACTCTTGATTTAGGCTCAGGTCATGATCTTGGGGTCCTGCGATCAAGTCTCACATCAGGCTCTTTGCTGAGTGGCGAACCTACTTGAGATTCTCTTTCTCTCCCCAACCCTATCCCCCACCCTGCTTGCTCTCTCTCAAAAATAAGTAAATAAATAAAAATTAAAAAAATAAAATACTTTATAGTACTTACATTATTATAAAACATTTGTAAATCATAGTTTAATTTCTCCCAGTCTTTTATTTACTTTAATATTTCTTTTTATATTTAATTTATATGATTTCCACTTTTTCTTTTTAGTTCAGCTTATTTTATTTTTTAAATTTTATTATTTTTAATTAAAATATAGTTGACACAATATTGGATTAGTTGCAGGTATATATGTAACATGGTGATTCAACAACTATGTACATCATTATGCTATGGGTACCACAGGTGTAGCTACTGTTTGTCACCCTACAAGGCTATTACAGTATTCCCTGTGCTATACCTTTCATTCCCATGACTTATTCATTTCATGATCCTGTACCTCCCACTGTCCTTCACCCGTTTTGCGCTTGCTTCCATCCCCCTTCCTTCTGGTAACTATCAGTTTGTTCTCTTTAGTTATGAGTATTTTTCTGTTTTTGTTTGTTTGTTCATTTGTTTTTAGGATTCCACATATAAGTGAAATCATATGGTATTTGTCTTTCTCCGTCTGACTTATTTCACTTAGCATAATACCCTCTAGGTCCATCCATGCAAATAGATGGCAAATGGAAGCATGTCATTCTTTTTATGGCTGAATAATATTCCAGAGAGTGTGTGTGTATGTATGTGTATTTGTATCTATCTATATTTACCACATCTTCTTTATCCATTCATCTACTGATGGACACTTGGATTGCTTCCATATCTTATTGTAAATAATGCTGCAGTAAACATTAGGGTGAATATATCTTTTTTTCAAAATAGCATTTTCATTGTCACTAGATAAATACCCAGTAGTGGAATTACTGGATTGTGTGGTATTTCTATTTTTTTTTTTAATTTTTTGAGGAACTTTCATACTGTTTCCACCATGGCCATACCAATTTATATTCCCACAACAGTACATGAGGGTTCCCTTTTTTCCATATCCACTCCAACACTTACTTCTCTTTCTTTTTGATATTAACCATTCTGACTGATTGAGGTAACCTCTAATTGTGGCTTTGATTTGCATTTTCCTGATGATTATTGATATTGAGCATCTTTTCATATGTCTGTTGTTCATCTCTGTGACTTTAGAAAAATGTCTATTCAGGTCATCTGCCCGTTTTTTAATAGGATATATATTTTTTGGTGTCGAATAGTGTAAGTTCTTTATATATTCTAGATATTAACTCCTTATTGGGTATATCATTTGCAAATATCTTTTCCCATTTAGTAGATTGCCTTTTTGTTATGGATGGTTTCTTTTGCTGTGCAAAAGTTTTTATTTTAGGTGTAGTCCCAGTAATTAATTTTTGCTTTAGTTTCCCATACCTAAGGAGACATATGTAGAAAATGTTGCTAAGGCTGATGTCAGAGAGATTACTGTCTGTGTTTTCTTCTAGGAGTTTTATGGTTTCAGGTCTCATACTTAGGTCTTTAATTCATTTTCAGTTTATTCTTGTGTATGGTGTAAGAAAATGGTCCAGTTTCATTCTTTGGCATGTAGCTGTCCAGTTTTCCTAGCACCATTTGTTGAAGAGACTGTCTTTTCCCTGTACAGTTGATTTTTATATATTGCCATTGGATCCTAATAACTTTGCAAATTCACTCAGTAGCTCTAAATAGTTTGTTTATTCCTTTGGATTTTCTGCATACATAATTAGATTATCAGAAACAAAGATAGTTTATTTCTTCCTCACCAATATTTATACCTTTTATTCTTTAAGTTGTTTCTTTTTTTCTGATATATGCTTTTAAAGCTATCACTTTTCCTTAAGTACTACTTCAGCTACATCTCACAAATTATTTATAAATTCTATTTCATTTCTTTTAGAAGTGCATAGCTTAATTTCTAAATATTTGAGTGTTTTTCTAGTGACCAGTTTATTTTCAACTTCTAGTTGAATTCCATTTTGAAAGAGAATATACTCTCAGAATTCTAATTACCTTTTGATATGAACCCATGTATCTCTGACTCTGTGTTTAGCATTTTAATTTTTTTTTTTTTGGTATTTTGGCCATTTTTTGTTGATTTATCTTTGAGTTCACTGATTTTTCTGTTGTTTTGATCTGTTTTTAATCTTATTTATTACCTTCTTTGTTTCAGATGTCTTTTTTTTATTCTGAAATTTCACTTTTGGTCGTCTTTAGAGCTTTAGTTTCTCTGAGGAAATTCCCTTTTTTTCATCCATCCTTGTCTATATTTATTTAACACAATTCTTTAACCTATTTAAAATAGTTACTTTAGAAACCTCATCAACTTATTGTAGTATGTGGTCATCAGTGGGTCTTCCAGTACTGACTATTTTCTTTTTTTGATTTTGGACATATTTTCTTTCTTATTTGTGTGGCTTATAATTTTTTTTTACTATATGTCAGACATTTTGCATAAAAGAACATAGGGACTAAGCAAGATCACATATTTTTGTTTTGTTTTAACTAGAGATGGTTTTCCCTTTCCTCTGTCCAGAAGCTTGAGAAGGGAGTTTTTATCGAGTTCCAATCTTTAGCTAAACTGGGACAGAGATACAAGTTTAATTAGTTTTAGTTTACTTCTTGCCAGTGAGATGATGGAGATTTTTCTTAGCCTTTTAGCCTAACTCAAAAGTTCTTGCTTCATGTATAGGGGGCTGATCTGTTTGGGATTTTCAAGGTTTGAACTAGAAGGGGATTTGGTTGCAGTTCTAGTTAGTTTGATTTTACCTCCAGATCCAACTCCAGAAGGGTTCTGGAACCTAAGCAGCCCAAGGGACTAGGAAATTTCTCTCTACCTCCCAGCTCTGCTCTAATAGCTCCTGAGTCCGCAGAATTCCCATGAGGTAGAATTGCCATTTTGGAAAATACATTCTTGTATTTCAGATTCCAGTATTTCATGCTAACCCACACTGTCATTAAAAGTTCCATTGATTTCTTTTCATTCCAGCAACTCGTTTTCTCTGTGTCAGGCCTACTCTTCCACTTGCTTGTACTCAGGCTAGACAATTTGTCCCTGGTATGAAAATAATCACTACTTTGTCCTCTTCTTTGAGTGGCATGTCTCTCTCTGGAATTAGTTTATTTAGACCTGTATGTATGTATGTATGTATGTATAGTAGTCTAAAGTCTTTGATGGCTTTAAAGAAGAATATAATTTTTATTTTATCTGTTATTTTGTTACAATGGAAGTGATAGTCATTATGCCTCTCTATATATTTTTCTCTTCTTTTCTTTTTTTTTTTTTTTAAGATTTTATTTACTTATGTGACTGAAAGCAAGAGAAAGCGCAAGTTGTCGGAGCAGCAGGCAAAAGGAGAGGGTAAAGCAGGCTCCCCAGCAAGCATGGAACCAGATGCAGGGCTTGATCCCAGGACCCTGGGATCATGACCTGAGCTGAAGGCAGATGCTTAACTGATTGAGCCACCCATAGGGACCCCTCTCTATATCTTTTTATTTGATTATTTTATTTATTTATTTGCAAGATAGAGAGAGAGCACACAAGCAGGGGAAGGGGCAGAGGGAGAGAGACGAGAAGACTCCTTGCTAAGTGGGGATCCTCCTCCCCACACTGACACAAGGTTCAATCCCAGGACTCTGTGATCATGACCTGAGCCAAAGGCAGGCACTTAACCAACAGGTACCCTGTATGCCTCTCTATATCTTGATGAGAAGTAGAACTTCCCTACTTTCTTGGAGTTTTTCTTAGATTAGTTCTGGGACTATACAAAGTAGTCCTAATTCTGGATTTAGACTTATTTAGATTTAGAATGCTACTTGCCTGAGTCATGGGCAGCATTTGGCCTTGTAAAGTATTGCTGTTGGTTTAATTTTCCCTCCTGCCACCAAAAGCAGTTCATTTTACTGCATAAGGTTATTCCATATGCCTCTTTCCTCCAAATCTAATTCAAGTCCTGGTGGTGTTTTCTTTGATCTCCACTGGTACCATCCTGATCTAAGCTACCATCATTGCCAGATAACGGCAATAGTTCATTCCTGCTGGTCTAGCTGGTTTCCTCCTAGTCCTTTTGGGCTCCCTCTAAGCCAGTCTCCACAAATCCAGACTACTTGTTACTAAAATATAATTCTGACCATGTCACCCTCCTGCTTAGATTCTTTCAATGGATTCCCATTGCTCTCAAAGTATAGACAAAACAACTGAGCATGGACTCTCCAGCTCTATCTTGTACCCTGCCCCTTGTTTCCCAATGTTCCAGGGGCTTTCTTTTTTGATTTCTACTCTCTTTGCTTTCTCCTGCTGTATAGCCTTTGCACATGGTGATCGACCTGAGCTGTTCCTTCCTTCCTGTTTTAACCTAGTCATTGCCTATCTTTTTGTCCTCAACTATCACTTCTCAGAGAAACCTTCCCTGATATCCCTGGGTTTTTCAGACCCTCCTATCTGTTTTTCTCCCATTTGCAGTTATTTGCAATAGTGAGTTCTGTATTTGCTTGTGAGGTTATCTAATTATTAGCAATATCCTCTATTAGACTAGAAGCTCCAGTGAGGACAAAGAAAAATGCTTGTTTTCTGGATCACTGTTTCATCCTCAGTGCATAGAACAGTGACTGGCATTTAATAAAATGTGTGGAATGAATGAATAATAAATTAATGAATATGAATGAAATTATATCTACTTTTTTAACCTGGGGCATGTTCTTTAGATGGTTCCTATGTTCATTCTACCTATGTATCTATCTATCTTCATCATAATCATTTATTTTTGTTTGATTGTTCTTAAAAAATATTTAGTAGAGGCCCTTGGACTTTAGGAGTTGGTTTTAAATTTAAAACACAAGGCTACATATTAAGTAGGAAGTACATCAACCTTTAAATATTGAGTTGTCTGTGATAAGTGTGTTACTTGATTCACTACAACAGAGGAACATGTCTTACAGAACAGTAAAGAAATTCTCTAATTTTTTTTTTCCCTGCTGGCTGCATTGACAGGTTTATTTCTTTTGACCTAGATAAATAGAGTGGATGGGGATTGAACATTTGCCAATTAATTAGTGACTTGTGAAATGGCTGTAAAAATCAACTCAAACTGACGTAAGTGAATTCTTAGATGCCATGTAAACATAGGTGGTGTTGTCTTGTTCTGTGGTGGTGCCTAAGGAATTGTGATCAAGACTTAAGATCGTTTAAGACCTCCCCCATAGAGTTCTTCTTCAAAGACTGGGTCTAGTTACCTAAGCTATTCTTAAATTATCTCTAGGTTTCCAGTTCCACTCCTCATTAGTCTTTTGATCGAGTGTGCAATTATTGGCATTGAAAATGGTGGAATTGTATAGGAAACATCTCTCCTTCGTAAGTCAAGAAGATTGAGTTTCTTACTCACATGGGAGTGATTTTAATGTTTTGGTTCCTAATAATTCTTTGGCATAACATCTCAGATACTACTGGCACCCCCTAGATGACTCAGAATTGGAGACTCACAAGTGTCTTTCTCCATGGCCTTGCCCAAGCACTTGAAACTTCAGAGAAAAACAACACACATGGCCACACTTCTCATAGGAGTTTGTGATCCTCTGCCTCTCCATCTTTTCACACATGGTAAAAGACCCTGCCCAAGTAAAACAAGAAGATTATGTCTGCTGAAAGGAAAAGAGCAGTCAGCTGCCATATCTCTTTTTTTTTTCTTTTAAAGAACAAGTAAATAAGTTCAAGAGGGACCAGATTGTATCTTTAATACTTAATTTCTTGACATTTTAATGTGATTAACTGGAATTGAGCCAAGCTGGAATGGTTTAAAATGTCAAGAAATGCCCGTTTGTGGGTTGTGTGTTTAAGTCTGTGCACACAGACATATGAATGCATGTTACATAGATTATAAAAGAGGATAATTACTCTGTGGTAGGACATGTTTCCAAAAAACACAGGACTCAAAAAAATGGGATGATTGCTCTAACTACTAATCCCTAAGCATTTTTCCCCTTTATACTAGCTCACTCTTCTGCATGTGTGTAAACATGTGAGGATCACAGGGATAAACTTGTACCAGAAGCCTTGAACAAGAATCTTAATACTGTTTTATTAATTTACCCTGCTTGGGGAACATTTTTAGTGATGTTTTCCTGTCTCAATATTCACTTCACATGAAATCCTCAGCACTGCACAGACAGAAAGACAGTATGATTTCTTTATATTTTCCAATTCAACAGTTTTTTTGAGCACCTGGTAAGTACAAGGTGCTGTTTGGGGTGTTATTAATTATATATTAATTTGGAAAAATTACAGCTTAATGTGAAAAATGCCATTGGCCTTCTTTTTTCTGTATTCCTTGTATCTTGATTACTCATGTCAGTACTTGCCAGGCCCTTTAACGAAGAAGAGACTTTTGTGTCTTATGATATTAAAAAGGTAATAATAAACTACATTAATAACTAACAATTATTTAGGGATTGTTACAGTCACTGTGCTATAGGCTTTGCATGCATCATCTCATTTAATCCTCACAGAAGCCCTATTAGGACTTCTATCCCACTTTACCAATGAAGCAATTGAGACAGAGAGTTCAGATAACTTGCTCAAGTTACGAGCTAGTAAGTGGAAGAGTTGAGACTGAATAAGCTACTTAAGCACAAAATGATATCCGTAGAGCTTGGTGATGAGAGCTGACTTGTGCAAAATTGACGTGACACATAGAAAGAAATGACTCCTGGTGCTTATAAAGACAAGATACCAAACCATCTGAAGAAGTCACAAGTATATTCTGCTGATTTCAGAAATACTGATATGAATCATTTTCAAATCAGGGAAGGAAAAGTAAATGGACTAGGCAATAGAAGAAGACAAAAATTCTGGAAACTGACCCACATACAGATAAATATTTAGTACTTCACAAGGCGGTATCTTAGAAGGAGAAATGATAGATCTTTCAGTAAAAAGTAGTAACAACAGTGTCTAACATTTGCTGTGCTCTGGGCAGAGTTTACATAATCATTTTAATTCACCTTTAAAAAATGAAGAATTCCAAAACAGCACTTTTTTAAAAAAAAAATTCATGGTCAAATTAAATTAAATACCTGAATATTTGTCTGCTTTATATTATTATTTGAATTTTTTATAAACATGCTTTGGTTCAGAAAAGATCATGATCTTCCTAAGTTCTCATTCATTCTTTATTAATATTTGCATTAGTTTATCCTATATTAATATTATATTGAAATATAATATTAATATTATATTGAAAGATTTATATTTGTAAATGATTCCCTTATTTATTTAACTTTCTGAAAGTTTTCAATAATCATTTTATTTTATTTTATTTTTATTTTTATTTTTTTAAGTAGGCTTTATGTCCAGCATGGAGCACACCACAGGTCTTAAACTCATGACCCTGAGATCAAGACCTAAGCTGAGATCAAAAGTTGGACACTAAACTAACTGAGCCACCCATGCACCCCTCAATAATCATTTTAGTACATAAAACTAATAGCATTAATTATATTTAATTACAACATTTTACTTCTGTGTGTGTGTATACAATATTGTAATATTGTAATATTTGTTCCTCAGCTGTTAGAATTTCAGTATTAAGCACATATAGAATTTTTCCTTATGTATATGTTTAGGTGATTATTCAGTTATCAACTTGAAGTCTGATAAATGTCTTCTTCAAGTTACTGACATTATTGCCAAGTAGATGTGATGGTAATGTGTTCCACCATAACATTACTGAATGTGCATGAGTTCAAGGTTGCCAGATGGTGATGAAGGTGGCATTCAGCTCTTTCACTTGCCAAGGCCAAGGTCAGAAGTGAAACCAAAGAGCAGATTTTGGATAAACACAGAAGCAAAGGCCCAAGAGGGGTGCATAATGTGTGTATCATTCTTAGTAGCTGCATTTTATAACTGTACCAATATTTACTTAACTAGTCTCCCGAGAAAGATGTTCAGAAAAGACATGTCCTAAAATGATAACAGTATTTATCTCTGAGTGGTGGAATTACAGATAATTTTTTTTCATGGCTTATCAGTATTTTCTACTTTTTTTCTATAATAAACATGCATTGCTTCAGTAATGAAGAAAAAATCTAGAAGTCTAAATCTTTGAATAACAGCAGAACACCAGATTTATGGAAACAACATCATATTAAAAAAAAAAAAAAAGATTCAGAAGGACACTGGGTAATCCTTTTTTGGCCAGACACTGCCAGAACTTATAAGGGTCAGGAAGTTTTTCCTAAGATATATCCTCAATTCCTCTTGCTGTTAGTTAAGCCCTTTTATCAAAGGAGACAGAGCTGTTGCTAATCCTCATCTAAATCCACTTCCAGATCAGTGTTATATTTCCTTCTGTCTTCTCATTTTTAAGCCAAACTTTCTTTAGTGTCCATTCACCACACCCTTATTCTAAACAATTTTAGATTTAAGAGTAAAGGATCAAATTCCTCTTTCAAGGACATGTTTCTATTCAGTTTTGTTTTGAACCTCATTGGCAGAATAACAAGAACAACAAAAATTTTGTTGGAGATAGACCTTGAAGTCCCAATCTATAGAGGAATCCTAGAACCTAGCAAATCAATAGAGCTGGAATGGTTAGTATTCCTTTATCCTGAAAGCTCAAAGATAGAAAAGTAACTTGAGAAAAAAACCATTGTAGACACAGACACACACCCTATATACACACACACTTTCCATATATTTTATTTTCCATATTCCATGCCAGAAAATGCAGGAAAGTCATTGCCAAATTGTGTTGGGCCACTCACTGTAAGGAAGCAGAGCCTTTTCTTGGAGTAGAAGCAGATAGACAACAAAGATCTGGGATCTGGCATATCTTCCCAATTAAGACAGTTAGTATTCATGGTTTGAGCCAGACAAAGCAGGTTCAATTTCTGGCCATGTCTATATAATTTAAAAAACAAAGCAAAGCAAAATGGAAAAAAAGTTCAAATGAAGAGTGACTGACTCCCTGTTTTCCAATGTTCTTAGTGTGGACCTTAGTGTTGCAAATGTAGTTGGACTTCAGTAAAGAATTGTTGCCATACTGATTGATCCATTCTGCCAAGCAGTTTTCTGCAAAGCAGTTTTGTGACAATCTCCTTTAGATACACACAGCTTTGGAGGAACTTAATAAATGATATTTTCTGGGCCTACTTGGAATTTTCCTCATTTCTAAGCCCCTAAACTTATAGATTCAGATGAAAGTTTGGGCTGGAGGTAGAGGATTGACCACAGACATCTTTTAAAGTTTCTGGCCTAGGGGCACCGGGGTGGCTCAGTGGATTAATGCCTCTGCCTTTGACTCAGATCATGGTCCTGGGGTCTCGGGGTCCTGGGATCAAGCCCCACGTCGGGCTCTCTGCTCAGTGGGAAGCCTGCTTCCCTTTCTCTCTCTCTCCCTGCCTCTCTGCCTACTTGTGATCTTTGTCTGTCAAATAAATAAATAAAATCTTTTAAAAAAAAAAAGAATAAATAAAATTTCTGGCCTAACCAATAAATGGATAAAGTAACGAAGTGAACACCTAGAGGAACAACTAGTTGGGTTATTTACTAACCCCGTAGTCTTGAAAGCACCCTGAATTATGACAATGGATGATATAAAGTTTTTGATGGGGTTATGGAATGGCTAAAGATTGAAAGCAAAGTTATAACTTTTTTTGATGCAGTAGAGCAAATAATTCTAATTGGGAGAATCCAAAGCACAAATATTATGCCAAAAAATCTAATGAATTTGCTTGGCGTATATACTCAATGACGTTTGACCAAGATCTTTTCCTTTTTCAAAATTAGAATTGGAAATCTTTGGGCACAGTTTAAAAGAACTCGAAAACCTTCTTTCCAGATATTTTGTACATTGTTATTTTCCTTGATTTACAGGGAAAGTATAGAGTATATTAATTAAAGCTGTAATTTAATAGATCTAAGCCAGCTGTTCAATCTTGGAAAATATCATATCCTAAGTATTCTCCTTTCCTTTAAGTTTTAGACATGGTACAGAACCCTGGAGGGATGGGAAGGAAGACAGGGCTCATCCAAGCCATTGAAATTTGATTATTATACTCAGGGCAGCCCAGTCAAATGAATGCATCAGGTTGTCATTGGCCAATGAACTTGATCCCAAGATGGGTTATGCCCAAAGATGGAGCTATGCTGTCAAGGGCTTTAATCTGAAAACATGGCGGGATTGTGTCCAGGAATTGAGCTCTTGCTGCCCCTCAAGCTGGGTTTGAGTTGGCTCTGTGGTAACTGCTGTCGTCTAGGACCTTTAGCTTATTAATGTGACTGACGTCACCAGAATTGAGTAGAGCAAAGTGTGCTTTTGCCAAAAGTGGGATGGTTGCTATGGGAGGTATTTTAAGGAGGGGCTCCTTAGCATAACTTCTTCAGAATCTTCTGAAGGAAGGCTGATTAAAGTTGACATGCCATTGTCCTCTAGAAACCTAATAGGATACATATTATTTTCCACTAAGTGAGACAATTGCAGAATTCATATTTCATAAATGCTCAAAAGAGGATCTCACACACGCAAGAAAGTAAACTTATAACTAATAGCCCTTTGGGGAGAAAATTGTATTTTCAATTACCATGCTCAGATGGCCTTCCACTTAATCTTGAACACTGTTGTCGGAACTGGGCTAGAAGCCAATTCTCAAAATAGCATAAATGGGAAATATTTAGGCAAGCCTTGTGATATATACTAGGTGTGTTTGGTTATTTTAACATGTTTCCCTTTAGTGCTTTCAGAATATGTGTGATGGATTATAGGGTTTGAGATTATTATAGTAAGTGTCACTTCCCCCATATGTCATAGCTGGGCTAGAAGTCACAGGAATTGGAACTCACTACTAGCAAAATCAGGGTACATATGCTTATTTGGGGATTGTGCTCAAAAATAACAAAACCTCCAAATGGAGTAGAACACATAAACATATTTAGCTCATCTGTAAAATGGGGAGGGTTGATCTCTAAAGTTATTTGCCACTCCAATATTGTACGACAGAAGTAATTTTTCAACCCATTAATTGCATATTGTCTGTAAAAAAGGAGGAAATAATAGTAGGCACCTTGGGTATCAACCTTGGCATTGAGATGAGGATTAAATGAGTTAATATATGAAAATGACCTATATTAGTGCCTGGCACATAGGGTGTGTTCAGCAGTATTACAGGCTGTGACTGTTTTTATTAGTATGTGTTTTGAGACTTTTTAAAACCAAAGCCATAGCCTATGCTCTGCATTCTGTTCTAGTACCTCACACACAGCCTCATAGAAAGTATACATTTCTTTCAGTAATATTGCCATTGGTCAAATATCTCTAAACTTTATCTCTAAATTGAAGACAGTTACTGATAGAACTAAGACAATTGGGGAAGGTGTATAGGAGATATTTTGTAAACAAAAGGATATTCAAATATAACAAAAAGTTGGGATGTTGGCTGTTATTAGTATAGATGCCCTCATATTAAAACTTCCCCAATATCCCCACTTTTTAAAAAAAATGTAGGGTTTTATTATTATTATTATTATTATTATTATTAATCAGATATGGTGAGGCCAACAGATCAGGAGATGATGGCTGCTGGGAGGTTAGTTTGTCAACTCACAGTTCCAAGAGGAGGGGGCATGCCAGGCCTTGTGGGACCACCTAGGGAAGTACCAGCCGGGGTCATTCAGAAGACAGAAGGAATAGAAGTAAAGCATGGGCAAGAGCCTTTATTGTGTGTTTTTTGTTTGTTTGTTTGTTTTGTGGAAAGGAATGGGCAAGGCTGGGTAAGCAGTCTATGTAAGTTTAAGATTGGTTCGTTTGAAGAATTTCAGCAGGCTTTGGCATGTAGGGATTGTCACTAGTTGCCAGGTCGCAGGCCCCGGAGTGGTTAGTGCAGGAGGATAGGGGCTCAACCTGCAAGAGCTCAGTAAAGGAGTTGTTGGTTGGTAGGTATGGGCTCTGGACTGGTTGGTTTGTTATACTTGAATAGCCCTCTTTTGTTTACAGAATATCGCATGTACACCTTCCCAACTGATTTAATTCTATCCCAGTTGTCTTCATTTCAGATACCAAAATTTGGAGATACTGGGTGAAAGACATGTTCTCAGTGGACTTATTTGCTATCTCTGGGAATTCTCAAGCTCTGGGAGGGGCAGTTTCTCAGGCAAGACTCCTCTGATGCCAGATGCCCAAACATCAGGAATATAGGAAATAAGAAATACAGTTTGTAAATCATTTCATTTTCATCACATCTTTAGTTTTATTGTTTATTACCTAGAGAAGGCCAAAGGAGTCTGGATGGGGATAGAAATAGAGAATTTTAGCTGGGCTGATTTTACGCTTCTTGTGAATGAAAGGAATGAGTAGGAGAATCTGTTGAAACTTCCCTTCTTTAGCCACAAGAAATGTGTACAAGTAAGTCAAGTAAAAAGTGTGGCATGGAGTTGGAGAGGAAACCACCCTTCCCCATCTTCTTCCGTGGTCTCTTTATATGGTTCAGCCCTGTTCAAGTTCAAGAGGAATGGAAGATTAGGAGCATAGAGGGCCCAGTTGGGTCTTGGTGTTCTCACGATGGGCGCTGACAGTCATGGGACTTTTCCCAGTGACTTTGCAGCAGGTGTGAAGTGGGAGCCAGAGCAGAATGAGAACAAGACAGGCACATGTGAGTAATCTCTTTGGGCATTTCCAAGAATAACTTGGAGATCTACCTTACACCCCTGAACAAGTATAGATTTAGGCCAAACTATAGAGGATGGTATTATTTTATTTCAGAACCTTTTACTCATTCAATAGTTAACCAGATTCAGTGAGCCCCTTTTATCAGTTACACAAGAAAATTCATCTTATTCTGTAGCCACTTCTAGCATTTGCCCCAAGTGTATATTAAACAGATCGACCACCTCCTCTTTTACATGGCATCTGGGAGTATAGTCTGGATCTGCTGAGAATCAGATGCCAAGAGGGTATTAGATGTGCGAGGAAAAGGAGGATGCAGGAAAGGCAGGAAGAGCCTTCAGATTGCATTGCAGCTGTGACGCCTACGGAAGGAGAGAGGGAAAGAAGAAGGCCTGGGGAGAAGACTATCAGACTGCAGCCAAGCTATAAGAAATGTTCAGCCAGGCTGAAGGGGAAGCCTTGAGTCCCCTATCTTTCTGGAGCGGGCCTGCCTTTATTTCCCACCATGCTTAGTCTTTGTCTCAAAGTTGCAAGGTGGAAGTGTGATCGATCTCAAGGCGCAGCAGCTGGGGCTATCAGTCAGTTACGCTCCCAGCAGCAGCCGATCGGAATGGCACATTTTCATTGATTCCACCTCTGGGATCAAAATCTGCTTCCCAGATTAAATTTAGCTTGAATAGTTGAAGATTTGGTACTATTGGGAATAGTAAACGAATGTTCTCCTGAGCCCCAGAAGAGGCATCCTGAACAAGGATAACTTGGAATTAGTAGAGTTCCACTGGGGCCCCTGAGGCTGCTGAGCAGTCTGTGCACTGTACCAGGGCAGCTGGTAGAGGGGGCTGAGACCTCACCCCGAGTTTGCTCATTAGGCTACATGCCCTGGGCAGGGTGGCATTTCCCGGAAAGCTGTCTTTCTCATTTGCACAACATCAGCCTGGGTTCTAGTGTGTGTTTGGAGTTGAGTCACATATACTTTTGAGACGCTCCCTACACATCTAGCTCATGGAGACCTACAGGAAACGTTTTCAGTCACACACAAGATCAAAGACCTAGGCACCTCCATCTAGAGCTGCCAGAGTCTACCCACTTCTTTGCTCACGAGCTCTCCTGGCTGGTAGAAATTTTCCTCTCCCACTACCTCCACCCCCGGTTCAGTGTCCCTCCCCTGCTGGTCCCACCTAGGGCTGCCCTGATGTGCTAACCTTTTTGTACCAAGACTTGTGTTGTATCTCATTGGGCACAACCCTACGAGCTGGTTCTTGACTAGAAAAACAGTGGACCAAGTAGCTTCATCAGAGGTTTAAAGATTGACGTCACCACCTTCTGAGAGAATAGTAATAGGTATCATTTATCTAATTTACTTTGTGTTAGCTGCTATGCCAAGTGACTTCATTTCATCTTCGTAACAGTCATGAAGGGGTAAGGTCATCCCTGTTGTTTTCAGGAGGAAAACCAAAGCTACAGAGATTACGTAACTCTATTGGGGTCACATTGTTAACAAGTTAACAGATTTTGAAACCAAGCATTTCCCCTACAGATTCCTGGCTCTTAACCACTGTGTAATACTGCTTTAGCCAAAGAAGCTTCTCACACTGTCACCTTAGTAAGTCTTTGCATAGAGAAAAATTCTGGAAAAGAGAGGTTTTGCTCAGTGCTTCTTACACTGTACAACATATATTAGTGGTTTTGAAAATAGTTGTTCAAATACCATTTCCCAACCAATTTAATGGGTCACAAGCCATAGTTCAAAAAATGAAAATATAAATAAAAAAGAATACAATAGAAGAAAAACCAGAGGACATTACATATATAAAAAGTATTGCTTTTATTTCAGCTTCATATATGTACATATACTTGTGTGTTTTATGGCTAATTATATGTATATGTATGTGTATATGTATATATGTGTGTATATATTTATATGTGAGTACCAAGTTCTGTACTGTGTATATGTATATATGTGTGTATATATTTATATGTGAGTACCAAGTTCTGTACACTGCAAAGACAATGTACTTTTACCACTGGTCAAGGTCAAATGAGTTTGTTTCACACTTGGATGCTGGATTAATCTGCTTCCTCATTTATCTGGCCCTAGAGGAGCCGAGAGCTTAGTGGATAGCCACACTGGCCTAAGCTCAACCCAGCCCTCTGCTTAGGGCCCCAGCCTTAGGGAAGAAGCCCTGCAGGCAGAGCTGTGCCCCCAACACATGTTCTCGCTGCTTTTCTCATTAACCTCTCCATTTAGCACACCCTGAAGGCAATGTAGCCACTTGGGCCAGACTTAACAAGGCCTTACTCCTGGGTACCTCCAAATTTACAGGGTATAAAAAAAGTGAAATAATTACTTCAAAATAGGGCTTATAATTTAAATATTAGTGACATTCATATATTGACAGTATGTGAGTCTTTTTTCAGTGAATAGGAACCACTGAGTTAGATCCTAGTTAGCAAAAATAATTAATTAAATTAAAGCATAGCACAACAGTGTCACTAAGACCAATCTGTGAGCAGAGCACAAATTGCAAAGTGAATTTGAGGAAACATGAGGGTGATATTCATATTCTTTGTCCTGAGCATCAGAATTCCTAGTGAGTTATGCTTCTATCCATAAAACAGTTAGACTGAGGCTGCTATGTTGAGTTGTTAGGTGGTAGTCATGAGGACTGGGATTGGTTAGTATCTGGTAACTTACCAAATGAAGACATTGTAATCCCTGTGACACAGACTGATATGTATATAATCCTCATAACAAACTTTTTAGTTAGATTGTATTATTATCTCTATTTTGTAAATGGGGAAATCAAGGCTCAGTGGTTGTATAACTTGTCCATTGTCATATATCTACCAAGTGCCTACAAGCAAGCTTTACTGATTGCAAGTGATAGATTGACTACAGAAATGGCCCCAGTTCTTCCACACTTTTATGCACATCCCTTGTAATGTGACTGTTGCTTTTCCTATAGAGGGGCAAAGCCTATTTCTCTTCCCCTTGAACTGGGACTGGCCTCATGACTCTCTTTGGCTAATAGATATGGTAGAAATGACTACATGTGGTACCTGGTTCTTAAGAGGACTTGCATGCTTTTGTTTTCTCTTTTGAACTTTCAGCTTGGGAGCAAGTCTGAGCTAGTCTGCTGGAGGATGAGAGGGTAATGGAGCTGAGCTGAGTCATTCTAGCTGAGGCCATTCTAGATCACCCAGCCCCTAGCCAACCCGCCTACCTTCTGACTGCAGACACATGAGCAAGCCCAACCAAGACTGGTCAGCCCTGAATCAGATCAGCAAAATTGTCCAGACAATCTGCAGATTAATGAAAAATAATAAATTATTGTATTTGGCCACTGAGTTTTAGGGTGTTTTTTATTCAGCATTATTGTAGTAATAGATAAAAAAATACAGTTGCCTATCCAGTCATTTCTTCTCTTTTCTTTGACGGAAAAAGTCTGCTTCCCACAACAGAGGTTTAAATAGTGTCAAATAATAATCATATGTTAATTGAAAAAAAAAAGGTATATGTTCACTTTTCAAACCTTTTTGCAGGTAGGGTGATTCAGTTCTGGCAGATATATAGGGAAGTCAACTTTGTAGGAGGGGGTATGAGGAGGGTAGCTTTTGAGAAACATTTTCCTTTCTGAGTAGAAAGAAGCTGTCAGTGAGACAGAGGTCTTCTCTTTTCCTCCTGTCTGCTTTGGATGCTATCAATAAAATCAGACACTTGAGCAATAGCAGCCATCTTGTGACCACTAGGCAACAAGCCTAGGAACAGCAATCTAACACACTGGAAAGAATAGAGAGCTGAAAAGAGCCTAGGTTCCCAATCACATCATTCAGTTGCAGAAACAACCCTGAAACTCCCTCACCTTCTGACTTCTGTACCATTTAAGCTATTGTGTGTCAGTTATTTTAAGTGACTCAGTGCAGGGACCAGAGTCCTATTATAGGCAGTCTAGTTTGTAACCATTATGCTTCACTCATGGAACACAGGGCGTTATTAAGATGAACAGATCTCTGCACTTGAGAGGCCCAAGTGAGTATCTGATGTGGTCATTGACAAGATGTTTTGTTGGTAGATGCTGAAGTAGAGTCTGGCTCCTAACCTGGCATGGGCTGGAGAACTTCCTGCAAGTATCCTCACTCTCGTGGATAATAGCCCCACTCGGGTTAGTGTATGAGCTTTTATGGGGGAGTCAGAAAGATTCCAAAGATTTCCTAAAGATTCAGAAATAGCAGGGTGGAGGGAGGAACCATAAACTCTTGTCATCTCCCACAAATCCTACCCAATACTCCTGTCCTGCTCTTGTCCTTGGGTCCAATCACCAGTGATAATGAAAACCTTTCCAAACTTGTTTTAAAATTTAA
Source organism: Mustela nivalis (assembly GCF_964662115.1). Taxonomy (NCBI): domain Eukaryota; kingdom Metazoa; phylum Chordata; class Mammalia; order Carnivora; family Mustelidae; genus Mustela; species Mustela nivalis. Next base: position 150,764,561 of record NC_139022.1, on the reverse strand, counting down.
AATTCATTCTTACTGTCTTGATTCATGAAATTGCCAATTTTTTTATGCTTATCAAATAGTTATTTTGTCATTAATATAATATCTTTGATCACCTAGATCTTAAGAAAAACAGGCTTTCTTTACACAGAAGAGCCCCTGTCAGACTTCGCACTGGATCCCATGTTTATTATTGGTTTTACTATTTCTTCAAAGCTAAACCCAGGGACATTTCTGGCCTAGCATTCTGTCTGGCTCTCTCAGTACTCCAGATCCCTTCAGGTGGTGATGTCCTTTGGTCCAGGCACTCTTCTTGTTTCCCTGAAGTCTAATTTCTATTGACTCTGTCTTGAGAACAATGGGTTTCTCAATCTCCACCTTTTCATGCATCATAGCTTCTGATGTGCCTCACAGACTCGTGGCTCATCCCAGCCAACCTCGTCTTTGACTACCTACAATCCAAACATTTCTTTGACTACCTACAATCCAAACAAGTGTACTCATTTATCCCTTTCCCTGTTATATAGCTAGAGGAAAACCACAAATAGGTCACTCATAGTTTTCGTCTTAAAAAAATATTGTCCCTCCATCTCCTTCCTTCCCATACTTGATCCAACAACACACATAAAAACTCCAATGTGAAAGTTGCAGGTGGAAAAATGAGAGGACATTGAAATAGATACAGATTTTTGGAAAATGCAAACCACACTGTTTATCTTGTAGCAGGGCAAAGGCCTTGGAGAAAGCAGTTGTGCTTTCCTGATATTAAAGATTTCAAAGATGGCGGTATTCAGGATTAAAAACTGAACCCCTTCCTTGAGACATTCCACCTACCTGGCAAACTTGTTTTGTTTTGTTTGTTTTAAGAAAAAAGACTTCCCAGATCCAGGAGGGAAATTTGTATCTTATGGTTGGAAGATCTTTCAAGGAGCACAGCTTGTGTGGGCCTTTTGAAGGAAGGGCTCTTTTCTGTATTACCCGCAAAAGTGCTAACTGGACTCTTGTGGAGATAGAGATGCCCAATCTAGAGTCACCAGCCTGGAGTTTTACCAAAAAAAGAAAAAATGAAAGCAAGGAGCACAAAACTGCTGACTACAAGCTCTTAAAGGCCACACACAATGTTATTGACTGATTTTGGCAGTGTAATTGCCCTGAAAACCACAGAGCATTTTCCCTTTGCAGGAAGGGACTCTACCATCCAGGACCATCTGGAGGACCTGCAAAGAATATCCACATGGCAAGTAAGGCTAAAACACGCCAGACCCTGTCCAATCTGTTATATACCAATTTTTGTTTCAAAATGGAAAAAGTTATGTAGACATGAGTTTTCCCCAGGGGAAGACAAGCCCATTGTCACCCATGAAGACTTGAAGGAAGGCCTTACATTGGTGAATTCCATCTATCCTCAGACTTGATTTAGAAACTGATGATCAGCTTACCCAGTGATTGAGCTTTTGGGAAGTGTATTATGTTAGGTACCCTTTTCCCCTGGACCGGGCTCTCTCTTTGTTTCTTAGGCTGGTTGATACTTTCCTTAAATGTGTATTTAATCAGATCACACTATTGGGCCTGGGATCCACTCTCATCTTTAAGATGGCAGTGAGTATTTCTGTTATGATCTATTGTGTGTTGTGATTTCAAGATTTAAAATGTTAGGGACACTTCATTTTCAAGTTTTTAAGAAACATTGTCTTATCACCAAGTACTACCAGTGGGTCATCCAACCATCCCTCTGCATGGAGGTCAACATGTGGTCCCTGCTATCTCCTAGATGTCCCTCCCATCTCTGTTTTCTGATTGTTGTGGCTCTGTTTTATTCTTGGGTCTTTTCAAAAGCTGTGTAGCTTCACAAGAAGGTCAGTGTCCCTAATATTTCAACTGCTGTTAGAGATTGTCTACACCCTCATGTGGTTACAAGACTTTAAGGAACTCTGCTAATTGCTACCACTGACATTTTATTTGTGTCTTCGCTGCTGCTCAATAATCATTTTATTCAACTCATTCCTTCTCCATAGAATCCTCCCCTGAAAAATTTCCACAAACTCTCATTTTCCTCCAGCCCTCTAACTAACTTCCCTGCCCTCTGTATCTCAATATGTTAAACGTATCTTAACATGCACTTTTGTGTCTATCCTTAACTTTCTATCGCTTGCTCCTTCTCTTTTTTTTCTCAGATGATGAACTATCCTTCCCTCTTTTAGACCCTAGTCTCACCCTGTGTGTCTTTGATCCTGTATTTTCCTCATTTTTCCAAGATTTTGTTTCATTAATCTTATTTCCTCTCTTGAGTTTTCAGGTACTCCTTGGTGGGCTCCTGCTCCTTCCTTGCCTTACAAACAAATGCAGGCTCTCCCTGTGTAAGAAAATGTTTTTATCTTAACCCTCTCTTGAGTTAGCATCTTATCTCCCTGCCCTATCAGTTACCTCCAACAGTTTAAAGTGAGTCTAATTGCCTGACTCCATTTCCTCACTGCTCTCTCCTAATCCCTTTCTGTTGGGCTGTCATCCTCATTGATCTACCAAAACTGCTCTCTGGAATGGAGGAAGGAAGGAAAACAGGGATAGAAGTTTCCTGTTGTGTTTAAAAGTAAATCTATTAGAATCATGAATTTTATTTTAAAAACAAGTTTTTGAGGAGGAAAACAAGACAAGAGCGCCTGCCATGTAGATAGTAATGAGTTAGAGAATGCAGTTAATGACTTTATAGAGTTGGTCATCATCAACACAAATTGGTATGTATGTTATAATTTAGAAGTGCTATATTCCATTTACTACAACAAATATATTCTAGCAAAAATCACTTTTATAATAAACACTAAGTGCCCAAATATAATGTTTAGTACAATTATGTAAAGGAAGATTTGAGTTATCATAGCTTTGTAGTGAAGGTTTACATTCCATGGGAGATAACTATAAAACTTTTGTGGTTAAAAGCAGAAAATCACAGGAGAGCTTCTTGCCTTTTTCAATAAACAGTTCAATTTTATGATGACAAGATGCAGAGTATGTATAGATTTAACTTAAACAGGAACCCCTCCCCACACACACCTGGATAATACTTCTTATTTTTTTGTCTTATAGTAACTGGTATGTAAAAATCTCTATCTTCCTTATTTCTACAACCAAAGATGATTCTAATCCCAAACCTTGATATAAAGAACTTTTGTCAATAGTCCTTTTCTTTCCAAATTGCATTCTTTATTAGTTCCTACTTGTTATATTATGAACAAGCTCAGATCTTCAGACTCCTTAAAAGACAAAAAAATCTTAACTCTGCTCCCTCTTGAATTAGCATCTTATGCTTGCCTTTCTTTATTCTTATAATATTGAAGGTAAAGGCTACATTGCTTATTTCCACCCCCAAATTTCTTATTAACCATTGTGATCTATGATATATGATTCAATTATGATTTTAAATGAGACTGAACCAGTGTTTTATAGAGGCTTATAAATTTTTATTTTCATAAAATTAACTATTCAGTGCCATGTTATGTATCAAGTGTTTTGTATATGTTATCTTGATTAAAAATTGTAACTGCACTGGGGGTGGGTACCATTTCTTTCATTTAATGGTTGAGGAAAGATGTGTTTAAGAACCTTGCACAACCAGTTCAAAGTCACCCATCTGGTACATGTGGAGCTTGGCTTCAGCCTATAACAACCAGGACGCCTGGTTGTGAGCAACAGAAATTCAGTCTGGCTGATTTCAGTAGAGAATGAATTGGTCATGTTAGGTTGTTCACAGAATGCCAAGCAAGTCTACAGACACCGATTTAGGGCAGTATAGCTAGGAGTGATTCATCTAACCAGAAGAGAATGGGTCGGTACACTTCTGACATCACTGTAGCTTTTACTTTTGACACCGCCAAATGGACACTACATGCCCTCTTCAGCACCACTTTCATCACTGCCCCAGGAAATTAATATTCCTGCAACTTCTGCTACCACCAGGGAGGGTTTCCTATAGTCCCCTGATATGAGGTAGTATGTCTTAACTACCAGAACTGAGGTCATGAGCCGACACCCCTAAATATAAGGCTCTTTGGGAAAGTAAGTTTCTGGAATTTTCTATGTATAGTGGAAGATAGGTTTTATTTCACTTCAAGTCTTGTGTGATTGTGTGTGGTGGGGGGGGGGGTGGAGGGGACTCTCAAATAAAGGAAATTGGGTTCATATATTGGATGGTCAAAAAGACAATTAGAGATTCCATTACCAGAGCTCAAATGTGTCTGATTCTAGGTCTTTCTTTTATACTATGAAACATCTTGAAAGTCACAAATGATCTCCTATTTGCCAATTTTAGTGACTGTATCTCTCATCCTTTATATTGACAGCTATAAAGATTCAACACTATTGAGTACTTTCCTTCCTTTATTTGTTTATTCCTTTCTATTTTTTATTTGTTCTATTATGTTATATTAGTCACCATACAGTGCATCATTAGTTTATGTAGCATCCCATGATTTATTGTTTGCATATAACACCCAGTGCTCCATGCAATCTATGCCCTCCTTAATATACATCACCAGGCTCACCCATCCCCCCACTGCTTCCCTTATAAAACCCTCAGTTTGTTTCCCAGAGTCTGTATTCTCTCAATGTTCATTTCCCACTCTTGATTCTCCCCTTCATTTTCCCCTTCCTTCTCCTAATGTCCTCCATGTTATTCCTTATGTTCCATAAATAAGTGAAACCATATGATAATTGACTTTCTCTGCTTGACTTATTTCACTTAGCATAATGTACTCCAGTTCCAATCATTTTGACATAAAAGTTGGGTATTCATCCTTTCTGATGGCTGAGTAATATTCCATTGTGTATCCGGACCATATCTTCTTTATCTATTCATCTGTTGAAGGGAGCTCTTTCCACAGTTTGTTTTTGCAAAACAAAAACAGTAGAAGGAAGAAGCAAAGTTAATGGATTAGAAAATAGGCAAAAATAGAGAAAAATCAATAAAACCAAATTTGTTTATTTTTAACATATTAATAAAATTAATAAACCCACAAGAAAACTGATCAAGAAAAAAGAAAGAAACACAAATTAGGTGATATCTATACAGAGCCTATACACATTACGAGAACAATAAGGGGGGATATTACAAACAATTTTGTGGTGATACATTTGACAACTTAGAACAATGGACTTTTTTTGAGAAGGTAACTTTCTGAAATTATCAAAAGTAAAAATAGAAAATGTGAATATTCTTGTATTTGTTAAAGAATTAAAATCTATAATTAGAAATCTTCTCACAAAGGAAATCCCTGACCCAAGTGGCTTCATTTGTGAATACTACCAAAAATTTATTTTTTAAAATATTTATTTATATATTTTAGAGAGAGAGAACATGGGCAGAAGGGGCAGAGGGAGAGGGAGAGAGAATCTCAAGCAGACTCCACACTGAGCACAGAGCCCAAGGCGGAGTTTAATCTCACAGCCCTGAGATCATGACCTGAGCTGAAACCAAGAGATAGATGTAGTGAAAAGAAGGGCCACATGCACCCCAATGTTCATAGCAGTAATGTCCACAATAGCAAAACTGTGGTGCTAATCCCAGTGGGGAATGGGTTAGCCCAGTGGTGGGTATCAAGGAGGGCATGTATTGCATGGAGCACTGGGCGTTACACACAAACAATGAACCATGAAACACTGCATCAATAACTAGTGATGTACTGTATGGCGACTAACATAACGTAGTATTTAAAAAAAAAGAAGAGTCAGATGCTCAACCAACGACAACACCCAGGCACCCCACTTCCAAACATTTAAATAAGAAAAAGTACAAACGTTTAAACCCTTCCAGATAATGAAAGAAGAGGGAATAATTTCCCATTCATTTTATGAGGCCAGGAAAACCTTGATACCAAAACTTGACAAAGAAAACCCAAAAATGATAACTATAGATCCTTTGAGCCTCATAAGCATCAATGAAAAAACGCTAAACAAATAGAAACAAATAGCAATATATAAGAAAGATAAAACATTATGATCAAGTAGGATCATGCAAGTATGGCACATCATTAAAAAAATAAATCAATAACTCACCACATTGAAAAATAAAGAGAAAAAGTATGTGATCATATTAATAGATGCAGAAAAAGCATTTGATAAAATTAAACATCTGTTCATGAAAATAACTCTCAGAAAAGTGGGAATAGAAGAGAACTTCCCCAATTTTATAACATTATTTATGAAAACCTGGAGCTAACATAAAACCTGATGGGGAACTATTGTTTGCTCTTTAAGGCAAAAATGTTCCCTCTCATCACTTTAATTCAGCCTTGTACTGGAGATCATAGCCAGTACAATAAGGCAAGAATAAGAAGTAAAATGTATAAACATAGGAAGGAAGAAGTAAAACTATTCAAAGATAACAGACTGATGTACATAGAAAAATCCAGGGGATCTACCAAAAAAAAAAATAAATAAATAAATAACAAACCACTGCAACTAAAAACAAATTTATCAGGTTCAAGGAATAGGTGGTCAATATACTAAAGTCATTTGTGTCTGTTTATTAGCAACAAACAACTCGAAAATTAAAGGAAATATTATTTTTAAATATCTATTTAGTGAAATATGTGCAAGACCTAACTGTATATTGAAAACCACAAAACACTGCTGATAGAAATTTTAAAAGACTGAAAAAAAAGTAGAAAAATATATGGTGCTTACAGATTAGAAAACTCAATATTGTGAAGATGTTAGTCCTCCCCAAATTGACCTGTTGACTGAATGCAGTTCTACTCAAAATCCCAGTAGGTGTTTTGGAGTAATTTACAATCTGATTCTAAAATTTATATAGAAATTCTAAAATTTATAAAGAAATGCAAGGACTTATAATGGCCATTGTGCCTTGAAAAAAAAAGAGAACAAAATTGAAGGAGTCATGCTATCAGATGTCAAGACATAAAATCTTCAGTAATGAAGCCTATCCTTTCCTTTTGACACTCATTTGCTTTCCTGACAAACCACAGCTTTAGGGCTGGGTCTTTTTTGTTGTTTGCACGTTCTCTATAGGTATGATAGGATAAGACAGCCTAGCTGAGGTACTGTGCAGACTTTGTTAGAGTATCAGGGCTCAGAAGTCATTTCTAAAGTTGTTAAATGTTTATTAGATGTGCAAAGGCTTTTTTTTTTTTTTTTTACTGAACTGAAGGAGTGTTCTAGTCATACAGGAGTGTATCCTCAAACTTGGAACCTATGCTCTAGTTTCATTTTAGTCTTGAGACTTCAATGCCATAACTCATTGTTCATTTCCAGTACGTTCCAACATTTTCTGTGTCTTCCTGTGTGGAGAGTTAGCTTCTCAGTAAGCTAATATCCCATTTTGGGATATTAATGGGATGTTTATGGATTTAGTTGGTATGTCTACCTGGCTCCAAGGGATAGAAATAGGGTTAGGAGATTTGCCATGACGAACTGCATCACTTCACCACAGAATTTTCAGTCTCATCCATTGGCCAATACTTTTTGCAGTTTGTGGCCTAGGTCTATTCCCTTCTCTGGTTTGGTTGTTGCTGCAACATTTTGGAGGTCTGTTTTTTAATGTATCATTTTGTTGATTTCAAGACATACTGGGGGAAGGAGATTCTTCCCCTGTGGCTTCATTCTGCTTTTGTAACCTTGGAGGTCTTACCCTCTCTTTCCTCTCTTGGTTTCCTTCAAACATTATTTTCCTGCTTCCCAATTCCTTTCCTTATAGCTCCTCAGTCTTTATGATTTCTTTGCCTATACCAATTAAACTGAAACATTTTCAAAGTTCATTATGTACACTTCTTTTTCAATCTCTTCACTTCCATTCTCCTCCCATGTAATCTTTTAATATGCTCTTTTGTATCTTCCTAATTCATTTTCATGCCTCATTAGTAATGTCTAGGCGGATGTCACTCAGATTTATATTTCATGCCTTGACCCATCTTCTATGACATGGCTAAATTTCTCCTCTCTGCTGGATGTCTGGCTGTATGTCCGTCCTACTACAACTTTAAAATACCCCAAAGCAAGCTCTTGTGTTTTGTTCCAAATCGGTGTTTCCTCCTATCTCGTTTGCTCTTACTCCTCTAAGCACAAAAGCCTGGCATCTTTGTTTTCTTTCCTGGACCCCTCTATCCACTTAGTTAATGAATTCTTTCGATTGGACTCTCATTCCTCTTTATTTCCACCTCTATTTCCCTAGAGTAAGTTTGTACTGTTTTCACTTGAACTTTGTTATAGACCTTTAACTGGTCTCCTTCCTCTAATTTCCTCTTCCTCTAATAAATGTTTTATACGGCTCCAGAGATCTCTTGCTCTAAAACCTTCCATGAGTATCTAACACTTTCCCCAATATTCAAGAACCTGCATAATCCCACCCCAGTGTCTAATGTGAAGCTTATTTTCCACTGGACCCCTTCACAAGCTTTAAATTGCAATCAAGGTCAATCACTAAGCATGTCCTATTCTTTTTTTTTTTTTTTAAAGATTTTTTCTTTATTTATCTGACAGAGATCACAAGTAGGCAGAGAGGCAGGCAGAGAGAGAGGAGGAAGCAGGCTCCCTGCAGCGCAGAGTGCCCGATGCGGGGCTCGATCCCAGGACCCTGGGATCATGACCTGAGCCGAAGGCAGAGGCTTAACCCACTGAGCCACCCAGGTGCCCCAGCATGTCCTATTCTTTCCACTTTCAAAAACTCTTCATGACATGTCCTTTCTCCTTTCTTCATCTCTGAACATTTTCCCAGTTTTTCAAGATCCAAATCAGATTTTACCACCTCCATGAACTCCTCCAAACTGACTGATTTGCAAGTGACTGAGCCTTCCCTTTTCTGAACTCCTACCATTCTTTATCACTCATCACGTCATCCTTCGATCATTGTGAATGTATCGTAGCTTGTCCCAAGATTGTCAGTTCCTTGTGGGGTGGGGACCAAGGTTATGAGAAGTTGTAACGTTTAGGGAAAGTCATGATATCGTAAACTTAGGCTTAACTATCATGAAACCTCAATTCAAGCTGTTTTGCTACTGTGCGTAGTTGGGTGAGTCACTTAACTTCTTTGAGCTTTACTTTTGTCATCCTTGAAAGAGATTACTGTGAATATTAAATGAAGCAGCATGTATGAAAGTGCTTTGTACACACACACAGATGCTTGTATGTGTGTACATAGGTAAATTAAATACAAATTAAGGTATTACAGGTTTCTTCAAATTCCCTGCAACATCAAACCTGATAGTTTATATGTAGTATAGCAATAAATGTTATTGATTGAAAAGAATGAAATATATCTAGCTGCAATTATGCCTGCCTGCAGAGCACCAAGGAGATGTTAATGGATAAGGATAAGCATAGAGGAAGTTGATAGTTTGTGTGGTTATGCCAGCAATTTGCCAAGCTGGAGAACTGCTTAAGTGCGTCATCTCAGATTTCATGCACTGTGCAGAGGACCTGCCTAAATGGAGGCAAATGGATTAAATGGTTTGTTCCAGTCCATTCTAGCCCTCCATGTCTAGTCTTTCACAGAACAGCACATAATAGATGTCATATGTAAAAGTGAAATACTTGTTTATCAGTAGCTATTTTATATACATGCACATGTATACATTTCAGATGTAAGTTTATGCTAAATATATTTCTTGTAAATATAGACATTTATCTCCTTAAATGTTTCCTTATATAGTCTTTGTTGACATTCATTCAATCACCATTGTTTCTCTTTTCCAAACTCCCAATTTTCCAGTAGTCCTCCGATTATAATCAAAGACAGCAAAGCTGCTGTATCCACATCAAAGCTGGGTAGAGAGTGACAAAACAAGTACATGAGAATGGCCATTAAGTAATTCCCTTAATGATTGAGATCATCTGGATCAAATCCTGTGAATGTTCAGATTTTCCATGCCAGCTTCTCCTGCCTATCCTGAGAACCACATGCTCAACTGTTTTTTTTAAATATTCTAATTTTATAGGTTTTTCAAAAAATCATATTTCATGGAAGACTGTCCTTTTGGTAAGGATATTAATAAAAGCCAAAAAATGTATTCTGAGAACCGGCCCGTGGCGTGATAAGGTTAAGACCATGTGTGCAATGCCTAACTGAATGTTCACATTCATTCTGCACCTGGACAAAATTTTGGGCAAAAATGTGTGTAGCAGCACTTGTCCTAGACTGAACCTAAGCTGGATTCCTGATTCAGATACCTCAAACAGGGGCTCTGAGGGCACATTTGCAGAAGCCAATGTGCACCGAGAATAGAGACCCTTTCTAAGGAAGAATTTATCCTAAGGGGAGAATGAGACAGGACAGGTATGCCCTGGTAAGAAGCCTGGTCCTTTAAGGAGTGGCAACTCTTAGCCAGTCCCTCCATGAAATCATATCTAAGTTCTAGGGACAGAGGAGACTGGAAGTAACCATCCTGGGAGACACTTAGGGCAAAGCCATATTTTATGGAGAGGGTGGTGTTCTCCACCTCACCACAGCAGAAACTGCCACCTCCAAAACCTCCACATACTGGCCTTGGTAGAAAGGGAAGTACCCAGTGGAAGTGGCACCAGTGCCCTTTGGTGGGAGCCAAATCTAGATCTAGGAGGTTCGTAGGGCGGTGCACAGGGAGGTGGCAGAGACAACCACACTCAGCAGGCACGAGTGTATGCAATGGTGGTGATGCATCTTAAGGCGCTGAGAAAAGGCAGGTTCCTGCACACAGCTTAGCAGACTTGGCAGAAATGGCAGCAGTGGGGTCAGAGCAATAGAAGAGAAAAAAGAAAAAAATATGTGATAATAATATTTGGAAAATGCCCACAGTGTTTAATATGTTTGGGAAAGCTTTTCAGAACAGGGTGAGGAGGAAGACAATTGCCAACCTTTGAAGTTTATCAAATATTTGACAATTTCCATTTCATTTATTCTTTTAAAAAGTACTTGTTAGGGGTGTCTGGGTGGCTCAGTCAGTTAAGTGGCTGCCTTCAGCTTGGTCATGATCCCAGGATCCTGGGATTGAGCCCCACGCTGGGCTCTCAGCGGAGAGCCTGCTTCTGCCTCACCCTCCGTCTGCAGCTCTGCCTGTGTGCTCTCTCTAGTTCTCTGCCAAATAAATAAATAAAATATTTTAAAAATTAAAAAAAATAAAAAATACTTGCTGGAAGCATTAACTCTTAAATAAGGGACAATCTAAATCTATTTATGTAATTTTTATTAAGTGCACCACAGGATTATTAAATGTTTTCAAGCAGAATATTGAGCCTGACAAATCGCAGAGTTGACTTACAATTTCATAAGCAAAACCAGACTTATTTTTTAAAAAATCACATAAAAACATCTTAAATGACAAGTTTTAAAGAAAAATGTCTCTCTGTTGTCAGATATGATCAGATTATGAAACTGAAAGTGTCATGGGAGTGAAGAGGGGTGCTGCAACTTATGATGAATATGTAAGGGAGAATAAAGATGGGGTGGATTTTACAAAGATGGAAAAATGACAAAGCTGAGCATTACTGCATAGAGGTTTTAAAGACGTCAGTCAGCTAAGCTAAGGAGTCTTCTGCAAGAGGTGTTGCTTATGTGAGTTACCACCAGAATGACATCTGTATTTGGATGTTCCGTATTAATCACCAACTCTTTGTCACTGAGGACTAGTGAAGATTCTTAACCAACTGCATTCTGGTTAATGGGACAGAGGATGTGAGCAGGTAATGTGATTGAAGCGTGCTAAGGGAGAAGGTAGAGGTATGCCTAAATACTCCCCCAAGCACACAGGAAAGGCTTTATTCTAATTGAGTTGAGGTAAAGTTCTCAGAGAATTGAATTTCACAGGATAAGTAAGGCAGGCAAATAAAGGTAGGGAGGGGCTTCTACCTAGAAGAAAAAGGAACAGCAAAGGTGCAGAAGCATGGGGTTATACGGTGTGTGTGTGTGTGTGTGTGTTGAGGTAGAGAGGAGAAGGCAGTATATGCACTAAATGAGGAAATCAGGGTGTGAGAGATCAAAAGGGTAAACTGATGTTGCCAGTGTTGAAGATGAATGCTGGAAGACTAACAGAGGAGAGAATTTAAAAATTGGGTTGTGGGGGTGCCTGGGTGGTTCAGTGGGTTAAAGCCTCTGCCTTCGGCTCAGGTCATGATCCCAGGATCCTGGGATTGAGCCCCACATAGGGCTCTCTGCTCAGCAGGGAGCCTGCTTCCTCCTCTCTCTCTGCCTGCCTCTCTGCCTACTTGTGATCTCTGTCTGTTAAATAAATAAAATCTTTAAAAAAAAATTGGGTTGTATAATGCCATTTGAAGTCATTCAATTGACATACTTTCTATTTTTGCCTAATTTTTGTCTGCCCAGCAGTATGTATGTATATATAATATATGTAATGATATGAATTATATATACCCAAATTTACATAGAAACATTACATTAGTTGATTGTATATAATTTCATTATATATTATATAGTTATACATATGGCCACTGATTTTGATAATATGTAACATATATATTATTATATATTATGTATATTACATATAACATAAAATCACTAAATTTTTCAAATTACCTGTATTGTAAATTTGATTAGAATGTAGCAGTAGGCACCATATTCCTAGGCTAACATTCTTTTCTTTTTTTTAAAGATTTTATTTATTTATTTGATAGAAGACACAATGAGAGAGGGAACACAAGTAGGGGGAATGGGAGAGGGAGAAGCAAGCTAGGGAACACAAGTAGGGGAAGTGGAAGAGGGAGAAGCAGGCTTCCTGATGAGCAGGGAGTCCTATGTAGGGCTCCATCCCAGGACCCTGGGATCATGACCTGAGCCAAAGGCAGACGCTTACCAACTGAGCCACCCAGGTGCCCCCTAACATTATTTTCTTGATTGTTCGAGTAGTGTTGTTGCCTGCTCAGCCATCATGATGATTTTCTCACAGTTTAAATATTTACATGGACTGCTGCAAGTGTATAATGCCTTTGGTCTTGCATGATAAATGCCTCCTCAGGGCCGTTTAGTTTTTATGTAATTTATTTCTTCTTGGTAAGCAGGAAGAGTCTTTTGACTGGGAAGTCAAAGGCCTGGTTCTCACCCATTCTCTACCCAGCTAGGTGAGAGGCCTTGGCATAATCCGTGCCTTCTTTTTCTCATTTCAAAAAGGCAGCTTTGGAATTAATGTTTTCCGGGTGCCCTTCATGGGCAACACAAATATGGTGGCAAGATGGCAGGACCAGGACCTAGAGCTCCTGGCTCTGGTTCTAACTCTCCCCAGTATGCCATTTGACAAAGTAGGTTGGGAATTGGTCCTGTCTTCTCTTCAGTGGGTAAAATAACAACAACCTTCTTTGCTTGTTTTTTCAGGCTATCACCCAGATTAAATGAGACCGTGTTGGAGAATAAAGTGATGTGTAAATGGCAGTTAGTAATATAGCGCTGTACTGCCTGGAAATTTTGTTACCAAGGGCTGTGGGGCTCAAGCAACTTTCCAACTTTCCCAGAGTCTTACTTTTTCCAGTTCCTTCCTGTTCTTTTAGATGAATGTTGTAACATTAATATGATGCATTAATATCCATATATGTAATAACAGTATTTCATATATTATTCATCTTCTAAACTCAGCATACTCGTTATGTTCAATATCATTGTCAAGAGTAACATATGTCATTTACTCTGTCATTTGATGTGTGGTTTACAAAAAGGATTAAACAAAAACATGTTTACTTTAGTAAGCAAAATGGCAGAGCTTTGGTCTGGGATTTTGCAGTAGGAGCTACCTAAATAAAAAATAAATGAAACAAACGCCACTTTGAGAATGGGGTCACCATTTACCCTCAGACTGTGTGAGTAGGGAGAGGTGAGACTGACTCAGGAAATTAAATTAAAGAATAAGTAATGGCAGACCCTGATCCCGTCATCATTTCTCACCAGACCCAATAAGACTTTGAAAGGAGGACTCTGTGGAATTCACTTTAAGTCTTGGGGAAACAAGATGCAATTTAAATATCTGCACATAAAATTGTTGGGGGTGGGTGGGTTAGGGGATGTCAGAAGGATCACAGCTTCACTTTCCAGACCTTTCCCTATTAAATACATTTATATGTAGTCAGCCCTAATGGTGACAATGCTGTGATTGGAAGTTCCTGGAACTACCTATTTGGGGAGATTTTTCTGATGCAAGTGGCAAGCCAAGCTTGTCAGTATTTTTCCAAATTTATTCAGCTAGCAGAAGAATTATGTTGCATTTGAGCTTGACTATTTAGAGACCTTCAAGTTAAAAGCTCTCCTTTTTAAGTAAGAGAACAAGAACCAGGGAGGTGAGAGGACCTACTAGATCCCTCCTGTGTCCACTGCACGCCCCCCCCCCCATTAAGAGTGGAAAATTAAAATGCGAGATCCAATTGGTTATTTTACTCTTTTCTCCCTACTTGGAGCAAATATTTTTTCTGTTCCTTTATTATGGAAGTCACTTTACAAACCCTATGAAAGTGCAAAGCTAAAAAATAAGGCTCCTAAGGAAGCTTCCAGGAGAGACAAGTACAGAAGTAAACTACAAGATAGAGTGAGATAAATTCATTCTTGGTGACCTAAAGAAAGGCCATTGGCCAGTGAAGCTCCATGGAAGAGAAAGCATTTGAGAAGAGCCTAGAGAAATGACAGAAGTTTCAAAGACAAATAAGGGTGGGTGGAAATTGGTCAAAAGTATAGAGGTGTAAAAACAATGTATGTTTCCATTTTGGCCAAAGAATGTCAGAGTAGCAAGTGATGAGACTGGAAAAGCAGGTTGGCGCTTTGTTGCATGTAGATGGATTTGTGCCAGGCTGTGGAGTGTGTATTTTACTTAGTAGTCAACAAGTGACCAGTGAAGGCTCCTTCACAGGACTGAAATGATTTGCAGGATTGAATGATTAGAAAGGGGAGGCCGGATTGGATTGGCAGGATAGAGTCTGTTGAAGCTGCTGGGATGTGGAAATGAACTGGGCCGTTGGTAATACCAACTGAAACTGAGAGGAAGAGTTATTTAAAAATTATTGTGGAGGTGAAATCAGCAGGATGTGGCACTTAGTTTGATGATAGATAGAGAAAGAGGTGGGTTTGCACACCAAAGATAGTTGCAAGAGAACTATGGTATATGAAAGGAATATGATGTTGAGTTTTGAATGCCCTCAGAAAATGCTGCAGGAAGGGGGGTCTTGAGCATGAGGGAGTGGCCGTGGGAGTTCAAGAGTAGGCATTTGTACTGCATTGGTGTTTACAGCAAGTGTCAGCTGCTCTTAGAGGGGAATGGAGAATGGAGAGCCTGGGGAATTCTCAGAGTCAGGAATTTGAATAAGATTGCCTAGACAGAGCATTGTGTTGACATTAGTGCCTTGAAGGGCATGTTGAATAAGGACAGAAATGAAACCAGAGGGGCTAAAGGAATAGAATAGTAGGGAGGCCTCAGTGTGGAAGGTGAGACTCAGAAGGAATAAAGAAATGAGCGAGATAGAAGACAGAGGTGGTGGTCTATGAGGACAGCTCCAGAGTTGGCCTCTTGGTGCTAAGGATGTTTGGAGTGATGTAAAGTACTAGTGTGGAATTGGGCCATGTTGGCTGGTGCAAACACTGGATTGTGGATGTCAAAAGAATTGTGAGACTGTCAGTGGTGAGTGAAGAGAAAATCCCAATAAAAATATTTAAAGAAAGTTTGTGGAAGGCATTTATGGAGTTTATGTGTATGTGTGTCTTGTGGGTGGTGGGAGTGTAGAAAAAGAGACGGTTGTCGCTATATTAATGTTGTCTCATACTTTTATTACTGCCTCCTTAATTCTTTATGAATTGAGCCAACTTGGATCTTACTCTTATTTTATACAATCCATGTGTTTTCTCATGACTTTGAAATATGCCGGATGTAATGTCTTTTTCTTATATTTTTCTTTGTTAATCCTGTTCCTGGGGAAACATCTATGCAATGTCTTCTGCCAACTTATATTTCTCTTAAATTAATCTTTGGTATCTCTGCCAAGGTTACTGTAAATACCTCACACCTGGCCTGAAATTTCCAATACAAAGTTCATTCTCTGGCTGCAATAGCAAAGAAGGACAAGGAAAGCAAGAAAGAGAGGCTGCAGGTTGGAGATGGGGAGGGAGAAGGCAGGCACACAGATTTTACACCATGGTGAATACCATTTTTTGTTGAGTTCAACATTAGAAAATTGTATTAAACCCAGGGTTGCTTGGTTTTTGTTTGTTTGGTGGGTTGTTTTGTTTTGTTTCCTCCTCAGATGGTCTCAGGATGCAAGACATGAAGTAAAGACAGAATTTGGTCCAGAGAAGGATGGGAATTAAGGGGGAAAAAAAGAATAACTCAGACTGTTTTTGCTTTGGTTCTTCAGGGCTAAAGTTCTACACTCCCCACAGTTGGACCGCAGCCTATTCTATAATGTGTGGGTGGGTAGGTGGGTGCTTGTGTGCGCACGCACTTACTCAAAATAAGGGACCCTTTAACCTTCCAAATCCCTTCTGAGATGGTATCAGATCCTCCCTTCACCTTTTTAGTATTTCTCTCTCAGGAGAGGCAGAAAACTGAAGACACTGAATCAGGCTTATGAACCCACTTATAATAGAAAGCTTGCCTCATTTTTTTTTTTTTTCTTTCAACGTCTCAACCCTTTCCCATTCTAAATCTCTCTCGGGAAGATTTTATTGTGGAAGAAGGGTTAGAATGACAGTTTGGTCCTACTCTCTTTTCTCCATGTTTTGTCCTGGGAGAGCCAGAAAGGTGCAACCCATTTTTGCAACTGAGACAAAAGGAGTTGCTCCAGGGGCGGAAAAGGCATTTTTGCTGGAGATGCTGGCTGGGTGCAGCTCTCATTCCCGTGGGTGAGTCACCCACGGAAAGCAGAGGCAAATTAATGAGAGATAGAAGTGCCTTCTCATGAAGAGACCTTGGCAGGAGGAAAAAGTCAAAATCTGAGCCTTGGAAGCTCCTGTTTTCAGTTTATACTCTGGCTTTCACAACTAAATTTTAGCTTTGAATGCAAATAAAGAATATTTGTTCATTCTTTATAACCTTCTCCTGCCTTTTTTTTTTTTCTTGGCAGGGAGAAGAACCTCAAAGGAGGAACAAGTAACTTTAAAGCATGCAGTAGTGTCTCGACTTAAGCTTCATTGTTTAAATTCTTTAAGACAATTTTCCTCTTACCGCATCCAAAGTTAGGTGAGAGGATTGTTGTTTGAAGGGTTTTTTTTTTTCCTTCATGCTAATGAAATATGTTTTTCTATTCATCTTTCATAAGTTCTGTTTTATCACTTATAAAATGAGATTTACTTTGGTCAGATGAATTTGTATAACTCAGCGAACCTTTGAAAGGTGGGGGAAAGAAACTGTTTAAAAAAAAAAAAAAAAGAAAACCTGTGTTGGGCTGTACTTAGATCGCACACACACACACACACACACACACACACACACACACACACTCTACTTTTCTTTCACCTGGAGACCACCAAGATCGTATGGATGGTGGAGAGCTGGTCTGGTTTTTGTTTGGATTGGGTATTTTTATTTTTAATATTTGTCTTCTGAGTCAGAAGTGGTTATCTCTTAAAAGAAAAATTTGATGGCTTGAAAGCTGGGTGTTTGTGCTTTCCCCTGCGAATGTTAACATTTAAGTAGCCTTCACTGTGCTTCAAAGTTAGCACCCCGCTAAGATAAATTAGTGACCTTCCCCCTACCCCACCCCTGCCACCATGCACTGGTGGGCAATTACCTCTCTGAGGCCGGCTTGGAGCCCCTTCTGGCCTGAAATGGGTGATTCGGTAGGAGACTGGGTCAGTCTGGGTGGCTTGAATGCCTTGCCAGGACAATGGTGGCTTTTCATGAGGATTTAGTAATCTGAAGAATGCAGCAGCCTGTCCTTGAGAGGAACCTGCTTCTGTTGATATGTTTATGTGGTTTCCGGAGGTGGGAGGTGGAGGGGGTAGGGGTTTAGGGAGTTGGGGGTGGGGAGTGACATGTGGATTGCCTGGAAATTTACAAGTAAGCTTGAACTTAATTTATGGGAACTTAATTTACTGCAACTTTATGAAAAGTTTTTTTTTTTTTTTGAGTCACCTATCCAGTTTCCTGACACATTAGGTTAAAGATTGATGAAAACGAGGTATTTCTGTTTCGAACACTGACCCTGATAACTGAAAGACCCTATTCCTTTCACAGCGTGCCTTTCATGGTAGTTTCAAACAGCATCTTTGTGTGAAATTCTCAACTCTGTCTTTTCTGCCTGTCTGTCCACTGATGGAGACACTCTACTTGGTGTATGTTTTGCCATCCTGGATGTTTGTGGCTTGACCAGTCTACTCCAGCATGGTGCCAGTGGCGCTGAGATTGGTATCTATTAACATGTCTTATCCAGCACCGTCAGAGGGGGAATGTGCCTCCATGCCAGCTTGCCAGAATGAGTAATGGAGGAGCGTGTGAGCGGTTCCATGTTTGTCCATCCCTGCCTCCTCCTGAAATGCAGTTCATATCAGATGATCTCCCCGGAATGTATACATTGCTGTCTCTCTACAGGGCTGGCCAATCCTTGTCTCGCATGTCTCCTCTAGAACAAATCATCAATGTGCCCACTATCTCAAGCCTCCAAGGAGGAAATCTTTCTCCAGGATGCTGCAGACACTCCTGTCCCAGGGTGCTAGAGTATTTGTAGTAGAGACCACACCGCTGGGTTTAAATCTCAGCCCTGCCAATCACTTACCCTCTCTGAGCCTCAGTTGTCTGCAAAAATGAGGAGGTTTACACTCCCTAACAGGACTGTTTTGAGCTTTAAGTAAGATAGTGAGTGATTTCCCTAGCATAGTGCTGGGCAAGAAGTAGGTGCCAGGTACATGTTAATGAGAGCAGCATATTGAATAAGTACAACTTTCGATAGATTCAAGATAAGTTTATTTTTGCTTCGCTTGATACCTTTAAACTTTATTTGGTGGTGGTGGTGGTGGTCATGTTCCCTTAGCCCAGATGAAAAATCAGGCGGGCTGTGACTTTTATGCTCACAGGAAGGTGACAGCCTTGAATTCCTTTAAGGCACATCGTCTGTCTTGAATCAGAAGACAGGCTTCATGATAATAATAAATATTCTGCACTTGACCTAGCAGCAGATCGCCCCTCCCCCCTCACCACCTTGCAGTGGTCCTGCAGTTTCCCTGGCCTCAGCTCTCTTCCTTCCCTACTCTCCAATGACTTTTTCTTTCCTCTGCATGGAGTGGGGTGAGGGGATGAGATAAGAGGCAGAGCAGTTCCTAATCAGATTGCTGCACCTGGCAGATGGCTAAGGCTTTCCCTCATGGGTCCTCTGTGGGATACCTAGGGAACTCTCTGCTGGGAAGGCTTCTCCCCCTGCTCCCTGGAGGGACATGGCCCCATCTCTGCCTGACTCAGCCTTATGCTACCTCTATCATTCCAGGCCAGCTGGCCATCCACTTCCAGCCTCCTCCACCTGAGGCCACCTACTTCCCACATGACCTCCATAGGTTCCCACAGTCCCTGGCAGCGCAGACCCTCCCAATTCTGGGATACACGGGACTCAATCCAGGAAAGAACCCGCATGGTGTACTCTTCAAACCCCTTGGGAATGTGGAGGGAGAGAGAGTTCAGAGCACAGTTTTCTTTTACGATTTCTGCAAATATTCTCTTTATTTTCTTCTCTCCATTCTCTGATTCCTGCCTTATGTCCCAGTTCCTTAGAGCTGTTACACTGAGTGTGTGCGTGTCTGTGCGTGTGTGTGCGTGTGTGTGATGGTGGAAGGATCGGCCTCATATCCACCCTGTTATCTTGATATTTACCATGTTGGCACCTCTGTCTCAGTTGCAGCAGGAGATTTCCCCCTTCCCACGTAAACACGGTGACCATAATTTACCATAAAGGAAACCTTAATTGTTGGCAAAGATGTAGCTGAATAGAAGCTCAGCAATGCGTAAATGCTCATGTCCCAGTGCAGACGAAGCCCACGGTTAGGGCACTTGAAAGAAATTGCTATTTGATACTTCAAAATAACATCAAAGACATGTTGGTGAGAAAAAATTAGAACTTTGTTTAGTTTTCTTTAATTTAGTGTTTAGTTTTGTTGTTACTTTGAATTTCATGAGTTTTGGGGGGAGCAAGGCAACGTAAAGCATCTAATATTCTTATCAGGTCCTAAGGAGCTGAGAAGGTACCAGATTTTCAGGTTCTACACTGAAAGGGGCTTGGACCAAGCCATGTACAGCCTCCTTAGTTGGTGTTTGCACCCTGCCACTGTAGGCTGACGTCCGCTGTGTGGCTCATGGGGCCCTGACTTGTTTTGTAGCCCCGTCCTCTAGTCCAGAACCTGCCCCCCGGTCCCTGTACTTATTGTGAGGTGGGCAGTCGCTCCCTAGAGCCTGCCTCATTTACCAGTTGCCTGGGACTGTGCTTTGGTGCAGCCAACCAGTGGTACTCTCTCTGTGAGCCCTGCCCTTGCACGGCATGCCCAGGGCTCACTGAGTGCTGATCTGACTGCCCATGGGCTGTGTGACCTTGGACACATTACCGAATCTCTCTAAAGCCTCAGTTTCCCCAAGCCTGCAACGGGAAGAGTCTAAAGAGTACAAGCAGGTGGTGTTTGTGTGAGGGTGAAATGAGGTGAGGTGTGTGAAGCAGTTAGCTCAGTGCTTGGCACATAGTCAACACTGCGAAGGCTTTAGCGATTATTCCATGACTTGGTTAAAAAAAAAAAAAAAAAAACAGTTCCTTGGCTCCCATCTCAGGAGATTTGGATTCTGGACTCTGTGTTTTTCACAACATTCCCCAGATGATTCACCTGGCGAATCAGGTGGGCAGCCCTATGGACGCTTCCTATTTGTGCCCTGTGGAATTGTCTTTTATTTTCCGGAACCAGGTACTGAATGTTACTTAGGTCATTGAGGTAGCTGTGCCTCATGGTTAGAGTGGGGCCTCTGGAAGAAGGATGTCTGCAGTTAAGTCCCTGCAGTTAAGTCCCTGCTTTTCCGTGAGCTGGTAGTGTGTCCCCGAGGAGGCTCTTCACCCTCCTGTGCCTCTGTTTCCTCATCTGTAGAATGGGGAGAATAATGGTGCCTCTTCACAAGGTTGCTGTGAACATTTAATGAATTAAAATAGGCAAAGAGCTTAAAGCAATGCCAGGCACACAGTAAGCACTCACTAAGTGATAGCTACTATTACGTTTACTTACTTTGGAGCACTTATTAGTATTAGCAAACTATTAACAAAAATTTGAATTCCTTTAAAAATTATCTTCATTAACTAGTCAGTTCTTAAGTAACAAACCAACTCTGAATACAAGCAGTCCAAAATTTCAGAATTTAAACACTAAATAAATATCTGTTTGGAATCAATGAATAGGGAACATAGTTAATGTTCTTACTTGGAGTTAATTTACTGGAGTTTAATCAAGCATTTGTTATACTTGCAGAATGAAGACTAGACTGAAATACTTATCTATATTACAAAAGATCACAAACCTTGAAGAAATTATACTGTGTAGAAGGACCTAGTCCGTGGATATCATGCAGTCATTCCTTCATGTGATAAGAGCCACCAGTTATCCAGTGTACCACCAATAATATCAAATTCTGAGAAGAACAGGACTATTTTGACAGGATGGCAGAGCCTGTTGATTGCCTTCCCAATAACTACTGCTGTCCACTTTTTCTTTTTAGTAATAAAAACTCAGAATTATTAGACATGGGTCAGCAACATGCTTAGGGAAGATGGTTCTAGGGCAAAAATCATGAATCACCTAACCATACAATGGTAAGCCTCATTTTTTTGTTTTTTCATCAGTAATTGGCTTAAAGGTGGACATGTAACTCAGTTGTGGTTAATGGGACCTGAGGCAAAGTCTGCTGGGGGCCTCTGGGAAATATTTTTGTTCTTATAGGAAAAGAAAAATGAGTAAGGGGAGTTTTCTCCCTCTACTTTTCCCAACATATAATGCACATGTGCCCCCCCCAAACCCCACTTCCTCTCTTTGATTATTATCATGTGAAACTGGGATACTTAGGACTATGACAACCATCTTGCTGATATGAGAGGATGATCTGAGTTTAACACTGTTGACTCTCTGGAATATTCCATTCTCTGGACTTCTTATTATGTGAGATGATGAACTCCTATTTTAAAAACCATTTTTAGGTGGTTTTTTGTTTGTTTGTTTGTTTGGTTTTTATTTTTTTAAGTGGTACCTAATATTATTCTCTTGGGTGAATTAGTCAGCCTTTCTGGGTTTTAGTTTCTATGAATATGTAGACGGGCTGGATGGTTATCATGGTCCAGTGCAGATTTAAAACTCTGTGATTCCAGCTGATGACTAGTTGCCCTCTGGAGGATCTTTATCGTCTTTATTCTAATAGAAAGTGCTTTAAATCTGGAAGTAAAATGATAACATCGGTAGAGTACTTTTTGCACAAATTACCTCTTGTGAGATTTATAAAGCTCTGAGACATAGACATACCCATTTTAAAGACAAGAAAATCAAGATTCAGAGAAGTTAGTGATATACCCAACACTTCTCTCGTAGATTGAGACTTAAAACAAACCCAGCTTCTTTGGCTCCAATTCCATTTCTCCTTCCCCTGTGCCTCAAAGCCACAGGCACCATTATCTTCGGTTGGTTTATAGCAGCAGACAAACCTCCAATGTGATTAATTTCTCCTTGCTGTCCAGAGGATCACTGATCACTCCGAAAACAACTCTATGAACAGCCAGAGAGTCCAAAAGGAATTTTACCACCCACCAATGGGTTCTTTTTTTAAACGAACTTACAGGGTCAGGCTCTGATGTTTATATGAAAGGAGATAAAGCCCACCTGTTCTTCTGGGAAGATACTTTAAGGGAAGGAGAATATATGACTTATTTTGGATAGGATATTTATAATCTACTAATCTGTAAACGAAATGATGAATTACTAAAAGTCGGAGTTCTGCAGGCCTTGGTAGAATGCAGTTTACACCCTGATCGTGCTGTCCCAGCACCAAGAGGTAGAGGAGACAGACAGTTACGACAAGTAGGAATGGGCTCCCGGCTCATCACAACCTATTACCGAAGAGTCACTGCTACAGAGCTTCGGGATGTATACCTCCTGTCTCCTTGCCAGAGCACACAATCTTTATAGCAGGAGGGAGGTTGACATTAGCTAGGCCTCCCTCTCACTTTAGGTGAGGAGATTGCCTCTATGGTTATATCCTGAGCATCTAGCACAGAACCTGGCCCATAATAGGCACCCAATAAATATTTTCTGCATCTGGTTGTTGATTGATCAGGTTGAAGCCTAAAGAGGTGAAGTGACTTAGAGTAAAATAACTAATAAACAGCTGAGCCTCGACTTCTTGTCTCTCCAGTTTCATCTGAATAATTTCGCTCCAGTAAAATTGGAAATCTGGATTTGTTGGAGGTCAGAAGTCATGGTTTTAATTCTGTCTCAACAATGTCTGGGATCTGGTATAAATATATCATTCACTTAAAAAAAAAAAAAAGGCCAGGTATGTCTTCATAGATGAGTAGCAAATGTGTGTTGAATGACTGGAATAGCTCTAAGAGTCTTCAGTCATGGAAATCTGCTTGTCTCCCAAAGCTGTTCAGAGGGTCCATGGTGATGATCCCTGGTCAGTCTGAGCAGTTCCTTCTCTATGGCTGGCATGGCCTCGGTCATCCTTGGAGAGATGCCACCACGACACAGTCATAAATTTCTTATAGTGCCTCAATTTCTAAACATACGTTAGTGGCACATGTGTGATACCATGAGCTACCTTAAAGACAAAACAAAGGTGCATTCTAGGATCTTAGAATCTGAAGAGATTCTATCAAGGATCAGGAAAGGATTCAGCTGCTTTGACTTGGTAACAAAGAAGATGAAGAAAGGAGAAGGGACTATGCGCTCCTTGAAGGCAGAGACTGAATAATGTTCACTGTATTGGGCACATAGTTTGTTAAGCAAATGAAAATTATAGTCTTATTATATACATATGCATATATTAACTATTCACATGCTTGTGTGTATATATGTGTATCTGTAAGTATGTGCATATGTGTGTATGCATATAGTATGTATATTATATAATCAGTTAGATGGAGCAAACACTATCTTTTCTCATCTTTGTTAGCTGAATCATTGGTTATCTTTCTTTTGACAGTAACCCAGGGTCCCCCAAACATAACCTGATATGATCAATCCAAATGGCCCCATCTGTGGCTCTGAATGGCAGAGAAAATGAGGGTCCACAAATGTAACAAGATGTTATTGTGATTCATGAAAAGAATTATATATTTGGTCTTCATGTCCATTTCCAGCACAGAGCTTCTAAATCCCTTGGAATTTCCTAAGAGATGGGTGCAAGAAAGGGATATTTTATTATACAAATGAGTGATTTTTGGAAAACACCTGAGGTCTGGGGCTGGTTGCCAGGAGAACCAACCATGTGATTAGAGGGCTAGAATTTTCAGTCCCACCCCCTACCCTCTCCTCGTAACAAAGCCTCCATAAAAATCTGGAAGGACAGGGTTTGGAGAGCTTCTGGGTTGGTGGACACGTGGAGATGTGGGGAAAGGGGCACTCATTCGCACAGAGGAGATGGAAGCTTGTTGCCCTTTCTCCATGTTGCCCTCTGCATCTCCTTCATTTGACTGTTTGTAGCAGGTAGAATGTTTCTTTGAGTTCTGTAAGCCACTCTAGTAAAACACAAAAAATCCCCAAAACCCAAGGAAGGAGGTAGTCTTTAAACCTCTGATCTGTAGGTGGCTTGTCAGAAGAGCAGATGATAACCTAGATTTGCACTTGGCATCTGAGGTGGGGGAGGAGCAGGCTTGTGGGATTGGGCTCTTAACTGGTGGAATCTGATGCTGTCTCTAGATAAACAGTATCAGAAATTAGTAGAATTATAGGGCGCCCAGGTGGTGTCTGAGAATTGCTTGATGATGTAGAAGCCTGCCCCTGATTTCCATCAGATTTGTTTGCTCGGAACCTTATAAGTACCTTTGGCATTATGATTAATTAAGTTCCATGAGTGGTGTACTCTAGAGTTGTGCAACATGGTGGATCTGCCAGTGAACATGGGTGAGGAAGCATATATTCCCCAGTAGTTGCTGGTAGCCATCTTGTGACCATAAGGGAAGAAATCTTTGGGTTCAACACAACATGTGGAGGACAGATTAGAGACCAAATGAAACTAGGTTTTTGGTGACACTCTTGAGCTACTGGAGCTACTGGAGCAAGTCTTGCTGAACCTCTCTACCTCTGGTGGCACCAGATTTCCTCAATTGTTTAAGTTGGTTTGAATTAGATTTCATATTACTTGTAACCATTCATATTACCTATAATCAAAAAGGTCTGAACAGACATACACAGAGCAATGGATACCTTAGATTTGTAGCATTAGTATCGTCACTGTAGACACCCAGGTCAGACCACTGGATCTTAGAGAGACTGTTTTGTTCTGAGTGTCCAATTTCACACCCTATTTATAGTCACCAGATAATTACTGAGAGTCTGTTTCAGCTTGAATTGGCCTGGGAATGTCTACACACATTTAACAATTCTCCTCAACAAAACTTCAGCAAAACTTCCTTTACACAAGGTATTTTGCTAGGTGCAAAGTAATAAAATATAAATTTAAAATTGTAAATGTGTTTAAAACAATGAACAAGACAAGAACCCTGCCTTCAGGATCTTATGGTTTCACGCACAATAGGGGTTTGTAGAGGAGGTAGGAAAAAGAAGGAGGCCACAAATGCCTCCTATCATATAAGGCACATTGTTAAATATAAAAAATGAAGGGCAAATACATTGCCTAGGAGGAAGAAACTAATTCCGAGATGGGGCATCAGCAAAGGGGTCAAGAATAAGTTTGCCTATGAGCTGGACTTGAAGAATTCACAGAATTTCCATAGCTAGCAGTGAGGAGAAGGGCATCCCAGGCAACAAAGGGTAGGCAAAGGCCAGGAGGCAGGAAATTACGAATGAATAATCTAGTGTGGCAAATGCTGGTGTGTGGGAGTGAGGTAGTGAAGGATCAGGCTAGAAGGTAGAAGGTCCAGAGTGTGGGGGGCCTGGAGCTCTTCTTAAAGGAGCTGGACTTTAATACTAGAATGGTATTCATACAAATAACAACAAGTATTTATTTTGTGTCAGGAATCGGTCTAAAAAGCTTATATATATTGATTAATGTAATTTTTACAACACCTTCATGAAGTAAATACCATAATTATTATTCCCATTTTACAGATGAGGGTACTGAAACGCAGGGAGGTTAGGTCACTTGTCCTAGATCACACTGAATCACACTGGACTGGTAGAGGTGGAAGTCAAACCCAGGTAGGCAGGCTCCAAGGTCAGGTGAGTAGTTCTGTCGAATGAGGACTCAGGCACGACAGTGGAGGAAACACGGCAGTCGTGTTGTCCGAGTAGCTCAGGTAAGAAAACGAGGAGGGTCTGACTATGTCAGTGGCAGAAAGAAGGAAGAAGAGAAGATAAAGTCAGGAGAGATACAGAGGAGAGACTCCATACAAGGATTGCAAGCTGGGGCACTGACCTGCAGTGATTCACAAATTTAATTTTGAATGCATTTTGATGTTGAATATACTCTGTTTTCCTGTATCCCACCCAGACTCTTGCTATATTTCTCTCTCCAGCCTGACTTTTGAAAGCTAATAAATTTATGACCCTTGATTCCATAGAATTTGATGTAAGGGATAAATGAGTTAGAGATGAGTAAGAGATGTTGAACTTCAGAGTAGAATTGGGGAGTAGTGTCATCGTTGATGTGACTTAGTATATGAGAGGCCAGGGACAGAGGACTAACTAGCCAATCTGGGATATGGGAAGTTGAGAGATTCATGGTTGAGAGGTTTGAGAGATCTGAGAGATTTGAGAATGGCTAGTAGCTATATGGAAATATACACTAGAGCTGGGGGGTTAGGAATGGTTCTAGTTATAGGAGTAGATAAACTAGTTAAAGTCAGGGAGGAGGTGTAGGGTAACACATGAGTTCTGGGAAAACATACCAGGAATGGACAGATAACTTACTTTAATCATTCATTTGATCCATCTTACTTAGCAGGCTTTAACTGTACAGGTTTAATTCAAAGAAACCAGTGGTTCTAGAGCCTTGACTGTACATCAGAGTCACCTGGGGTGTTTTCAGAATGCTGACTCCAGGCTTCTTCTCCCCATTGATGAACTAATTTAGAATCATCTGGGCATCGGGTATAATTTTTGAAGCTCCCCATGTCCTGACAGGCAATCCGACAGGTAGGCAACACCTGGAAAAGTTATCAGCCGATTGTGAACTTTGTGGTAGAGAAAGAGAAAAGGAAATGGAAGAGGCATGCCAAGCCCCAGTTCTAGGAAAGCTCTGATATTGTGCCTATTACCTTGCCTGGAATGAAGGAGTCAGGTATTTGGTTAGTCAGAGCAAAGCAAATTAGTGGACCTGGATAGTGTCTGCAGTAGACAGTAGCAAGGCTTAATGCTTAGACCCTAACTGTTACATGGAGCCTGGTTCAGCCCTTGCTTCTAAAGCTGGGTTAGGCCCCCATGACAGCAGTGGGACTGATCCTGCGGGTGGTGGGCACATTGCCCGGCTGTGAAGGGAGATGGATAAAGACGTCAGGAACCTGATGGAACATTAATGCTTTTTAGTGAGCACATGGTGAACTTAGTTCATCTTTTACTTTAGAAAATAAAGTCATCATCAAAGTAAAAACAGTAAATAGATAAATAGATAAAAGCACGTCAGGTGACTTCAATGTGACGCTAGGTGGATGCTAGTTCCCTCTCCTCTCCGACTGAACTGCATTTCATTCACTGTAGCTGAATGCAAGGAAAACGAAGAGCTTACCTAATTCTGACTATTTAAAGTAAGATATAATTTTCCTACTACAAAAGTCATAGATGTTCATTGTTGAAAATTTGGAAATTGCAAAAGGGTAAGAGAACATCAGAATCACTCAAAGTCTTACTACTATGGATAACTGTTCCATTGTATTTCTCTCTGTTAATTTTTTCCCCCTGGGGAGCTCTTTGTTGTTGTTGTTGTTTTAAGTTTTTATTTTAATTCCAGTTCGTTAACATACAGTGTAATATTAGCTTCAGATGCACAATTTAGTGATTCCGCACTTCCATACATCACCTGGTGCTCCTCGCAAGTGCCCTCCTTCATCCCTATCACCTACTTCACCCATCCGTCCACCCACCTCCCCGCTGGTACTCACCAGTTTGCTCTCTATAATTAAGAATCTGCTTAATTTCTTTCTCTCTCTCTTACCTCATTTTTTGCTTATTTGTTTCTTAAATTCCATATTTGAGTGAAATCATCTGGTATTTGTCATTCTGTGACTTATTTCCCTTAACCTTATACTCTCTAGCTTCATCCATGTCATTGCAAATGGAAACATTTCTTTTTTATGGCTGAATAATATTCCTTTATGTGTGTGTGTCCATTCGTCAGTTGGTGGACTCTTGGGCTGTTTCCATAATTCAGCTGTTGTAAATAATGCTGCAGTAAACATAGGGATACATGGATACTTTCGAATTAGTGTTTTTGTATTCTTTGGGTAAATACCCAGTAGTATGACTGCTGGATCATAGGGTAGATCTATTTTTAACTTTTTAAGGACCCTCCATACTGTTTTCCACAGTGGCAGCACCAGTTTGCATTCCCACCAATAGTGCAGGAGTGTTCCTTTTTCTCCATAGCCTCACCAACACCTGTTGTGTCTTGTGTTGTTGATTTTAGCCATTCTGACAAGTAGGGTAATATCTCACTGTGGTTTTGATTTGCCTTTCCCTGATGATGAGTGATGCTGAGCATCTTGTCATGTGTCTGTTGGCCATTTGTATGTCTCCTTTGGAGAAATGCCTGTTCATGTCTTCTGGCCATTTTTAACTGGGTCATTTGTTTTGGGGGGTATTGAGTTGTGTAAGTTCTTTGTATATTTAGGATACTAACCCTTAGAGGATATGTCATTTATAAATATCTTCTCCCATTCAGTAGATTGTCTTTTAGTTTTGTTCATTGTTTTCTTCAGTGTGCAGAAGCTTTTTGTTTGGTGTATTCCCAATAGTGTATTTCTGCTTTTGTTTCCCTCGCCTCCGGAGACATATCTAGAAAACAATTGCTACTTGCAGTATCAAAGAGGTTACCACTGCCTGTGTTCTCTTCTAGGATTTTTATGCTTTCAAGTTTTACATTTAGGTTTTTATTCCATTTTGAATTTATTTTTGTGTATGGTATAATAAAGTGGTCTGGTTTTATTCTTTTGCATATAGGTATCCAGTTTTCCCAACACCATTTGTTGAAAGAGACTTTATCCCATTGCGTATTCTCTCTGTTCATTTTATTTAAATTTTTGAAGATTGATTGACTGATTGATTGATTTGGCAGAGAGAGGAAGAGCAAAAGCAGAGGGAGTGAGAGAGGGAGAAGCAGAGGAAGTGGGAGAGGGAGAAGCAGACTCCTTGCTGAGTGGGGAGCCTGATTCAGGTCTCCATCCTAGGACCCTAGGGCCATGATGTGAGCCGAAGGCAGATGCCTAACTGACTGAGCCACCTAGGTGCCCCTTTATTCATTTTAAAGTGCATTCATGTATAATACATGGCTGACATCATGCTATAATTATAATTTTATGTAATTCTATTTTTCACCTGACATTATATTATAAGCATTTCTTCATGTCATTAAAGTGTCTTTGGAGACATAGTTTCAAATGGCTTCACAATTTTAACTTTGTATGGCTAGACTATAATTTACTAATTATTTGCCAACCACTGAACACTTAGATTTTCTTGCTTTTTTGTATTATAAATGATTCTGATATTCTTTGTGTCTAAACTTCAGAATAATTTCTTAGACTGAATTCTTAAAAGTAGAAACACTGGATCAAGGAGTATAAATATTTGAAGTATATTCAAACTGTGGCTAGTTATGCAAAAATGAGATTATTGGAAGAAGCCTAGGAGGAGTTCTGACTGTCTGAAATCAGGCCCAAATTAATCAGCAGATAAGAGACACACACATATACACACGCACACATGCAGCCACCAGGAGAGGCATCATGAGCACAGCTCCCAACAAAATCCATGACTACTACATGAAGATTTCTAGAAACGAATTTCTGGGCCAAAAAAGCATGGATGTGTTAAAAGCCCTTAATGGAAATGGCCAAAATCTTGCCAGCAATGTACCAATTTATCTTGCATCTAGCATTGGTTAATATATATAATTTATATATGTTGTATTAATTAGTAATGTTAATTATATAATCAATATGTTAATGATAATATATAATTAATGCATTAAATTATATATTCATGTATTAAATATATGCTGTAATAATATATAGACATATATTAAATATAAAAATATACATTTATTTATAAAATATATGCTAAATATATGTATTAATATTAATATTATATAGTCACATGTGAATTTAATATACTTATTAATATTAAAATAAAATATTACATATATTTATATATTATCCATTATATAACATATATTGTTAACATATTAATTATATTAATATATTAATATATTCTGTATTAATATATAAATATTTATGTATATCTAATTTTTCCAAAATTTGATAGGTGGAATATTGTATCTCATTTTGTCATTTTAATTTACTTTTTTTTCTTAGCATGCAGGGTTCTGAACATACTGGTGTTCAGATACTTGTGTTTGCTCTTCTTGTACTGAATCTTTGCTTCTGTCACTCACTTATAAATTGAGATCTTGGCTATGTGAATTATTTAAAAGCACCCGTCTATTCCCTCACACCAAAACTCCTTAGTAGGTTCTAAAATAGCCATATCGTTGAGGGAAAGTATTTGTTTCCTTGAATAATGCAAGTGGTTTCAGTTTATACTTCATGTACCTCTTTAGTGTGCCAAAGATTTGGATCTTATTCCAAAAGAATGTTTAAGAAAACACAAAAGCTCCATATAAAAGTCTTAAAATTTCCCTTTATTAAACATGATTTAAAAGTCTTTGATTTGTAAAGTACTAAAAAATCCCTTTGCCTTGTGTGGGAGTTGGGAGCACCGTTTTTTTTCCACTCGCTGCCGGTTAATACTTGGAGAAGAAAAATACTTTCCTCCTGTAGACAGAGGAATAAACCTATCAAAGATTAGCTATCAGAGTGCACAGCCTGAGCTGTTTATGGATAAGGCAAGGAAGATATAAAATTATGGGGGTTTTAATTATCATTAAATAACTCTTGATGTGCCAAGTCTGGAGGTCCTTCGTTTTATGTTTCTAAAGAAAATCGTTTGAGGCTAAACAGTTCTTGGCTCCTCAGAATTTGAGATCTCCACTTTAATGAGGAGAAGAAATCTGTAAGAAAAATAAAAAGAACCTAATTAACTTAAATTAATAATTTAATTAAACAAAAGAAGACATTAAACATCAAATGGAAAGGAGACCAAAATCTCCTTTTTGACCTTTGTTCCATTTTGCGCTCCATCCTTGCCATTCTGTAAGTTTACATGGCCAGATGGTTCAATTCATCGTGCTTATCACAAATGCACTTTTTGCAATAGGTTTGATAAATCCAAAAAAAAAGACAAATTTGTTGAGTCTGAGGTCTCAAAATACTCCCGGTGATTTCATCAGTCCTTCGAATCATGTTGAGCTTGTAAATAGCTGGCCTGTCAGGAACCTCATAGAGATAGACTCTGTTTGAATTCATGTCCAGTCCTGTCCCAGGGCTCTATTTTTCAGCTTTATAGGGTGGAGGGGGGAAGGGGAGCAGGAGAGAGAAATGCTGCACACAGTATTTGGGTGGCATTAGCCTGACCCACCTGGGCTGCTCTTAAAGGCCTAGAGGGGAGTTAGGGTAACACTACAGGCATTTGCAGTTAATTGAGATATGTATTTTTCTCACATCAAAAAGTGGAGGGGGGGGGAACCCTCCAAGGTAAGTTACCAAGCTCCAGAAGGCTCTTTCCTATCTTCTGTTTGTGAACTACACTTCCCTCCTGGCTACAAGATGGCTGCAGGTCCTCCAAAATTTTCACATGACATTTTCCCAAACAGAAAGGGATAGAAGAATGTAAATAAGTTTTCATTCTGTGACTGGCTTTTCACTTCATTCTGTGGCTGCTTTTTCAAGAAAAAAAGTCTAGAAACCCCGAGCTGACTACTTCTTATATCTTACTGAGTCACCTGACCTAGAACTTGGTCATCTGACTGGCTTCACAGGTAAAACTGAATAGGCCTCTTGTAATTGGTTTAGACCAGTTGCACTCATCTCCTGGGGTGAGCACATTGCTACCTGGACAAAACTGGGGCTCTGCTAACAAGGAAGGTGAAGGCCTGGGTGTCAGAAAGCAGCCTCCTGTCCTGGCCTACTTCATAACACCTTCTACTGGCAAATCACTTTACAAAATAACCTTCAGTATGTGACAAGACTTTGTAGTTTACCATTAAAAATGGGCAACCAGGAGAGAGAGAACATGTATGAGCTGGTAGTGGTGGAAGAGGGGTAGAGATGAGGAAAAGGGAAGACCTTGTGGACCATCTCAAAGCAAAGAAAGCAGTTCACTGAGTTCCTGTTCTCTGACTGGGATGGTGCTAGGCTATGGTCTGATTCAGAGGTGCTGTAAATGTACACCATGGGCCTTATTTGCAGGGGGCTCGTAGAGGCTTCTGTTAGAAAAACAAGCTTGAGCAGTAGAATGTAGGAAGAGCCCACGGTGAGCTCCTGGCTGAATACAGTTGGCCCATCAGGAGACCCACCTTCCAATATCAACAGGCCCTAACTGACCAATAGGCTACTTTCAACCAGGCACAATTACTCAAAAGAAAAGGACTATTCTGTATATTGCCACACCCCCTCACCTTCCCTTTTAAAAACAGTCCCCCACCCCCTGCCTCTGCCTCACTGCAGACAACATCTCCTTTGCTGCCCTGCCCACCACTTTCTGGCAGTGTGTTCAATAAACTTCTATTTCTTTTGTTTTGCCTCAGGTGAATTCTTTCATCTCATGTGCCACCAACTTTCACGTGATTATTGCCCCACATTGGGGGACCAACATCTGATCAAGAGCCACCCCATTTAGACACCATAGGAATTACAAGCTGTCCTGGTACCAGTGAGAGAACAGTAGGAATCATAACATTTAGCAATGGGTTAAATGTGATGTAGGGAAAATAATGACTAGAGGAGATCAGGGTGAGGAGACATCACTGTGACTCAGAGTCTGGAGATGGCTTCAAGAGTGAGGGGTTTCAGGGCTGGGTGGGATTTAGCTGAGCAGTGAGGACATTCCCGGTGGGAGAACGTCGCAGTGTTGGGGAAAGGACAGTCACAGGCTGAAACAAGGATGAATGTGTGTTTGTGGGTAAGAGGACCCATCAGGGAAGAAACCTGAGTTTGCAGCAAATTTGGAAAACAACTGCTAGAATTCTTGGAATGTTAACATTCCAAAGTGTACCTCTGAGAGCAAAATGGTGTCTGACAAGTGAGTTTTGCTTCACAAATGTTCCTGGAGGAACATTTGTGTTGTTGTTGGCAGCACAGTCTTGCCTCTAATGCTTACAGATATGTAGCCCTGAGTTCATTGGTTAGAAATGTTACAGATGGGGGTGGGGCTGGGCTGCTTCCTTCTGGGGACAAATGTCCATTTGTGTGTTGTGCACGTAGATTGCACAAAGTCAAACATTCCTTGTAGCTCTGAAATTTCATAGGGTTGCATTCAAAGAAACAGAAATCCTGCTCTGGCCCTCCTTGAAGAATAATATCCATCTTTATTACAGGTTTTCTTAAAGGGTGCCTACTAACCTCTTCAAGCATCTTGCCCTTACCCCTGAATTTCCCCTCACAGCAGCAGCTGAAACCCTCTTCCTCTATATCCCCCAAACAATGTTTCCATCCTGTTGACTGCCTCACCCCCCTTTCCTACACATGACAACTTTCCCAACAACCTGCACCCCGTCTCTACAAAGACTTCTACAAAGACCTGCAGTTCTAAACTTGACTCAAGAAACCTGGGAAAGGAGAATGGAGAGCTGACCCTATGAGGCTTCTGTAGGGGTTGCAGGCATGGGCAACCATGAAATTCGTAGAGATCACTTTTATCTCAGTTTACATCCAGTCCACCAGCCTAACAGACTTCATTTTTAAATTATGATAAAATATATATAAAATAAAATGTGCCACTTGGCCATTAAAAAAATAGATTTATTTATTTGGGGGGGCGGGGTACGAGAGGAGAGGGAGAGAGAATCTCAAGCACACTTCCTGACATGGGTCTTGATCTTTTCATGCCCCTGAGATCATGACCTCTGCCGAAATCAAGTCGGACACTTAACCAACTGAGCCATCCAGGCACCCCAATTTGATCGTTTATAAGTGTATAATTCAGAGGCCTTAATTACATTCACAGTGTTGTGCAACACATCACCATATCTATTTCTAAAACTTTTTGATCAGCCTGAAGAGAAACCCTGTACCTCTTAAGCAATAACTTGCCCTTTTTCCCTCTCTCCAGCCGTTGGCAACCTCTAATTTACATTCTGTTTCTGTGAATTTTCTTATTCTAGATAGTTCATATAAGTAGAAGCATGCATTATTTGTCCTTTTTTGCCTGACTTCTTTCACCTAGCCTGATGTTTTCAAAGCTCATCCATATTGGGGCACGTATAGACATTTTATTTCAGTTTATCACTGAATATTATTCCATTGCATGTATATACCACATTTTGTTTAGGCATTTATCTGTTGATGGAGATGGGTTGTTTCTACATTTTGGCTGTTGTAAATAATGTTGCTGTGAACATTGGCATGCAAGTATCTGTTTGAGTCTCTTTTCAGGCCCTTTGGAATATACCTAGGAGAGGGATTGTTGGAATATACCTAGGAGAGGGATTGTTGGATCATGTGGTAATTTTATGTTTAACTTTTTGAGAAAATACCAGACTGCTTTCTACAGTGACTATACCATTTTGCATTCCCTCTAGCAATATACAAGAGTCTTAATTTCTCCACATCTTCACCAACACTTATTTTCTCTTTTCTATTATAATCATCTTAACAGGTGTGATATGGTAGATCATCATGGTTTTGATTTACATTTTTCTAATGACTAATGATATTGAATATTTTTTCATGTGCTTATTTGCCATTTATATATCATCTTTGGAAAAATGTCTATTCAAGTCTTTTGTCTATTTTTAAACTGATTTGTCTTTTTGTTGAATTGTAGGGGTTCTTTATATAGTCTAGATATTAATCCCTTATCAAATACATGGTTTCCAAATATTTTCTTCCATTCTGTGGGGGTATATTTTCACTCTTATAACAGTGTCATCTGATGTACAAAAGTTTTTAGTTTTAATGAAGTTCCGTTTACCTATTTTGTTGTTGTTGCCTGTGCCTTAGTATCACATTTAAGAAAGCATTTTCCAATCCGAAGTCATGAAGATTTTCCTATGTTTTGTCTAAGAGCTTTATAGTTTCAGCTCCTAAATTCAGGTCTTAGACTCATTTGAGTTAAATTTTGCATACTGTATGAGGGGAAAGCCCAACTCCATTCTTTTGCATGTAGATATTCAGTTTTCCTAGTACCTTGTGTTTGAAAAGACAGTCTTTTCCCCTTTGAATGTTCTTGGCATGTTTGTTGAAAATCAACTAACCAAAAATGTGAAGGTTTATTTCCAGGCTGTTTGCTCTTGATCCTGTTCTATTGATCTACATGTCTATCCTTATGTCAGTACCATTCTTTTGATTATTGTAGCTCTGTGATAAATTGAAATCAGGAACCTGGAGTTTTAAATGCAAAGGCCTTTTCCATTTTGAGAAATCATACTTTCTCTACCTAGAAATTGTTTCAGTATTGAGTACAGATATTCCTGCCAGCCTCTGGTCTCTCTACTTGTTGGTCCCTACTTGTTCTAAGATTGGCCCTTGTTTAGGTCACAGTTGGGGGCAGGAGAAACCCCATCATTTTTAATTGGGGCAGGACTAAGAGAAAGCCTAAAATAAATGCACTGAAGTCTTTCCAGAGGAGCTAGGTTAGTTTTGTTGTTTGTTTGTTTGTTTGTTTGTTTCTCCAAGTAACAGTCAAGAAGGAATGGAAAATTCAGAGCCATCCCAAATAAGGGAGCAAATATTGATGAGAGGACATGAGTATCTGTCAGATTGTACCTGGGGATATGGGAACCACTTTAGATATTATCACAGAGAGAATTGAATTTAGGGAACAGGAGTGGAGAATTGGGGAAAAAAGCATAGAGGTAACCCAAAGATGAGAAAGAGCAGGAAACCCAAGGCCGCTCCCTAAATGACAGGAGCAAAGGAAAGAAAACAATGTTACCAAAGCCTAGGATTCAGTATCATTCTATGGAGGCTACGGATTATCAGGTAGGAGGTGGAGCCACAGAGGAGATGCAGCAACTGCAAGAAGTGTCACCCAACGCCGAGCAGGAAGGGGAGAGATACCCTGACTTTCCCCAGGTGCCACCGCACCACTAGCTGAACCCAGCCAGAAGTCACCTGTCTGAGAGCCTGGGGAAAGACAGTCTGCAGTTCTCCTGGTTCCCTTTGCTCCTCCCCACCTCACTCCCTAGCAGTGATGGAGAACAGAACAGAGAAGAATGCTGCAGAATGGATCTGAGGCTATAAATAGGCCCAGGAATTGTGCACAAGGAAAGCAAGACCCTCCCTTCATTGGGGTGCTGTGATCTGACTTAGGGTGTGCCATTAAAGATAAGAAATTCAGTAATGACAGCAGTGTTACAGTTACTGAGTATGAGATGTGTGTGAGGCAAATTACTAGGTCTTGGCAAGTTTCCTACTTTCAACTCTAAAAGCTTCAGGGAGGCCAATGCGATTGACTAGTTTTAAAGACAGGGAGAAAGAGGCTCAGTTAACTGGCTTGTCCAAGCTTGTAATGTGCAAAGCCAGAATTGGTATCTGGGCGCATCTCTCTCTCCCAAGTCTGTGCTCTTAACCATGAGGTTTGCTGCTTCTCAGCAAAGGACAGCAAGGCTCACAGTTCGTGAGAACTGAATCTGCCCTGCTGCTGCTCTTTCCCTCCTGGCTAACTGTGACCCCCCAGAGAGCCATGGATACATGAGTTACCCCCAGCGAAATTATGGACAACATGAAGGGAAAGGAGGGGGGGCATGTAAAAGAGGAATTTAAATGTCACTGCCCTCTGGGTCAGCTTGCTACTACTTCTAGAAGTAGTTTTGCCTTCTCTCCAAGATGAAGGAAGAAAGAGCAACCATGTTGAAAATTCCTGCCATTCCTTAGAAGTGAGGAACAAGAGCTCATCTCTACAGCATGGTAAACAAGAACTGCCCCACCACGGAGAGCCTGGCCGGCCATCAGGCTACTGAGGTGGCAGATCTGGGGAAGTTCTGCGGTGCCCCCGTGTGTTTGGCCCATGGGTGTGCTTGGCCATTCTTTCATCCTCTTGTTATCAGTTCCCCGCATAAAACCCCTCCCGTGGCAGAAGGACTGCAGGAGTCCTCATGGAAAGAGATCAGCTGGTCCACCAAAGTGTCTCCGGAGTGAAGGGAAATGTTCATCTAGCGAGTTAATCGAGTACAGGTCCAGCAGGATCTGCCCCAAACCCATCCTTCTTCACATTTTTAATTTTCTAACTTTGCTTTCTGGTACTCTCTCCCTGGTTCACTTGCTGCAGCCACACTGACCCCTTTGCTCTTCCTTGGACACACTTAGCAGGGTCCTGCCTCACACGGGGCCTTTGCACTTGCCATTCCATCTGCCCAGACAATTTTGACTCATGTATCTGCTTTATTCTCTCCCTTATCTCTTTTATATGCTCTACTCAAAAGTCACCCATGTCAACGAGCCCTTTCTTAATTCTTTTAAAAGGGGACAAACATCCTTCTCCATGACATTCCATTCCCCTCAAAGCACTTACCACCTGGACTCAGACTCCAGCAGGTATCAATCACTAGGGGTGAGAAGGGGAAGCATGTTAAAATTCAGATTCTTGGCCCTACTCCCAGTCTCTGATTCAGTAGATCTGGAAAGGAGCATGAGAATCTGCATTTTTCAGAAGTTCCCAGGTGGTGATGCTGTGACTATCCCGGGACCCCATTCTGAGAACCACTGCCTCATAACTATCTATCTTTCTAATAGCTGACTATCTACTAATATGTATATTCCAAGTTTGTTGGCTTTTAGTTTTTTGTTAATAATTTATAAGAAAGTATTTCTATCATTATAGTCATTCTTTCTTTATATTATGTGCAATTTCCTCCCCCCATTTCATCACTTACAAACTTTTCAAAAAACCAACTTTCATTTTTCATATTCATTATTTTCTCTCTTTTTGCCTTATTGTTTATATTCCTTATTTTTTCTCATTTTTTCCTTCTTCTTTATGTATGCTCTGTTACTCCTTATCTTCCTGAATTGGATACTTAGCTCATTTTCCATCTTCCTTGTTTTTTGTTACATATATTTAAAGATTTCACTCCTGCTCTAAACAGTGCTTAAACTGGATCCCACAAATGTTGCAATGTATGCTTTCCTTGCCATAAAATTCCATGTTTTAGTGACTTTCTCTCTGATTTGCAGTTACACTTAAATGTTGTTCAGTAGTATCTTCTTTCGTATTCATTTTTTCCTTTTAATTACAGCATCGTTAACACACAGTGTTATATTAGTTTCTGGTGTACAGTATAGTGAATCAACACTTCCATACATCACCCAGTGCTTGTCCAGATATGTGTACTCTTAATCCCCTTTACTTAGTTCACCTGTCCACTCACCCACCTCCCCTCACCCTCTTCCTCTCTGGTAACCATCGGTTTATTCCCTGTAATTGAGTCTTTTTTGGTATGTCTCTTTTTTTTCTCTTTGTTTGTTTAATTTATCAAATTCCACATGTGAGTAAAATCATACGGTATTTGTCTTTCTCTGACAGACTTATTTCACTTAGCATTATACTCTCTAGAACCCTCCATGTAGTTGCAAATGGCAACTACAAAGAAGATTTCCTTCTTTTTTATGGAAGAGTAGTATTCCATGGTGTATATACACCACTTCTTTATCCATTCATTTACTGGACACTTGAGCTACCTCCGTAATTTGGCTATTGTAAATGATGCTGCAGTAAATATAGGGGTGCATTCTTTTTGAATTAGTGTTTTTATATTCTTTGGGTAAATATCCAAACTGGAATTACTGGATGGCATGGCAATTCTATTTTTAATTTTTTGAGGAACTTCAAAACTGTTTTCCATAGTGACTGTGCCAGTTTACATTCCCACAAGCAGTGTATGAGGGTTCCTTTTTCTCCACATCCTTGCTAGCACTTATTTTTTGTGGTTTTGATTTTAGCCATTCTGACAGGAGTAAGGTGATATCACATTGTTTTGATTTGCATTTCCCTGGTAATGAATGATGTGAGCATCTTTTCATGTGTCTGGTGGCCATCTGGGTGTCTTTTTTGGAGAAATGTCTGTTTGTTCATGTCTTCTGCCTATTTTAAATTGGATTATTTGTTATTTGGGTGTTGAGTTGTAGAAGTCCTTTATGTATTTTGGATTTTAAACCTTTATTGGATGTGTCATTTGCAAACATCTTCACCCATTCATTAGGTTGTCTTTTAGTATTATTGATGGTTTCCTTTACTGTGCAGAAGCTCACTATTTTGATGTAGTCCCAACAGTTTTTTGTTGCTGTTGTTCCCTTGCCTCACTCAGGAGACATTTCTAGAAAAATGTTGCTGTGGCCAATGTCAGAGAAATTGCCGCTTATGTTCTCTTTTAGGATTTTTATGGTTTCAGGTCTTGCATTTGTGTTCTTAATCCATTGTGAGTTTATTTTTGTGTATGGTGTATGAAAGTGATCCGGTTCCATTCTTTTGAATGTAGGTATCCACTTTTCTGAACATCATTTGTTGAACAGACTTTTTCCTATTGCACATTATTGCCTCCTTTGTCAAAGACTAATTGACCATATAATCATGAGATTATTTCTGGTATCTCTATTCTGTTTCATTGATCTATGTGTCTGTTTTTGTGCCAGTACCACACTGTTTAATTATAGCTTTGTAGTGTATCTTGAAATTTGAAATTGTCATACCTCCAGTTTTGTTCATTTTCTCAATGATTAGCTATTTAGGGTCTTTTGTGGTTACACACAGATTTTAGGATTATTTGTTCTAGATCTATGAAAAATGTTGCTGTTATTTTGATAGAGATTACATTAAATCTATAGATTGCTTTGGGTACTATGGACACTTTAACAGTATTTGTTCTTCCAATCCATGAGCATGGAATATTTTTCCATTTATTTGTCTCATCTTCAATTTCTTGTATCAGTGTTTTATAGTTCCAGAACACAGGTCTTTTATCTCCGAAATTTATTCCTAGGTAAGTTTTTGTTTTTGGTGCAATTATAAATGGGATTGTTTTCTTAATTTCTTTTCTGCTAGTTCATTATTAGTATACTTCATTACGCTATACAGAAATGCAATGGATTTTTGTGTTTTGATTTTGTATCCTGTAACCTCACTGAATTCATGTATTAGTTCTAGTAGGTTTTGGTGGGATCTATAGGGTTTTCTATACATAGTATCATGTCCTCATGTTCTCTGTACATAGTGAAAATTTTACTTCTTCCTTACACAAGTTTAGATGCTTTCATTTCTTTTTCTTGTCTGATTGTTATAGCTAGCATTTCAGTACCAGAATTTGTGAGAGTGAACATCCTTGCTTGTTCCTGATCTTAGAAAAAATCTCTCAGTTTTTCATCCTATTGATTATGATGTTAGCTGTTGGTTTTTCATATATGGTCTTTATTATGTTGAGGTATGTTCCCTCTAAATCTACTTTGTTGAGGATTTTTATCATGAACGAATATTGTACTTTGACAAATGCATTTTCTGCATCTATTGAAATGATCATACAGTTTTTATTTTTTCTCTTGTTGATGGGATGTATCACATTGGTTGATTTGCAAATATTAAACGACCCTCATGTCCTAGGACTTAAATCCCATTTGACTGTGTGAATGATTTTTTTTTAATATGTTGTCAGATTTGTTTTGCAAATACTTTGTTGGGGATTTTTGTGTCTGTGTTCTCAGAGATATTGGCCTATAGTTTGTTTGTTTGTGGTTTTTTTTTTTTTTTGTACTTTTTCTGGTTTTGGTATCAGGATAATGCTGGCCTTATAGAATGAATTTCAAAGCTTTCCTTCATTTTCTGTTTTTTGAAATAGTTTGAGAAGAATAGATGTTAACTCTTCTTTTTTTAAAAAAATATTTATTTATTTTAGAGAGAGTGCCTGTGAGGTGGGGAGAGGCAGAGAGAGAGAAGGAGACATAATCCCAAGCAGACTCTCTGCTGAGTTAGTGAGCCTGATGTGGGGCTCGGTCCCAGGTCCCTGAGATTGTGACCTGAGCCAAAACCAAGAGTGGGACACTTAACCAAGTGAGCCACCCAGGTGCCCGAGGTATTAACTTGTTTTTAAATGTTTGGAAGAATTCACCTGTGAAGTTGTCTGCTCCTAAACTTTTGTTTGTTTGGGAGTTTTACTGATTCACTTTCATTGCTGTCTGTTCAAATTTTGGGGGAGTTTTTTTGATTACTGATTTAATTTCAGTCTGTTCAAATTTCCTGTCTCTTCCTGATTCAATTTTGGGAAGTTATATATTTCTAGAAAATTATTCTTTTCTTTTAGGTTGGCAATTTGTTGGCATATAATTTTTCTTAATATTCTCTTATAATTCTTTGTATTTCTGTGATGTCAGTTGTTATTTTCTTTACTTGTGATTTTATTTGTGTCTTTCTTTCTCTTTCTCTTTTATGGGTATGACTAAAAGTTTATTAGTTTTGTTGATCTATTCAAAGAATCACTCCTGGTTCCATCAATTTGTTCTATTGCTTTTTAAGTTTCTGTTTCATTTTTTCTGCTCTAATCTTTATTATTTTCTTCCTTCTACTGGTTTTGAGTTTTGTTTGTTCTTCTAGCTCCTTCAGGTCTGATGTTAGGTTGTTTACTTGAGATTTTTCTTGCTTCTCGAGATAGGCCTGTACTGCTATAAACTTCCCTCTCAGAACAGCTTTTGCTGCATCTGAGAGATTTTGGATTTTCATTTTTATTTGTCTCCATGTATTTTTCTTTTCTCCTTTGATTTCTTGGTTGACCCATTCATTGTTTAGTACTATGGTATTTAACTTGCATGTATTTGTGGTCTTTCAGGTTTTTTGTTGTGGTTGCTTTCTATTTTCATTGTATTGTGGTCAGAAAAGATGCATGGCATGACTTCTATCTTTCTGAATTTGTTACGACTTGTTTTGTGGCCTAATATGTGATGTGTCCTCAAGAATGTTCCAGGGGCACAAGGGTGGCTAAGTAGGTTAAGCATCCAGCTCTTGATTTTGTCTCAGGTCATGGTCTCAGTGTCCTGGGATTGAGCCCCACATTGGGTTTGACGCTCAGTGGGGAATCTGCTGAGAGTCTCTCCTTCTTCCTTTGCCCCTCTTCCCATGCACTGTCTCTCTCTCTCTAATAAATAAATCTCCCCCCCCCCCAAAAAAAAAGAAAAAAGAAAGAAAGAAAGTTCCATGTGCACTTGGAAAGAACGTGTACTTTGCTGTTTTAGGATGGAGTGGTTTGAGTATATCTGTTAGATCCGTTTGGTCCAATGTGTCATTCAAAGCCACTGTTTCCTTACTGATTTTCTGTTTGAATGATCTATGCATTGATGTAAGTGGGGTATTAAAGACCCATACTGTTATTGTATTACTATGGCTTATTTTCTTTATGTTTGTTTTTTGCTGTTTTGTGTATTTGGATACTCCCATGTTGGGTGCATAAATATTTACAAGTATCATATTTCTTGTTAGATTTTTTCCCTCTATGATTATACAGCATCCTTCTTTTTCTCTTCTTTTAAAGTACATTTTGTCCAATATAAGTATTACTACCCTGGCTTTGTTTTCACTTTCATTTTCATGATAATGCTTTGCCTCACTGCATTCTCAATCTGAATGTGTCTTTAGTTCTGAAATGAGTCTCTGGTAGGCAGCATATCGATGGCTCTTTTTTATCCATCTGTTACCACATGTCTTTTGATTGGAGCATTTAGTCCATTTATATTCAAAGTAATTATTGAAAGGTATATGCTTACTGTTATTTTGTTATTTGTTTTATGGTTGTTTTTATAGTTCTCTGTTTTTTCATTTTTTCTCTCATGATTTGCTGACTTTCTTTATATACCTGGATTCCTGGTATACTTGATATACCTGGATTTCTTGCTTTTTTATTTTTTGCATATCCATTACTAGTTTTTGATTTATGGTTACATTAGGATTGTAATATAACATCTTCTGTGTATAGCAGTCTATATTAAGCTGATGATTATCAGCTTAAGTTTAACCTTAACCTAAGTTTGAATACATTCTTTATTCCACTCTTCATCACATTTTAGGTATACAGTGACATACTTTATTACATCCTTTTATTTTGTGAATCCTTTGACTGATTTTTATAGATATACCTAATTTTACTGCTTTTGTGATTCCTACTTTTCTTACTTCTGCTTATTAAGGTCTTTCCTTTCCATTCAAAGAGTCCCTTTTAACATTTCTTGTAGGGCTGGATTAGTGGTGATGGATTCCTTCAACTTTAGTTTGTCTGATTAACTCTTTATCTCTCCTTCTATTCTGGCTGCAGGTTTTTTTTTTTCCTTTCAGCACTTTGAATATATCATGCCACTCTCTTCTGGGTGCAACATATCTGCCAAAAACATAAGCTAATATTCTTCTGGAGCTTCTCTTGTATATAAGTGTTTTCTCTTGCTGCTTTTAAATTTTTCTCATTATCATAGCTTTTTGTCATTTTAATTACTATGTATCTTGGTGTGGACCTCCTTGGGTTGATTTTTGTTTGGGGCTCTCTGTGCCTCCTGGATCTAAATTTCTGTTTCCTTCCCCAGATTCAGGAGGTTTTCAGCTATTATTTCTTCAAATAATTTTTCTGCCCCCTTTTCTCTCTTTTTTCCTTCTGGGATCCCTATAATGTGAGTGTTATTATACTTGATGGTATCATTAAGTTCCTTAAGTCTATTTTCATTTTTTATCATGATTTTTTCTTTCTCCCATTTGGCTTGATTGCATCCCATGACTCTTTCCAGGTTGCTGATCCTTTCTTCTGTTTCCTCTAGTCTACTGTTTATCCCATCTATTGTATTTTTAATTTCATTTATTGAGTTATTCATCTTTGATTGTTTCTTTTTTATGTTTTCTCTCTCACTGTTGAGAGAGAAATCCTCCAGTCTTTTTCCAAGTCCAATGAGTATCTTTATGACCATTACTTTAAATTCTCCGTCAGGCATATTACTTTGTTTCATTTAGGTCTCTTGCTGTGATTTTGTCCTGTTCTTTCATTTGGGACATATTCCTAGTCTCACATTTTCTAATTCTCTATGTCTGTTAGGAAAGCCATTTATATCTCCTGTCCTTGAAAGTAGGGCTCTTTTGAGGAAGAGGTCCTATAGTGTCTTGCAGTACAATGTGCCCTGTTCACCAGAACCTGGAACTTCAGGTGGGTCTCCTATGTCTGTTGCTGGGCCCTACTATTGTGGCCAAGTTGCTTTTTCCTTCAGTCATCTGCAGTGGCTCTCTCTGCATATTGTGAAGAGTGTTTGGTCCTTGTGTTGTTATTGGGCCAGCTTGGGGACATTTTGGGCTTGAGTTGTGACAGACCAGGCATTTGCCAGAGAAGTAGTAGCACTAAGTTACAGTACCCTGTCTTGTACCCTGAGAAGTTTTTGTTGGTGGGCGGGGCCTGTGGTCAGACCAGATGTCCACCACCAGCCCACTGCTGGGGCTGCAGTCT
The DNA here is from genome assembly GCF_964662115.1 of Mustela nivalis. Lineage (NCBI taxonomy): Eukaryota > Metazoa > Chordata > Mammalia > Carnivora > Mustelidae > Mustela > Mustela nivalis. The sequence goes on along the minus strand of NC_139022.1, from coordinate 150,719,787 downwards.
GACCAGTGTGTGGTTCTCTTCACTTCTTCTCAGGGCAGGAATCACTTTGGAGTGGTCCTGGACCCTCTCAGACCTGCTTACACTGCCAGCCTTATGGCACAACTTTGGATGGGCTCCTGTGAAGGGTGTAGTAGTGAAGAGGGCAGGTTCATAGGAGAGTATGGGGGCAGGGCTCCCAGTACCAGCAGGTCCATTGCAGAAAGGGACCTGAAGGTGGTGGGACCTGGCTGGGTTGGAAGGGGTCGATCTACAGAAGCTTGAGTGGAGGTGATGGGGGAAGACATGTGGTAGCAATGTTTCCAAGTGTCTGCTGTGGAAGGACACCTGAAACCAAGGCCTGGCTAGAGGGGCTGCTATTAGCAAGTTAGGTGGTGAGTATTTGCACCACACTGATTCCTGTAGGTGTCTGTGTGCCTGGGTTGGTGGTGGAAAGGGGGAATGGTGCCCCCCAGTTTCTTTGTTGCTGGACATGTCTCCCAAGGATCCGTGCCCCTCTAGCATGCACCCTGAGATTAGTAAACAAATCTCCCATTCAGTTATTCCAGGGGTTTTTCAAAATGCTTTTTTCAAACTGCTGTATCTCCATGGGGTGTTTGTTGTGCTGTCTCTAAAAGCGTGGGGACTCAGTTTCCCATTGCCTTCCAGCTCTCCCGGAGCCCAGCCTGCTGATTTTTTAAATTCCATGTATTAATCACTGCTGATTGTCAGAACTCACAAAATTAGGCCCTTCTGGTTTTCAAAGCCAAATGTTATGGGACTTCAGCTTCCCCATTGGGGTTTCCCGTGTTGGTGCCGGGTGTGAAAGGTCTGTTTTTCTCCCCTCTCACTGCTGGTAGTATTCTTCCTTCCATCAGGACCCTGCAGGTCCCTTTTGCTCCCAACTTCATCTTCACCCTTCCTACCTTCTTTAGTGTCGCCTTTTCTCTACATTTAGGTGTGGAAACTATATTCTGCCTGTCTTTAAGTCCTTTTGTGGGTTATTACACTGACGTGGGTGTCATTTAGTTGTATCTGTAGTTAATGTTGAACTTAGGATCCTCCTATTCTGCCATCTTCACCAGAAGTCACTATTATCTTTTTTTTTTTAGTTTCCAGACCATGGAGTTTTTTTTTAAAAACTGTCATTTTATGGATTTTGACTTTTATTGCATTGGGTCAAAGAAGTTAGTCTGCATGATGTTGATGCCTTGAAATGTCTTCAATCTGTTTTTTGTTGTTTTTCTGTTGTTGTTGTTTTGCAGCCAAGAATGTGTCCAATTTTTGTGAAGTTTCATGTGAACTTGAAAGGATATGAATTTTGTTTATAGGGAGTGAAGGTATAAATGTATAAATGTTAGTGCTTATATTATGGAAGATATATAGTGTTGGACTTATATTAACATGTATTAGCACTTATTATTCATGTTATTAAAATCTTCTGTGCATATGTTTGTCTGCTTGATCCACTATTTCCTTCTGTTTCCTCATTGAAATTCCTGTTAGAAAGACGTGATGCTTCCATGTTTACCTTCTACATTGACCATATTTTCCTAGCTTTTAATTGTTCTCGTAGTCTAGCCATCTCATCAGTCTTTCTTGATACCTGCAGGGATATTTTCCAACCTGAATATCCAGCTTGCAAATCCAGACCTTGTATCTGCTGTTTCCTGTCCTGCAGTGAGAACGGGGGTAGACATCATGCCGGGGAATGTGAGGGAGAGAAAATGATAGAAACAGGAGCTTTCTCCCAGAGGCTGGAGTGTGCTTCAGCTGTGCCTCATGTTCCCTCTAGCATAAGGTCCTCGTCGCCACCCCACCATACCCCAAAACCCACAGCCAGCCCGGTCCGAGTCAAGACTCTCCCTGAGCGTTTCCCACCATGTTTGTGTTCCTTGGCTGAGCACACTTGAGCTCCATCAACTTCCCCATCTCTCCTGCAGCATCTACAACGCTGGGAGCCAATGGCCTATTCAGAGCCACTTCATGTCCGTCCCAGCTTATCTGTGGGTCCCAGTTCCCTGTTTTTATAGCCCCTGCTTGTCTTAATTTTAGCCTTTTCAAAATATGCAAGAAAGAAAATACCAAGAAGTTTGGGATCATTTTATTAGCAACAAATGTCTGTCAATATTAATTTATCCCACGTGTGATATATGAGTGAGGTAAGTGCCAAACTATTAAATTCAACTTAAATAACAGGAACAGTGAAGAATGAACTGAAATTCTTGGCTAGTAGAGTAGCCACATTTTTTTTTTCAACAGACTTGACCTGCTAAAGTTCAGAGGTCTGAAGTAAAAAGCTTCAACAGAGGTTGAGGCAAGTACTGAATCTGGGATGCCAAATTTCTCAGGATACTGTCCCCAGGATTTTAGCAGAGTGCTTCCTCCACTGAATGACCAGACCTCACAAATAAAAATATAGGACACCCAATTAAATTTGAAAAATTGCTTGGACTGCCAAATTTTTGTAATCTAGTAAAAAAAAAAAATAGCTGAATCCAGGACATTTAAGGGATATTGATGAAGCCAATATATGACACAGGACAAAATCATTAAATACAGGCCATACCCTGTATATACAGGTCACCTGGCAGCTTGAGTTCTCAGTCCATTAGCACTACTGGACGTTAACAGGCCTAGTGGTGGCTCCGTGTCATGAGGAGAAAAGCCTTTTTCCCAAAAGTGTGATCCTTGACCACCACGGGAGAGAATATTTGACATCAGGACAATTCAGAAAATTCCAGGATGAGCATTTGCACGGAACTTGGCTTCCTTTATGGCAGAGGTTCCCACCCCCAAATGTACATTAGCATACTGGAGGTTGGGTTACCAGATGAAATACAGGATAGCAATAAGATTTAAGTTTCAGGGGCACCTGGGTGGCTCAGTGGGTTAAAGGCTCTACCTTCGGCTCAGGTCATGATCCCAGGGTTCTGGGGTTGAGTCCCGCATCTGGCTCTCTGCTCAGCAGGGAGCCTGCTTCCTCCTCTCTCTCTGCCTGCTTCTCTGCCTGCTTGTGATCTGTCAAATAAATAAATAAAATCTTAAAAAAAAATTTAAGTTTCAGGTAAATATGAATAATTTCTTAATGTAAATATGTCCCAAATATTGCATAGGATGTATTTGCAGTAAAAACCAAACAGACACACACCTTCTTCTTGTTTATCCCAAATTCAGATTTAACTGAGTGTTCTGTATTTTTATCTGGCCAATCTGGCAAGCTTACCCAGACAAAGTAAATCAAAATCTAATGGTGAAGCCTAGCTTTTGATCAGGTTAGAAATCTCTCCAGGTGATTCTAATGTGCAGCCAGAGTTGATGACTCCACCTCTGGTCATAGAACACAGTTTCTCAAGCTTGGATTCTATGTGAACCACCGACGGTGTGTTCAGGTGCTGATTCTAGAGCCTGTGGTGGGGCTTGGGATTCTGCATTTCTCACAAGTTCCAGGTGATGTCCCCCAGGTCAGGGAACTTCTTTGTTGACCACGTATTTAGGAGCACCTGTGGGTTACATAGTGCTAGATGGGCCTGAGCCAAAAACCTACGATAGCCGAGAGATAGTCAGCAACCCTTCAGCGCCTGCAAGTTCCCAGTGGTTTGGTGTGTTTTCCAGGTCTTCTCCTCACGTAGCGCTGCGGTGGCACCAGGTAAGATGGACAGTTCTTTGGTCCAGCTTGTCTTTAATAAGCTCCTAAGGGTTTTCTTGCGGAGGATAGGATGTACCTGAGGGCAAGAAGGAAAATCTGGTGTATGTGTATTTGGAGGTGTGTCTTGGGATGGGGAGGGCGATGTCTGATGTAGCCCTGTCCCCTGAGGAGCGACGCTCTGGCCTCACCTGACTTGGCAACCTCTGTTGGCCCAACTGAAGCTGGTGTTTGATCCCTAGAAATAATCTGACCCAGAACAGATTTTAGACTCCTTAGAACAGTCACTGCAGCTCTGCAGAAAATCATGGGACTTTGGCTGAGGTGCCTATATGGGGGAACAGATGGTATGGGGCAGCTATGGATACAAATGTGGCAAGGAGAATCTATAGAAATAAGTCAGATAAAGTCTGTGGTACTGGTGGTGGTGGTGTGTGTGTGTATATATATATATGCGAGCGCATGCGCACACGCTCCCGCGCGCGCACACTTCAGGTTTTAACCTGTTTCTGAGTGGAGTTCTTGAGGCCTTGGTACCTCTATCATCCAGCTCCTCCCCATCCCCATTGCTTCATGTCATGCCTGTCATACACACATGTGCGCACATACGGATGCACGCATATATTTCTTCTTTTTCCAACTCTGAGGGAAACTCTGAAAGTTTAGGTTATTGTCGCGATCACCAGGAAAATGTTGGCTCATTCCGCTGAATTTCTCTCGCTCGGGTCACGTCTCTGGCAAGTGTGGAAGCTGGAAGAATCATTCCGAGAGTTACCACAGTATTGTTCGCTAGACCTGCATTGGGCTGCTACAGAGAGATGGGACCACGTGGGGCCCCGTTCTCATCCTGCCCGGGAGGTGCGGGCAGATTACCTGGAAAAGCAGTGTTGCTCGGAGAATAAGATTTGATTCCCACCTCAGTTTTGCCAGCCTAGACGTAGCATGACTTTCGGCAAGATACTTGACTGATCTGACTCTGTTTTCCACTCTAAAAATCGGGCTGGTGTTACTGAAGAGGGCCACTGGAGAGTTAAGGAGAGAAGATGCTGGCAAAACCCGGCACAGTGCCTGGCACAAGGCAGCTGCTGGTGAGTATTAGCCAGCTCTGCCCACGAGGAGAGGTTCTGTTTCCACGACAACTTCGTGACCTTCGCATCTCCAGTTCTTGCTCCCAGACATGTGCTCTGAGGGAAGAAGGCCGCAGAAAGCAACCAAAGTGCAGTTCAAAGAGAACTGCAAAGCCATGTATCAGCAGCCCGGCTCATGTTTATGAAGAATGGCATTTATAGCTGAGCATTTTCCAGGGTAGCATATTTCAATAACACAAAACAAATCACACAAAAATACCAGCATACACACACACCCCTTAAAAAAGTATTTACTATTAATTTTACGAGAAGTTGACTGAACTGTTGAAAGAATGTTGAAATGAAAAGCCACTTCTGAAACATCTCTTCATGCTCAGAAACATTTTGGTGTATTATTAGCATTATTCTTTCTAATCTGGAGGCTCTTTGCCGCCCCCGCCTGCGTGACTGAATGAGGAAAAGCTCCAGTTTGGTGAGCGGGAGTATCGCTGCTTATCTCCTCGGTGAACATTTGTCGATTCCAGATGAATCATCGCTTGGGAATATCGAGAAATGCCATTTACCTATTAGGTCCAGCAGAACTGCACTCGGTGAATTAATTATTTGATTTTTGTGCCAGTTGTGCAGACAGAACATTTTTTTTCAGAGGCTGGGGATGCCCCGATTTTCTTTTTTAATTTATGGTTGTAAAATGAATTCAGCCCCTCGTTTTTAAACACTGCAAAGTGAGCAAACAGAGGAGGGAGTTTTATTTTCAGTCTGACCAATGTGGCCAGGCATAGACAGGCATATTGTTTTTTTGAATAATGACCTAATTCATATAATCCAGTTTAAATGTATTTTGGTATGGGTATTCATGTATGTATTTAGGTTAGACTATAAATATAAATTACATATAAATAAATATGTTAAATACATTGTGTTATAAATATATAATATTTTCTCTTTTCTCTCTCTCTCTATATATGACTAATGTACAACCTCTAAAAATGAGGTAATTAAGGAATATTCAATGAATGATGAGGGGAGATAGTAAAATAAGTTGAAAAGGTTATAAACAATATGAGAGTATGATCCTAGCTTTGGAAAATTACACACACACACACACACACACACACGGGAAACAAACGCAGCAAAAATTAAGATACATTACACTGTGTGACCAGTGGTTAGAGCTGGGTAGTTGGAGTGTTCAGTATTTTTTACATTTTCTTTAATAAACATGTATTATTTTTTAAAATCAGAGAAATCCCACAACAAATGTTGTTAGGAAATGAAATAGAAACTTCAGGGGTCCCTGGGTGGCTCAGTCATTAAACCTCTGCCTTCGGCTCAGGTCATGTTCCCAGGGTCCTGGGATCGAGCCCCGCATCGGGATCCCTGTTCAGCAGGAAGCCTACTTTCCTTCTCCCACTCCCCTGCTCGTGTTCCTGCTCTCGCTGTCTCTCTCTCTCTCTGTCAAATAAATAAATAAAATCTTTGAAAGACAGAAAGAAGGAGAAAGAAAAGAAAAGAAAAGAAAGAAAGAAAGAAAAAGAAATGCCCGTGTTTTCTCTGGCTGCAGGTTAGTAAGCTGCCTTGACTTCTTGGTCTTGCTGCTGAGACCTCGTGGGTCCCTCCACCAGTGTGGTCAGCGCTAGGGTGACCCTTGCAGCAAGATGGCAACTTAAGGGTTGCCTCCAGCCGTGCAGCCTTGTCCAATGGAGAAACAGAGGTCCAGCTGCTATTAGGCTTTGTACCGTGACCTGTGAAGCCACAGAGTTGAGGCCTGGCGTTTGGCTGATATTCTATTATCATGATGTTGAAAGTCTAACTCATTTTTGAACAGAGCCCTGAGGTTTCATTTTTCACTGGGCCCTGCAGATTCTGTAGCTGGTCTTGCCTGAAACTCTGTCCTCTCAAAAGCAGAGTCAAAGATCATAAAAGAAGAAAAGAGTAAAAGAACAGCCTAACGTTCTGCCTCATGTGTGTGTTCTGCAAGAACACCATCCACGCTGTGTTTACTGGGAGCACAGTATTTCCTCCACAACATTTCACACTATTTCTGTTTATCAAAAACACAAAGCAAACAACCTCAGCGGTGTTGGAGGCTGCTGTGGCTTTTACTCAGCTCATGGATTAATTTTTTTATCCTCTTTCATGTATGTGGTGGCTCTGGAGTGTGGCTCGGCCGGAGGACGTCCCTGGCCAAGCACCTTCCTAATGGGGGCTGTGGTGACACATGTGTGGCCCTTCTCTCAGAGATTTCGGAGCGACCCTGTGTCATCAGCCACTGGGAAAACCTGCTCTCCACTGCATAGGCCTGTGCTCTTCAGATTTTTGCCCTGGGACAATGCTCCCACTCTTCTCTTTGCTTAAAGAATGATTGTATTTTTTTTTAAAAATGCTATCGGTAAAATTCACCTGCTTTGCTGGGTTGATGTACTCTTTAAAAGAAAAAAAAATAAAGTCTGTATTTCATTTTGAACTATTTTTAAGGAAACTGAACGTTTAAAATGGCTGACAAATAACAGGCTCATTACTGACTCTGTGTTTTGCAAGAAAGAGGCAGAAAACCAATAGTGCAGTCCCCTCCATACTTGCTGCTATTTTTGGTTTGCATAATGTTTAAAACTGCATTTAAAATATTTATACTGAATAAAACACAAGCCTGCAGGGTGCACCATATTGCACTTCTACATTCTGCTCCTGGGCTAAGGCTCTCTCTCAGCCGGCGTGGCTGGTGGGGTCTGTGGTCACCTCCCGCCCTGCTGCCCTGCATTCTCGGCTGAGCCCTCGGCTTGGGCTTGTCATCTCCGCGTGGGCTGACCAGCTCCGGAGGGCTGGCCCCTGTCACAGCATGCCTTGATTAGTCTTGGTCTCAGTCGACCCTGTCCCAGGAACAGGGCTTCTCTTATTACAAAGTATCATCCCACCTCAGCTGTTGAAACCTGGTCATTTCGCACCTGCTTCGGTGAATTCTGAGGGACTTGTATATTTGACGAACTGCTCACTTCATAAATTCACCCCTCCCCACTTATCAGCACTCGGTCACCACTCAAGTGTGTCCCCATTCAGCTCATAAGGCAGCACTAGAAGGAGGCCACTTTGATGCCTCTGTTCACATTAAGATTCCCCAATAATGATTTTAAGTCTGTCTGAAACCTTTGAAAGGCATAACAGAGGATAAAAATTGGATCCACAGCCTGACCTGAGGGACAACCACCCGTGTACTCCCCTTGCTGGAGCAGAGAAAATGCAGCATCATGTTTTTCCTAAAATTAAAGTAGAAGTTTGGTTCACCTTCTTACCCTCTCTTGGGGATTTGTTTGTTTGTTTTCCCTTTGTGAAATCACTGCCTGGGTTCTTTTTCCCCTCAAGGATTTTCAACACCACTAATTGCTGGAAATACCAAAACGCCAGGGGTTCCAGGGCATTTCTGGCATTTTAGAGCCAGCTCAAGGCCAGGAAATACTTCAACTTTGGTAAAGGGACCTGATCTCTCAAGGTTTCCAGGCCAAAGAGTTTGAGTATCCCAGCCCTCACCAGCCTTTCTGAGAACAAAGCTGCCTCTCCTCTTTGTCTCCTAACTGAAAAAGAATCTTCTCTCAAGGCAGATTTAGACAGATTGGCATCGGCCCTTTTCTAGATTCTCCTGAGCAGCAGTCATTGTCTGTGTGGTCTGTGGTGTTTGATTATGCATGTGGGTATGTGCTTATAGGTGGGTGTCTGAGCGTGTGTATGTGTGTGTATGTGCGCGCGCGTGCGTGCTGAGTGTAGACTCTGGGAATCTTCCAAATGAGAAACTCACTACGTTTACATTTATGACCTTAGTGGGGAATTCAAAAAGTGAAAGTCAATAGCACAACCCTGGGCTTCTACTGACAGCCCCAAGTATCAGTGGTTTGAGAACTCCTCTCTGACTCTCCAGTGTCTTTTTCCAGCTCCTTCTAGAGAGAACCAGAAAGGCTCAGGCTCATTCCTTAGGTGAAATGTGCCAGGCCCAGGAAAATCTCAGTCCTGACATCTGTCCTCAGAGCAAGCCCTTAGCAGGGACCAGCCCCAGAAAGCCCAGGGTGTATATGCTCCCAGCCTGTCTGTATGTTTCCCCTGGCTCTGTGCCCTCACCTGCCAGAGGATAAAGGTACCCACTCCTTAATAAGCTGTACGGTTACCAGCTAGGATCATTTTTTTTTTTTTCAATCCAGATGTCATCTGCCTTCTGAGTCTGTCTATTTAAGGATTCCACACCAGCCCTTTGAGGGCTTGAACTCTAGGCTTCATCAGGGTCCCCTTGGAGATTATTTATTTATTTGACAGCGTAAGTGGGGAGGAGGATGATAGGGGCAGAGGGAGAGAGAGAATCGGGCTCTATGCTCAGCATAGAGCCCGACATGGGGTTCAATCTTAAAACACCGAGATCATGACCTGAGCTGAAATCAAGAGTCTGATGCTTGGGGCGCCTGGGTGGCTCAGAGGGTTAAGCCTTTGCCTTTGACTCAGGTCAGGATCTCAGGGTCCTGGGATCGGGCCCCGCATCGGGCTCTCTGCTTCCCCCCTCTCTCTGCCGGCCTCTCTGCCTACTTGTGATGTGTCTCTCTCTCTGTCAAATAAATAAATAAAATCTTTAAAAAAAAAAAAGAGTCTGATGCTTAACTGAGCCACCCAGGTGCTCCTCCTACTGGATTTTAGCTCAGAGTCACGTCACTGGCTCCTCCTGCCTTGGACCAGCCTTTTGGACTCTGAACCCCACCCTTGGGGATTCAGCTGCTGGGTTGGGACTTTGGTCGCTGGAGTGGGGTTCAGAGAAAGCAAGTATTCCTTCTCCAATGCGAGGAATAGCCATTCTCATTGTATTGCTGATGCCGCCACAGGCCACGCTTTGGAGACCTTTTTGTCCTGGTAACAGCTGCCGGCTGCTCTCTGCCCCACACCGCAGACCTTCGCAGTGCGCCCTGTCTGAGGACTAGCTACCTCATTGTCACCTGCCCTCAGCAGGGAGGTAGACGTTGGAGTAGTAGCTGCGGCCCACGGACTGTGATTTTTCTGGCTACTTCTGCTGCTGCCACGCTTGAAAGCCCCTCACTGTTGGTGACTGGGAGATAAATCTCTGGGAAACTCCCAGATACTGCACCTCAGGGCCCACCAGCCAGAGGTCGTCTGCGCGGCTCTACTGAAGAGCTGAGTTGGCAGGTCTCCTGCATAGTTCTCTCCACTCTGGCATCTTCTCCGCTCTTCTCTTGGCCTCTCCCAGGTCTCTCGTGGTGGAGTTTCATTTCCACACACCGGGAGAGCTAGCACTCAAGTCCTTTCGAAAGGGCTCAGCTCAGTGTGATGGACACAATGGTCCCAAGCCTTCCACTGGGTACAGTGTGTCTAATCCAGCCCACCTCGAATAAGATAAGGGGCCTTGCCCCTAAGATTCTCCTTAATAAGAGCTGCTACCTAAGCTTTCCAGAATAATTGCTGCTTCCTTGCTAGGCTGCATTTCCTCATTCAGCCTCCCTACTGCCCTAGCTGGGGCATATCTGCAAACAACCTTGAGGGCCTGTGGACCTGAGCTCTCCCACTCTCCTCCAGAGGATGTCGAGGCTCAGACACGTGCTCTAGGTTTAATAGCAGGGATTACCAAATGTTTAGGCACACAGACTCTCCTCTTGTTATAATTGCATATTACTTTATTTCATTTCAAGAGATACCAATATGATAGCTTTGGAGTGGGGCGGGGCATCTGATAATTTGCAGACCACTTCTCTTCCCCGGTAGTTCTGAGGCAGGTAGCTCACAGATGTCCTTTTGAGAAAGGGTGCTTCAGGGTCTTTGGATTACATCCTCATTTTTTTTTTTAAAGTAAATACCAGGTAGTAGTTTTAAATATCAAAATAATAAGTAGTGATTATATTGTGAGTTTCTGAGTTAACTGAGATTTTTGAGAAATCTGAAACTTTTCTTTTGGCTGAATGATCTGATGATCTGTTGTCTTCCCTGTGCTCAGATCTCTGAGTCACGGGAACCTAGAGAGCAGGAGACCAAGAAGGTATTAACTGGTTAAAACCTAACTATACAATGAATTTAATTGCTGCTCTCATATCGTACAAAAATGATAGAGAATCCTTTCTCTGGTATGTTTGGGGGTGGTCTGTGTGGGGTGTATAAAACATACTTTGGGAGTCCCCAAAGAGATGCTATCAAAGAGAGGGAAAGTTACCTTCTAGGGTCACCAAAACTACAGTGAAGAACCAACTGGCAGAGACATGCCATTGGTATTGACACTGCGGGCAGCACCATGTTGAATGTTGGCAAGGATGTGGAGAAGTCCGAACCCTCTTACGTCTCTAGTGGGAATATAAAATGGTGAAGGTACTATGGCAAAAACGGTTTGGCAGGTCCTCAAAATGTTAATCACAGAGTTACATATAATGTGGCAATTCTGTGTCTAGTTATCTACCCAAGATAAATGAAAAGACATGCTTGCACAAAGCCTTGTATGTGGATGTTTATTCCAGCATTATTTATAATAGCCCCAAAGTGGAAACAATTTATATGCACCTTAGGTGAGGAAGGGAGAGACAGAATGTGATAGCCATGGCATATTATTCAGCAACAAAAGGGAACGAAGTGCTGATACATGTTACAATATGGTGAGCCATAAGGACACTGGGCACTTTATGGAAGCCAGTTACATAAGACCATGCATTAAAGGGTAGCTCTGGTGAGACAGAGATCTGTAGAATAGACTAGTGATTGCTTGGGGTTGGAGAGTGCCATTTCATGGGTATGAGGTTTCTTTGGGGAATGATGAGAATCTTCTAGCATTAGATTATGGTGATGGTTGTACAACTCTGAACATACTAAAAACCATTGCACTTTAAATTGGTGCATTTTATGATATGCAAATTATATCTCAAAAAGTTGTTTGTTTGTTTTTTTTTAAAGAAGACACTCTGGACAGAAAATATAGTCATTTCAGTCATGAGCCCATAATAAAAAATCACAAAGACAGACCTTCCAAATTGGAACTATTGGTGTAGGTAGAACTGTGTCCCTTGGTCCAGGGTTTTTATTTGATTGAAGATTCTGCCCAGCAATGCTGTGTTCACAGCTGGTCTCAGAGAGTAAGTTATCTGGTGACATGCTTCCTGAACCAACAGGCTCAATGTCCCCAAGTGGTTGAAATTTTGCGCCGTAGAGGGTAAGCCTCCACTGCAGCTCAACAACACCCTTGAGAGCAGAATTTCAGCAGTCCCGTGCTGAGCTCAAAGTGTTTTGCCTCTGACCCGTTAGCTAAATCTGGCCCAGGCAACAAGCCATGATCCAAAGATGATCCTTGTGAAAACTATGTTACTTGTATAAAAACCTTTCCATTTTGAAAAATTGCTCCAGGTGCACCTGTGTTTGTAACTTTATTTGGTCCATTTGGCTGGAAAATGGATGGAATTTTTCAACATGTCCATTTTATAGCCTGAAAGATAAACTTTTTTTTTTGTTCTGCTTCAAATATTCCACTTGTTGTTAACATTCTGCCAATGAAAATTGAGCTCTACCCTTAGAATTACTTACACTGTCTTCTGTAATTCACTCTAAGTATTGTCTAACCTTAGAAATGGAAACTCAAATTTGGCACCTTCAAACTCTGGAGTTGTAACACCTTCTTCTTCTTTTCCTCATCCTCCTCCTCCTATTCCTCTTCCTCCTCTTCTTCCTCCTCCTCCTCCTCCTCCTCCTTCTTCTCTTCTCTCTTCTTACTCTTCTATTATTACTATTATTATTATTATTTTATTTGCTTGATCTTATGAAATTTCCCTACTCCTCAGCAGAGAACCTGGATATGAGTCTGGATTGTAAGCACTAAATTGTGTGTTCCATTGAGAAAATACTTATTAAAAGTTGAATAGTGCTGGACAGGACTTTAGGGAACCTTCGGTTTACCCTTTCATTCTATGGATCAGGGAAGATCTCCTTTGGACAATTGTGACCATGTCAGAAAGCTAGTTATTTCAGGCCTTGGTTGATTCATCTTTAAAATAGAATGTTTAATGTTTTCCCTTCATTACTACTGTTGCTTCATTCACAGAATTATAAGGATAGAGTAAGGTCATCTATGTTGATATGTTTTTGAAAAAACACATTAGAAGAGCTAAATAAATAGTATTTTTAATAAACACATGCAAACTCAGTTTTATTCTGAGAAGGTTTTTATCTCTACTGAGAAAGTTTGAGACCCTCGGTGGGGTCACAATGCTAGAGTGAGAATTTAACTGCTCCCGTCTGATCAACATCCTCTCATGTGAATAGAAGAGTTAAATCATTGTCTCATGTCTGGGAGGAAAACTGTATTTAATAAACTGTGTTTCCACATGTCTTTTAGTAGTCATCAGCTTTGTAATTTTTCACTAAGATTAGTTTGTAGAAATTGGAGCAATGAGAAAAGCTTTACACGGTTTCCTATGTCAGAAGACGACTTGGGGTGAAACTGTTCCCACCATGTCACCAGGGTAAGAGTTGATTTAGAGTAACCACAGGAAAGGGTTTGAGAAAAAGCAAAGAGTTGGTTCCAGAAAATAATATTAGAAAATTTAAAATTGGTGTAACCTATTGATCTGGATATGGGAAGGTGGGGTAATTTAGATGTTCATGGTTTTTTTTTTTAAATTTTTTATTTTTTAAAAACATATATTTTTATCCCCAGGGGTACAGGTCTGTGAATCGCCAGGTTTACACACTTCACAGCACTCACCAAAGCACATACCCTCCCCAATGTCCATAACCCCACCCCCCTTCCCCCAGTCCCCCTCCCCCCAGCAACCCTCAGTTTGTTTTAATTTGAATTGAGGGAATGTTTCTGAGGAACTATAATATGTTATGAAAGCAATGACAAATTTCCAAGCCAGTACAGTCACGTACAATTGTGTCAAATGTACCCATAACTAAGTGGGGTGATAAGTTTTAGGAGAGAAATCAGGCTGAGGAGCTATAGAAATACAAAAAGAAACTCCCCTGGAAATTATGTGGAAAAGACTCAAATGACACTAAGACTTCACAGGAATATACACACCTCTTAATATAGTCTTTAAAAAAAAAAAAATGAGATGCTTTGTCATGCTCAATGAAGCTAGTTCTTCATAGAGAACCAAGGAAGAACAAATTACAACTTTTTCTTCCAGCTGAGAGAGAGAAATTTGTCTTGGTAGGTTTTCTGCAAGTTGAGTGAGATTCAGAATTAGATGATTATCTTTTTACCAAAGTCCACAGCTGAACGTGTTTTCTGTTCAGTTCAAGTGGAGAAAATATTTGGAGGTGACAGCCCAACCCATGCTCCCTATCTCTCAGAACCTCTCCTGCCACCATCATAGGGATGGGACCCTATGGCATATCTTCATTGTGTAAACTCTCCCTCATTGTCAAAGCTGATTGGATGAATGGAGGACACCCAACCCAGGTTGAACCAAGCCAATCTCTTTTCCCAGAACACAGGATTAGGATTCTAAGATGCTGGCCAGATTCAGCTGAATGTTTGGGCCAGGCTCTGATGTGAAATTGGGTGTCAGGCAGAACCACAAAGACCAGTCTGCAGAAAGGGAAACATAGAATGCTGCACATATGCACATAGAAGTGGAAACGAGACCACGTGGTCCCAGAGAGGTAGAGGAACTGACTTTGGGTCTGATAGCTCCACAGTTTCTGGTCTAATACCTTCTAAGGCGATACTTTTCTCGGTTATTATAAAATATCCTTCTGGATCCTGAAAATAATTTATCTTGGGTATTTTTTTAGAAAACCTTAAACTATAACACATTTTTAAAATGTCATATGAATATCATTCACATTATGACATACCAATGCCACTGTAGCCAGAAAAGACACAGTTCTTAAATTCCAGCATAGTAGGGACTCACTAAATATTTGTTGTTGAATGAATGAAACTTTCCTTCACAGGTATTTACTGAGCCCTGTTCTAGTATTGAGATAAGCCATGGATTAACCCTGTGTTTCCAAAAGTAATGATTAATGCTCTTGGAAAATTGTTGTACCTTTCATTGAAAATATAAATGAAACATTTTTGTGGATTTGCTAAAACACATGGCCTACATATGCCATGCAGTTTTATTTGCATTATTTCCATATAAGAAATTTATTGTCTCATAATAACAATTAGGGGAAGAAAAATGATATGGGGCCTTTGAAGATATAGTTTATGGAAAGAGCCAGCAGTTGAATTTTCTATGTGGGAAAGATTTCATTTAGAATTTATTCGTTCCCAATTCTGAGATGCTCTGTAGATACCTGAATGTAAGGTTAAAATTATTTTCCTTCATTTTAGAGTTAGACCTGGAATCAAACCAGTGTCTCATGTCTGGGAGAGAAATTTGCTGCTTGTCTAAATTGCATGACTTCGTTTCCAGAATTACCTTAAAATTATTTGTGACCATCATCTCAGCTGCCCAGGAGAAGAAAAAGTTGTTCTCTACTGGATCCCTTTACATTAATGAGTCACCCCACCTGAGGTTGATTCACAGGGGTCCTTAGGGACACAGGTGGGGTTCATTAACCTCAGCTGGCTGTTAGAAACCAGTCATTCGATGGGATAGATGGTGGCTTCTGGTTATTACCACATGAGCTACACAGCCTTTTGGCCTAGAAATTTTCTGAAAGTTAATATGACAAGATATTTCCTGAAATACTCAACTGTTGCTGCCCATTTTAGGCCCCAAATTGATAATAAAATAATTACTATTCTATGATTTTAAAAGGATAGGTGCTATATATTTTCTAAAGCTGTATGCCATTTGAGGGCTTTCTTTTGCCTACATTTACATAATAATAAATTGCAATTTTTGAGAACTACCATAATTTTAAAAATTGCGATTTTTATTGGCAATATTCTTTCTTCTAAATAAAGTTTAAATAATCAAAATAATGAGAGAGTAACTTAAAGATGTGAAGGAGAACCACGAAGACAGTTTCCCCACCCCCCACAACATGCAGAATCAAACTCTTATTTAGTTCAGGGAAATAGATGGGTCTGTATTTACTATCGGTCATGGCAACAAAGATGTTTATGGGAAAGCAAAGAGGATTTATCCTCCTTGTCTTTCAAAAAGTCCACAAGTAAGTGGTTTAGTGTCATTGGCTCAGTGGCTTATGGATACCAAGGCCACAGTATCTGGGAAGATCTGGGAGCAAAGAGAAATAGTGGTGCCAGCCTGCCAGATCTGCCCTTTAAGCCCCGCCCATAAGGCTTCTGCTCATACCTCGTGGCCTAGAACTCTGTCTGGGAAGATCTCACACCTGTCAACAAAATAATGGTTTGTGAAGAACAGGGGCAGTAACTAGCAAGTCTGCCCCACTATCACCTCCAAGTAAAGATGAGGGGTAGTAGCCTAAACATCCCTAGAAATTAACGCCTCGTTACTGATCTATGTCTCAGGTGTATTGCCCTAAACGTATCTAAAACTTGTTTGAATCTCTTTCTGTTTTCAGCCATTCTACTTAATGTCACAATCAAACTCAGAAGTAGTTGTTTCCAAGTTAGTATTTTTCAGGTGGAAGATAAGAGCACAGTGGTCAGACAGTTATGAAACTTAACTATTTTGGGGTCCTTGCTCACTTCCTAAAGAACAACATGGGGTCATTAATACTTGGAAAGACTTCCCTGTCTTCTCCACTCCTCATCCCTCCACACACATACCTGTGTTCAAACCTTTCATAGAAAGGAAATTCCATCCCCCCCACAATGAACCAGACTCTGTCCTTGAGGTCCATGGTGTTCCAAGACCTGGTTCTTCTCAGAGGTTCAGTATATACAGCAATTTGTGATTGAGCTGAAGTGGGAATTTAAATCCTGTATGTATACCAGACTGGATTCGTTTTCAGTGTTTCTCAAAGTTTGGTTCAGTGACCACCTGCATTCAAAGGACAAGTTCCTAGACCCCTAGGACACATTTGAAACTGAATCTCTGAGGGAGAACTGAGGAAAAGTACTGGGGTACTGCAGGGTCCGGGAGGGCAGGGGCGATCCACTTCCCCTCCTGGCACAACACTGCCTGACATGGTGCCTGTCTTGGGTCAGCACTCACAATTATTTGTTGGAGGTGAGTCTTCACTGCGCTTCCTATGTCGTGGCCATTATTCTAAGGACTTTTTTCTGTAATACCTCATTTAATTCATAGCACAACCCTTTGAGACAGGCACTGTTGATATTCCAATGGAGCTAAACTGAAACACCAAGGGATGAAAGGACTTGCCCAAGGTCTCTCCTCATAGGTAGTAGAGCTGGGGTTTGAACTCGGCTCTGAACAAAATTAATGATGGACATTGAACTTAAAAATATTAGGATCAATAGGAAGGAAATGGAAGGAAGAAAGAAAGGAAAGAAGGAAAGGAAACCAAAAAAGGAAGGAAGGAAGAAAAGAAATTACTAGCAAATCTAGAAATCCATGATAG
Source organism: Mustela nivalis (assembly GCF_964662115.1). NCBI lineage: Eukaryota > Metazoa > Chordata > Mammalia > Carnivora > Mustelidae > Mustela > Mustela nivalis. The sequence goes on along the minus strand of NC_139022.1, from coordinate 150,702,654 downwards.
TCCCAGAATGTATCTCTCAAGACTGTCAGGAGATGGTTACAGTAGACCCTGCAGATACAAAGATGAAAAAATGGGGTGAGACAGACAAGTTAACGGGGTAATTGCAAAATTGACACGCATGACACAAGAGAGCGAGTAAGTGGCCCATGCACTGGAAGCCCTTGCAAGGCCAGAGGAAGGAATGGGAGAGGCAGCTGGGGTGGGACAGTGGGGAGAGTTGAGGCTGGAAGTTGATGAAGGATGTTGCTTGCCTGGATGAGGACACATGGAGCATCAGAGAGTGAGCCAGAGCAGAGATGGGTTTTGCTCGGGGCTTCTAGAGGGCATAGGAAACAGAATCAGAAAATGCATGAACTCAGGAGCATGCATTCATCTAATACCAGTCATTCCTATGGCCATTCAATAAGGCCAGTAGTTGTTGAGCATCTATCTGTGATATGCCAGGGATAGAACTCTAGTCATATGTGAACTATGTCACCTCATCCTTGCTACGGTCCTGTGAGGCTGTTAGTCCTCCCATTTTATGAATCTGAAATAAAAAAATGACAGAGCAATTGACTTAGCCATTTCTAGGAAAAGCCAGATAGTGCATAATGTTGAACCTCAAACTAACAGAAAGGAAAGGTCCAGAAGGTTATTATGAGGAAACATAGATGGCATACCAAATCTGATGAGGTCATCCTTTGAACACAATTCACTGTCTTTTCTCTTTCATGTACGCATTTGTCAGTGCATTCTACTGAGTGTCAATTTCACGAGCGTTTCAGATTTCCAGCCGTTCTGAGCACTTCTCTAAAGCCGATTATTTCATATATGAATGGGATGACTTTCCCTTCAATATAGTTTGTTTGTCGTAGATGAAGTAGAAGCCTTCTTTTGTGAAAGGGACAAACCAAGTCTGTATGAATCTGAGTGTGAAGTCTGTATGTGGGCCCGGGGTGCCTGCGTGTGCACAAGCGTGTTTTCTTCAGCACACATGAGGCTTCTGGGTGTTTGTGCATGGGGGACGCATATGTAAAGGTGTTCCTAGTCGCGATTTCCCAATTCCCGCTTAGGACCCTAAACTTTTATTTCTCTGTGAAATGTTGTGGACATAAAATTGAATAATTTGGGGAGGAAAAAAGAGACCTTTATCTTTTATAAAATCCTTAAAATTCATTATATGTTCAATGCTAGCAGAAACAAGACATTACCCCCAATACAGTGAACTTTAAAAGCCTACAGAAAAATACAAATTGCCATAAACTTCCTAAGAAATTATTAGAAACAAGTTTTAATTGAACAGATAATTTAGGGAATTACTAAATTGATGAATGGTTTTTACAGAAATTAATTACAGAAATTGATTTCTGGAAAGTTGACCTAGACTTCTTTCTACATGTATCATTTAGAATCGAGTGGGATAGCCTACAAAAGAAAACATAAATGACTGTGGCTTAAGATACAGGTTTATTTTCTCTTTTGTAAAAGAAGTATATCTGCAATCCAAACTGTTGTGGATGTTTATAAGATCATCAGTGTTGCAGGCTCCTTTTATTCTTCTTCTTAATCATCCTTAGGGCTTTCCTTCCATCCTCAGAGTTACTTCATGGTCTAAGATGGCTGCTAAGGCTCCAGCCATCACTTCTAGGGTTTAGACAGGAAGAAGGAAAAGGGGAGAGGGGAGCAAAGAGCAAAAGGACATATACTAGCTGCCCATTCTTCTTTTAGGAGTTTCCCGCAAGTCCCACCTGACAAGTGCCACTTACGTCTCAGAGGTCAATTCTAATTACAAGGGCAGCTGAGAAATACAATCTTTCAGGTGGTCACATCATTTCCTGGAATAAAATTAGGGTTAGTTTGGCAACAAAGAAAGTGATCATGATGGACAGTCTTAGCCACACTACACCAAGATCCTGAATTGTTTCTGTACATCAGGGCCCACATTTTAAGGAAGGAAGGAAACCTAATGCCTTCCTTTGGGAACGTACAAAAAGGATGAGTTCTCAGATCACTGGCTTAAAAAAAGGACATTGACACCCCAGCAGGCAGCTATTAATCTAAAGCCACAGGAGCATTCCAACTTGGGGTGAGTAGTGAAAAACTGGCTCAGAGATCTCTTTGACCTTTATGCTCATGTCTGTCTGAGAATCACCAGACTTAACCCAATCCCAAGTGATAAGATAAAAAGTGACAGAAGAGAGGGCAGAAGAAAGGAGATTACTATTATAACCCAAACTTTCAGGGATGACCATGAAAAGATGTGTTTCCCCCCCCCCCCATCAGATTTACTGAGGTGTAGACCAGATACAGAATTACTTGTTATGCAGTGTAAATAGTTAAGCTACAGCATAAACTGCTGGATCCTTTGAGCTCTTGGTTGAGTTGGCCGTGCTTCGGGACAAGGATGTGGGTTTTTTCACGTAAAGCCTTTACTGCTTCAGCACGGGAAGTGCCTTGAGTGGAAAGTGCTCAGTGCAAAGGATAAGCTTCCTGCCTGATGTGTTGTTCATCTAGAACAACATGAAGCTACTGGCCCATCCTGGGTGAGGCATGGGATTTGTGTGACATCTCCTGTAGTGGTGTAGAGTTTCCACTCCAGTATTTGTGTTCCTATTCAAGTTTGACGTTGACTTGGGCTCTGCCATAGCTCTGAGCATTCTGAACACAGGTAAACTGAATGTGTGATAGACACTCCACCAAAGACAGGCCCCTGCTGTCTGTGACATGTAGGGACTTTACAGAGATAAGACACACCAAATAAATCAAAACCATTGACAATTGCCTACCTTCTTCCAAGAGTCTCTGGATTGTACACGCTCTACCAGTTCTACTTCCTTCCTCTTGCTTCCTCCTCTTTCTTTCTACATGGAGCCTCCTGTTATTCTAATCTTTGCTCCAAAGTCACTGAAAGTTTCTGGAGCACCTTGAACTTGCTCTATGCCAGGCCCAACTTTCCTATGATGTATTGTGTTCTGTGAGTCATGAAGGATTTTTATCTTTTTTTGGTTTACCCCAAATTCTACTGAAAGTACCTATGTTTGAAGGAAAAAAAGTAAATCCTTGGAAAGGTAGTCGGGGGAGAAAATACTGTGACAAGGGGGTCGTGAGGAAGACGAAGTTGGGGGCCCAGGGGCTGGAGTGGGAAGAGTCAGGAGCCTGTGGGACTGCAGTCGACAAGTCCACAGGGCAGGTCTGAGGACAGCCTTGTGTGATGGCCCCTGCGTGTCAATCATAGACCTGCCTCCCAAGGACTAGAAGCTACTACACACATCACCTGCCTCCCAAAAGAAACTTCAAGCATTGACACTACTGTTGAAGGGCTTATAACTGGGTCAGGACTCGATTCTGGGGCTGCAAGTTTGGAGGTTGTTGTGGTGGAGACAGTGGAGAGAGTAGAAAGCCATTCAACCACTTCTGAAGACGGAGGACAACACTTGTGAAATAAAAATGTAACTCAAGCTACATATGTAATGTGCTTTTTCTAGTGTACATGTGAAAAAATTAAAAAGACAGATGAAATCATTAATAATATATTTTATTGAATGCTATACAGTTGACCCTTATATATAAAAAATATATTTTATTGAATGCTATATAGTTCCTACCATGGAGGTTAGGAGCACTTACCTACCCACCCCCACCCCCCATACAGTCAAAAATCCACATACAACTTTTGACTTCCCACAAAACTTAACAGCTAATAGCTTTCTGCTGCCTGGAAACCATACCAGTAACATAAACAGTTGATGCACACGTCTTGTATGTTACATGTATTTTATACTGCGTTCTTACAACTAGGGAAGCTAGAGAAAAGAAAATGGTATTGAGAATATCATGGAGCAAAAAAAATATGAGGAAGGGAAAATATGTTTACAGTTTTGTACTGTATTTACCAAAACAAATCTGCATGTAAATGACCCACCCAGTTCAAACCGATGGTGTTCAAATCTGTGTCACTGTGTATCCCAAATATTACAATTTTAAAATGTAATCAAATATAAAAATATTACTACTTGGCGATCTTTTTTCTTTTTGTACAAAAGTCTTCACAATCTGATGTGTATTTTGTACTTTCAGCACATTGCTATATTTCAGGTGCTCAGTAGTGACCTGTGCTAATGGCCGCGATATTGATCAGCACATTTTTAGGAATATCCTTTACTTTAATATATGACACCTACTTTCATCTGTCTTCCCGATGTCTCCCCTGCCCCACCTCTCAGATCATTCTGAAATCTCTCCTTTCTTTCTGCTTGCCCCATCTTCCCCCAATTTCTTTTCCAATATTCTCTCTTTCTCCTTTTCTTTCGTGTAACAATGACCTGTATAAATCATTTCTGGAATCATGAGAAATGAGAAGAGTGGATCAGAAAGAAAGGGACAAAGGAAGCTTAATTTTATGGTATATTAGAAGGAATCTGGAACAAATGTTATGCAGCTCTAGCACATCAAGCTCCAGGAAGAAATAATATTTGTAGGTGAATTGTGTATGCATAGGAGTTTATTGAATTAATTTCATTCATAGTGAAAAATAAATACTAACTCTCCTCTATGACTTAATTACTTGATGCCCATGTATTGTTACATTTTCCAATAGAAACCATATGGGATGCTTCCGTTGCATAGAATCTATTTAATTGCTCAATCCCTGTGAGTTAGCATCCATGCCCATGCAGAACATGTAGGGACCATTTTAGATACTATATTTCTCTTTGCTAATTGAAACCTTCCAACCCATATCCATATTTCTTAGCAAACAGGAAGAGGACACACCCTTTTCCTTCTTCCTCTTTGATATTTGAAGACAGTTGAGCAGAACGTAGGGGGTCCTATAATGTGGTGGTTGGCTCTGAACTGTGAGATGTCAGTTTTGCTGGGGTTGAAAGCTGTTTTTCAAAATCTTGAATGTATAGGAAGTCTAGCTTGGGTTCCCAAAGACATTAAACTTTCCCCCAATTTTCTACTTTTGATATGGTCCTACAATACTCACTATTGTTAAATCCATCAAAGATCGTTTTTGGTTGATTCTGGATATATATATATATATTTTTTTAATTATCCCAACTCTCCCCTTTTGTTGAAATAAATGCATGATGGCTATAAAGATCTTTTCCAGAGTTTGGATTTGGAAACCTATTGAGGTGCTGTCTCAAAGTCCTGATCCATTGAATTAAAATAAGTCAAACCATTGTTCTGCTTCTTAAATAGAAATCAATTGGTTGGGTGAGTGTTTTGATTGCTCATTCCTACATTTAGATATAATTTTGGCTGGATGTTACTCTCTTTTTGATTTAGTCTCACTGACTATGCTGAACCAAAGCTTGTGTTGTTTTCTGTCTAGCTTATCCACCACCCACTTCATTTGACCTTATAAACATGTTTAAATAGATTTCTCGGATAATGACCATTTTAGCTGGCAACTTCCCGTTTAGATATTATAGCAGGCACAGTGCAAATTAGAGGGCAGAGCAAAAGCACTAAGAATCATGAGACCCTGGATAAATATAGTAGAACCGCTCAGCCTCGGTTGGACAAGGCTGGGTTCTGATCCCAGTTTACCCACTGACTCAGTGAGTGACTGGGTAGGCCGAGTAAAACAATCATTGGTTTCATCCACCGGTGACTAAGTCATGTTGATCTCGATAATGGGGGCCAAAGAAAGAGTTTACTGTCACAAAGACACCTCGTTTCACTGTTCCCTAGACTTGCCTCTCAGTTCATGCTGAGAAAAACAAAGACATCCTTTATGCACTAGAGAGGGGAAACAGGGTGATCACCAGCTGACCTTATCAGTAATAAGAAAAATCTTTCTAAAGGTTAGCAGATGGGTGACTAGGAAGAGCCAGTCAACCTGGTATTAAAAGGGGGCCTTCAAAAGGTGGCTTTGTTCAATTTCGTGTGTTCTTGGTATAATGTGCTTTTTATTGCTCTTTGAATTCAGGAAAAACCCAGGTCCACAAATGACTCAGACTTTCAGTAAAAAGCCTGAGGTTCTGCTCAGCACCCAGTCCCAAATTTTGCATACACTGTCTGCCCAGTGGGTGTTGAATGAGTGAATGAAGGAAGAGCTGAAGCATTAGGTGTGACTAAATTGTAAATGGCCTTGGTTACATTCTTTGACAGCAGCATTACTTGTTGTGATTTTCCACGTGTCAGAGTTCTCAGCTCTGAGCTTCCTCAAGTCTTCCTTTTTGGGATTTCCAGAGTAAGGGTTGACTTAGGAAGCACTTTCAGTTACTGTCTAGCCATCTGATGGGTCTTTTTCATCCAGTTATTTGCAAGGGATCATATTTTTGGACAAGAAGACAAATATTTGGGATCAATTTTCATCAGTCCTTATTAAATAAACTGAGCATATACCCTTCCTCATCCCACAGAAATATATTTCCATATTCTCTGAGTTGGAACAAAAGAATGAGAAAGTATAATATATAAAACTATATAGCGGGGTGGCTGGATGGCTCAGTGAGTTAAGCCTCTCCCTTCGGCTCAGGTCATGATCTCAGGGTTCTGGGATCGAGCCCCACATTGGGCTCTCTGCTTGGTGGGGAGGCTGCTTCTCCCTCTCTCTCTGCCTGCCTCTCTGCCTACTTGTGATCTTACTCTCTCTGTCAATTAAACAAATAAAATCTTAAAAAAAAAAACTATAAGCAATTTAATGAACAACTGGATTTTTTTCCCAAAATGCATACAAACAAATCTGTATTAGAAGAAAAATCAACTTTTAAAATAAATGACAAAAAAGTTAACTAATTCATATTTTTCCTTTGGAGAGAGAAGCAGCAACTTCAAATGGATGAATGATACTACTATTGACTGCTTAATAACTATTTAGTTATTTTACATTTTTTTTAAGCCCCAAATACCTTTATGTCCTCATAAAAGTTGCCTGAGGCAAGTAGTATAGATGTAAGACTCTGCTTGAGGGGAGGTGGTTTCTGAGCATTGCTGGGGATCTTGCAGTTCATTTGTAAAATTAATATATGTGTGGGTATATATCTATGTGTATGGGTATATATCTGTATGTGGGTGTATATGTGTGTGTGTGTGTGTGTGTGTACACATCTATGTGTGTGTGTGTATATCTGAGTGTGGGGGATGTATATCTGTGTGTGTGTGTGTGTGTGTGTGTGTGTGTACATCCATGCGTGTGGGTATATATATAAAATGAATAACCTCAGGCAGATTCTCAATGCATTAAATGGTAGGAGTTCAGACAGTGGTGCTATTACCTCCCTGTATCTAGAAGCCTTTTTGAAGGAGGGTGTGTTTATAGTGGGTTAGTGATGCTAAAGCAAGTAGAGAGAATTGTTGTTGGTTGATCAGGGACACAGAGAAAGGAGGAAAACCAAATACCAGTAAGTCTAATGATTTTCAAGATTCCTTTGGTCAGATCGGTTTCCAAGTACAGACACTGTTAAGTTAGACTTTGTGTGTACCGATTATATTGGGTTTGGGTCTTGTTATGACTGTCACAAAAACCAGATTCTGATAGTTTCCTGAGATAGTCATGGACAGCTTTAGAACAGATTTCAGCTAAAGGATGCAGCATCTCTGACCAGGGGAGTAGGGGATGCTGCCTGCTCTACTCAGATGCCCCCTGATCCTTTTCTCCATTTTGGTGTTCTTGTCTCGGGCTTCTGTGTGTTTTGTTTATGGATTCACACTTGTGATTCTCTCAGAAGACTGCTTCTTTGTTTGCCTGAATCCTGGAAGTCAGAGCACCTAAGGGTTTATATCTCCCTGCGGAGCCCTTGGCCAATGACTGACCGGCAGAAGAGAATGAAAGCCCAGGCCCATTGCCTCAATTCGGGATAAACTTGGAGGTTTAATCCACACTTCGGAGTTCTCCTGAAAGATCAGACACAAATACCTTTTGTGAAAATTTCCCTAAAACCACAGCTGTTCGTGGCTTTTCCCCTTCCTGTCCACCATCCCTCGTCCTCTACCTCCTTATAAAACAAATCTTCAGAATCGGCATCTGGGAGAATTGCCCGAAAATAAAGAAATGTGTCAATCTTCCAATGTGGGTAAAAGATCTGTAAAAGAAAGCCAAGAGGGAGGGGTAATGATGCAGCTGAACCAGGAGTGAATCTCTTACTATCTTCCAGCATAGGAAGACTCTCTTGTGAATCCTTTCTTCCTTCAATTCAAAAGCAATGGAAGCTTGGAAATGGTCAACTCTGATAACTGTTCCCTGAACAGAAGAAGCACAAGCCTTCCCTCCATCCTCAATGTCCCCAATACAATCTGTGTTCATAATCTGCAATTTGGAAACGATGATGACCAAAAGCATAATCATAGTCAAAGCCCTGTCTCGCTGCTCCGTACCCACACACCCTCTTGCTCATCCCAGTGATGTTTACCAGGAGGCAACTTGCCAGAAAGGAAATCAGCTGTGGGGGCTGCACAGTTCCAGGAGCCAACCCATCAAGAAGGCATTTTTGCCTTTAAGGAGTGGGGGCGAAGTAGAACAAAAGTAGTGTCTGTTTGCTTGTGTCATGAGAACAGCACTGTGAGAAATTGCTGCTGAGCAACCAATGACAGTTGGTGGAGCCCAGACTTTGAACACCAACTAGTTGCCCAACAGGAAGGATATCCAAGAGATGAACCCACCACCATGACTCTCTTTCCTTCTGTTTGATTTTTTCAGAACGAGTGCCAATCCGTAATAGGCTGTCCTCATGTGATGATTACTCCATTGTGCATCCCCTGACACTAGTGATGTACAGACTTTCCAAAGTTCAGCTGTTCAAAAGTAATTCCAAGAGCATTTCTGGATATAAGAATGGAACTACTGTGACATATAGACCATATCCAATTATTTTTCTGAAACTGACCAGCTGAATTTTTTTCTTTAAAGATTTTATTTATTTATTTGACAGACAGAGATCACAAGTAGGTGGAGAGAGAGGAGGAAGCAGGCTCCCCACTGAGCAGAGAGCCGGATGTGGGGCTCGATCCCAGGACCCTGGAATCATAACCTGAACCGAAGGCAGAGGCTTTAACCCACTGAGCCACCCAGGCACCCCATGATCAGCTGAATTTTTATCTCCTTTGTCTCCTTCTAATCCCTTAAGAAATGTGAATTAATCAGTGTTCCATTTTCCAATTATCCCAAAGCAAGGAATAATCAATAGTACTTTATACTTAAAAGAGGGGCTTTCAAAGTGTGTCACACAGAATAGGATGTTGTGAAGTCTCTGGAAAGTAAGTTTGTATCTCATCAATTTTGACTTATGGAGATGTCAATCTTAATAATCATTATTGTTAATTAATGACTGAATTCTAGAATATCTAGAATATTTTATACAAAAATTGAAAGAATTGTCACCTAGATGTTTTGATTGCCTTGATAAAATTAAGATATGCTATTATTAGTGCCTTTATCCACCACTCCAGGGGAAAGCATATTTTGTTTAAAAAAAAGATTATTTTGACACAATTTTGTCATATGATTCTCTGATTCCTCAAAGATGGGGCTTTATAATCACCACTGAAGGGGTTTTATCAATTCTTGATAAGATGAATGAATGAACAAAATATAATATCATGAATCCATCCTTTATTCATCGTTTTAGTTAGCAGCTTTATGCTTTCTCAAATGTTATTTACACTGTGAATTAGTTTTCTAAAATTCTTTTAAAGCAAAGGTAAAGTTCAGTTAAGTCACTATCTTATTGAAAATATGAAATAAATAAAGCCTAACTTTATAGTAGTCGACATCTACAGCATAGATAATTCAGACTTTTATCAGTTCTATATGATATCTGTAGGATGTTGGCAGAAGAGAGGCTGCCTTTCGCACATATCTGTTTTTATCCAGAAGGAAGTCTTCCCAGAATCCCCCAAGCAAGTCCTTATGTAGCATTGGCCAAGATTGGATCCATGCTTCTTTCTAAACCAATCACTGACAAGGGAGATGAAATTATAGTAGTTAAGATTCAACAAGATTTGTTCCCTGAGTCAAGGAAACGGGGCAGACCTGAACTAAAGGAAGGAAGGGGAAGAGAGGATGGCGGCCAAGAAACCAGACTGTCTGTTTCAGGGATCCGCTTCTCATGCCACGGTTGTGGGGAGAGATGTGTTTGAGGGGTGTGATGTGACTTTTTGTAAGGGTGGTTGATAAGTGAAGATGTGGGGCTTTTAAGGTATGATTGATGGATGAGCCTGTTTACCCTCACTTCTCACTAAGGAGTCTTCTGAAAAGTCTTACCTTATTCCTTTGGGTTAAATTATTTTATCCAGAGGACTTGTGCAAGTCTGCCAAAAAATACTTAGGTCTGTATTTTGTACTTCGAAGGTTCTTGGTGGTAGGTCCAGAGTTCTGGAATTCACGTCCCCAGCTATTTTAACTCTGTTTGAGCATAAGTTCTCAACGAGATTTATGCAAGACCACACTATATATGATGGATTCTAATTGAGGATTGGGAAGTGGGAGGTGTTACAAAATAGCGAAGATGAATTCTTTAGACCTTATCCATATACATATGTAAAAGGAGATATTGTAATTTTTAATTCAGTATTGAGTCTTTCATCTGGTGTGCACTGGAAGAGCATGTTGGCCAATATCCATCCTATATTTGTACCACGTTGTACCAGTGAATGAATTGCTTAATGATCACCACTGCACAAAACGCATAATTACAAATTTAAAGAATAAAGCAAGTAGAGAAAAATAAGTTGTGCCTCTAACTTGAACACTTCTATTCTGGTATGCCCTGTGTTAGATATGGCACCTTCTGGTGATTTTCTGTCCATATTATCTATCTATATTATCTATATTAGGTACTAATATATGATATATATGATATAGATGGATAGATTGTAATATATCTATCTATATTAGGTATTAATATATGGAGAAAGAGGAAATTATTGTAGTTCAGAAAACTAAGTGGTATGTTGAGAAGATCCCTTATGAAACATTCTTCTCAACTAGAGTTGATGGTTCAGTACAATCAGAAAAGTTTCCAGGAAAAAAATTCACGTAAGATGCTGTATCAGTTTCCTATTGCTTCTGTAACAGATTACCAAAAATTAAGTGGCTTAAAACAACACAAATTTATTACCCTATGTTTTTGGAGGTCAGAAGTGTGAAATGGGTTTCAGTGGGTTTAAGTAAAGATGTTAGCCAGCTCTATTCCTTCTAGAGGCTCCAGGAAAGAATCTGTTTCCTTGACTTTCCTAGCTTCTAGAGGATGCCTGTATTTCTTGGCCTATGGCTCCTTCCATCTTTAGAGTCAGCAATGGCTGGTTGAGTTGCTTTCACACCACATCACTCTGATTCTAACTCTTCAGTCTTCTTCTTCCACGATTAAGGGACCCTTGTGATTACAATGGATCTATCCCCAAAATCTAGGATGGCTCTCCATCTCAATAGCCTTAACTGAATTACCTCTGAAAATGTGAGGTAATGTCTTCATTCACAGGTTCTGGGAATTAAGATGTGAACATCTTTAGGGAAACAATTATTCAGCCTGCCACAATGGGTTTCCAAATGTCAGTATTCCGATTTTAGTGTTTGATTTTAGAGAATCCATTCTGGCCACCACCTCAAGCATTTTCTTTGTGAAGTTTGTGGCTGAAAAACAGGATTGTTTTGTTTTTGGGAGTCATAGTGGTGTTGAATTAGAAGATGGAGGGCACCTGGGTGGCTCAGTGGGTTAAGCCGCTGCCTTCAGCTCAGGTCATGATCTCGGGGTCCTGGGATCGAGTCCCGCTTCCTCCTCTCTCTCTCTCTGCCTGCCTCTCTGCCTACTCGTGATCTCTCTCTGTCAAATAAATAAATAAAATCTTAAAAAAAAAAAGAAGATGGAAATAACTATGAAACATAGAAATATAGAAAAAGTTGAATGGGCTGGAATCAAGAAACCTTTATCAAAAACTTACTGTGTAGTAGGCTTATGCTAAGTGCGACGGGCAACAAAAAAATAGAAAAAAGCACAAACCTTACCTTTAAAGAGCTTCAAACCGTAGAGGCAAAACAAATACACTCATAACTAAAGTTTGTACATTCAGCCATCATTTGCTGGGAGGAGTAGACTTCCTTGTGCCCGCTAGATAAACTGCTTTGCTTATATCCTAGAAGCTTATCTCGCAGCATGTGTCTCTTGATCTCAGCGTTGGGAGTTCAAGTCCCACACTGGGCATGGAGCCTACTTTAAGAAAATGAATGTAGCAATCATAATCTAATTTCTCATTTTGAAAAGTTGTTCTCTCCAGAGTCCTGCATCTCCTGGTTTGTTAGGATAGAATGGGAGAGCAGAAAAGGAGAGAGCAAAGAGAGGGAATTTACCTGTATCAGTCGTGTACAGCGTGCTGGCAGTTTCACCAGCATCCTTCGTCCCTTCTGGACAATCTGTCGTATTATTCATGCTTTTATAGATATAGAAACTGAGGATCCGAGAGGCTTTTAAAAAATACAGAGAAAACCCTCCAACCTCCTTCTACCAGGTTATATGGTTAATAAGTGGGAGGCGTGAGATTTGAAGCCAGAGTCCTCTGATTTCCAGAATATGTAGTTTTCTATTTCTTCCAACTGCCAATGGGACCTGTGGATATATTTAATTGAAAAATTTATCTTTGTATTCTGTTACTTCTAAGAACCTGAAAAAGCGTTTCTTTTCTTTTTTCTCCCCTAGTCCTCATGTAGCATCTGTCCCTTGCAAGAGGTCTGTCTTTTGCTGTTAGAAATATTAGAGTAACGATCAGCTGATTTCCTCACACATGGGACTTGCTCTTCTTTAATGACCTAGAGCGTGTTTCTCCTCTGTGCCTTTCAGCTCTTGGTCCCTCACCTTGCCTCTGGCTTTCACTGCAGTGCATTTAGAGTCATCAGCACTTTTATCTTCAAACAACAACAATAGCGACAGTGAACTTGTAGGCTAACTGTTTTTGTGCCAATTGCAGTAGTAAGCTTTGAGGACGCTGTGCTGTATTCCTTGGACTCCCTGGGCTTATATTCTTCAGAGTGAAATAATGTAATGCAGGGCTTGTCAACAGTGGCTATGCATTTGGCAACTTAGAAACACTTGGCAAGTATATCTTTAATACCTGGACCCCTCCCAGAGATTTTAATCTGTGGGGTGGAGGTGGGGGGTCTGGGGTGGGTTCTTGGTAAGAGCATTTATTATTATACCCTGACAATCCCAGTGGGTAGTTGGCATTGGTCGCTTTAATTAATTGATAGATTTAATGTGTTGCCCATCAGAGGAATTAGGAAAAGGATGTTTGGGGCAGTGGCCGAAGGGACATATCCTGAATGTAGAGTTTCAGATGTTGTAGCTTTGGATAAAGAAGTTTGGGGTTTGGAGCTGACAGCCCTTCCTACCACCGATCAGTTCACACTGGGTAGTGACTCAAAGTGACCTCGATGGTCAAGTCAGCCTGGCCCCACAGCTCTCTGATCGCAGGGCCGCATGTAAGATGATTGGCGTTAGTTACTATTATAATTAACTTACCACCGTAAGTGCCACCTGCCTGTCTTTCTCACAGTGACCCTGAGAAGCAGGCCTTCTGATTTTCATTTTACAGATGAAGAAACAGGAGGGTGGGTAATAGACCGGAGGCCACACAGCTTGGACATGAGAAAGCCAGTTCCAGCGTTCCGCTCTAACCCACAGGGCCACATCCCACGGGCCGAGAGTGTGGTGCTGAGCAGGCTGGCTTGAGGAGCGGGACCAGAAGGAGCCATTCCCAGAGCCTGTCAGCCTGGAGACCCTGCAGCCCCTGGGCCACACTGTGGCATGCATAGGGTGGGCAGCTTTTATGCCTGGAATTGTGCTGCCTGCAATCACCAATGGGTCCCATCTCCAGTCTCAACATCGCTGCTCTTGGAGCCCTAGCAGCATTTCCATCCTGCACCATCTTTCCAGAAAGGAGAGTCTACGGAAGACCTTAGATGACTCGTCTTCCCTTCCCCTTTTCACCTGCTTGTTGAGATTGCCAGGGAATCGAGGGCTGGGCACAACTGGCAAGTGACTGATCGGCATCTTTGTCATCACCGTCCTCGCTTCTGTACTTTCTTCCGCTTTGTGGAATCTAAGACCTTTAGGCTTTTAAAACAAAACTTTCTCTCAGGAAAGGGTAGGGTCCATTCATTAGGCTACGGTGTACATGACCGATGGCGTCCCACGTGCCGCCTCTCCCCCAGACAGTCCTATTTTAACAGGGGACAAAGTCTGACACACATGGGCTTGAATCTTGGGCTGCCTACTGGTTATGTAACGTTTGGCAAGTAACCTAACCTGTCTTAGTTTCAATTTCTTCATCTCTAAAAAGAGAATAATATCTCAGAGGAGATATTAATGAGGATTAAGAAGATGGGAGAATGAGCCTGAACATTGTGTGGCACAGGGTAGCTGCCCGTTCGGTGCTGTTCCTTCTTCGTTCCACCCAGTGACAGAATTCATGCGAGGCAGGGGAAAAGTTAGGCAGGGACATAAGGGACATATTTCTGAAATCCCGCAGCAGCGAATGACCTCCTGTTTCCTCTACTCCATAGATGACACAGGGTGTTGTAGAGGAGCACACGGAACTTTTCCCCATGAGTGCCTCCCCCCAAACACACACACTCTCTCTCTCTCTCTCACACACACACTCTTTCTCTCTCTCTCTCTTGCTATGTGACACAGATGGGTCATGCAGGAAAGTTGTGACTACACTTCGCATCTTGGCTTCTCGTCCATCCCTCCTTTCCACCCTAAAACCTCCCTCGAAATCTAAGCGTGAAGATTCATAGCTCCTCTCTGAAGCACTGTGTGTTTGGATACATTTTGGACAAAACGACCTCTTGGTCTTGTTTTCCACAGAGGCCGAACTGCAGTTCCTTGGAAGCTCTGAAGGAAGAGCTAGCACGTGTGTCCGCCGCACGGTGTGGCTGAAATGCTCGTGTGCTCCTCAGTATGCGCTTTTGTTCCCATGCACTCAAAAGATGGTTGTTATTGGGGCGCCTGGGTGGCTCAGTGGGTTAAGCCTCTGCCTTCAGCTCAGGTCATGATCCCAGGGTCCTGAGATGGAGCCCCGCATCAGGCTCTGCTCAGCAGGGAGCCTGCTTCCTCTTCTCTTTCTCTCTGCCTGCCTCTCTGCCTACTTGTGATCTCTGTCTGTCTAATAAACAAATAAAATCTTAAAAAAAAAAAACAAGATGGCTGTTATTAAAGAAGAATGTCGGCCTCTAATGACGAAGCTTTCCAGGGAGCTCCATGCGCAAGCCTGCCTTTCAGTGTCTGTCTCTGTCATCTTTACAAAACATCCCATTAGACTTAATTCTGAGGCGGAAAAGCCGGGCTCACAATGGAAAGTGAGTTGTTCTATTGATACTACCTTTCTAAGTTGAAAGTGCATTTTTTTTCCCTAGTTGTTCCAGAAAAAGGAGGCTGGATTTGAGGGCCACATTAGGTGAGCCAAGGATTGTGGTAGAGCTGGCTGCTGCTTCGAAATTCTTCTGACATTGTCGGTCCTGCCCAGTTTCTGCAGGATTCTGATTTTGCCTTGACTTGACTGGGGGGTAGAGGCCCAGTCTGGTATCCTGCGTTCTGGGTTCAAGCCATGCTGGGTCATTCACTGGATAGTAGATCCTGGTAGTCGTATAATCTCTCCATGTCTCAGTGGCCTCATCAATAAAATCAGCAGAATGATAGTACCTTCGAGGGCCTTCCTGAGGGCAAACGGAATTTATGGCATTCCCCATCACACTGCCCAGAGGAAAGTCAGCGAATGCTTCTGGCCTTTCTCCTTTCTGTGCAACCAAATGTAGTTGGTCCAGAGTGATTACATTTGATGAAATCACATAAAGTGGGCCTCAAGGGCAGCATGGACGGAAAGAAAAGTCACAGGAAGAATATACCCTCTGTGTGCGTGTGTGTGTGTATGTGTGTGTGTGTGTGTGTGTGTGTGTGTGTAAGCCCCAGCTTTTGAAACTCAAAGTATAAACTGCGAAAACTCTGGTCCATTAGGAGAGCTACTTTATGGCAAAGAGTATAAGCAGATGCCCCAGCAGCAGTACTAGCAAGAGGAGCCATTTACCTGGCCTGGCTGTGTTAACTCCCCTCAAAAATGTCATGTGTGTAGCACAGGACTGGATGAGTTAATTCAAATCTAGTAAAGGCATTAAGTATGTTGTGGAATAAATAACAATGGGTCGTGTATTTCTGAGACATGTTTTCGGACCTTTTTTTTTTTTTTTCTTTTAAACCAAAGTAGTCCTTCCTGCCTCCTGAACACAAGCCATCCTCATCTATTTCCTAAGATAATCCGTTATAAATTATGACAGGCTCCCAGGAGCCTGGCGGGCAGTGTGGCCCAATCTGTGTCCCGGTCTCACTTTTCTGTCCTGGTCATCTCCGACAAAGTCCCATGCGTGACCGGTCAGGAGACGGCTAATTCCAGCCCAGGCATTTTTCAGATGAGCCTCATTTTATTTTTAATTTCCCCACAAATGCATGCCAGGCGCAGATTTCGTCAGTTACAGACATAGCTCTCTAATCTGTGCCGCCCTTCCGTAGCTCAAACTACCAAATGAATTAAGGTCCAGTTACATATAAAAGTGATTATGATCAGCAAAATGTCTGCCCAGAGTGGCCTTCCCCAAAATGGGCAAAGATTTGAGGCTCTGACATTCCTCTTGGGCCATCTCAGGGCCAGGCACTGACTGTACAATAAAAATGAACTCATCGACAACCTTCTCAAACCTACCTGGCCTTCAGAGTCTATGGCCCAGTGGCCTCTGGTCACAATGGAGCAAAGAAATTATTTTCTCACACTGGGTGAAATTATTTGTTTTTCTGTCCTCATCCAATAAGGTTTCTTTTCAGG
Source organism: Mustela nivalis (assembly GCF_964662115.1). Lineage (NCBI taxonomy): Eukaryota > Metazoa > Chordata > Mammalia > Carnivora > Mustelidae > Mustela > Mustela nivalis. The sequence continues at coordinate 150,685,854 of NC_139022.1, read as the reverse complement.
ACAACTGACCTCATCTTTTTGAAAGCTTCCCCTCTACAGGCATCTGGCTTTTGCTTGGAGGTCAATGAATACTCCAGATCCCGACAGTTGAGAGGCAGGACTCTACATTATCTTTGGGATTCTTGTTAGGTTCGTTCTCACATTTCTCGGGGCAGTTCAGGGCTGTGCAGACTCTCTGTTTTCCCCTCAAATTATTAGGGGCCAGGGGCACCCGGAGTAGCATTGCACAGAAGCTCTAAGTTAAATTAGGACCGGAGAGTGAAGGAATAAAGGACACCCCTTCTTGCAGAGAGTTCATAGTCTCCCTCAAGGAAGAGGAAATATTCCCAAGGATGCATATTTACCGTACTTTATCATCTCAATGTGTTAATGGGATATGTACAAGATAGAACAAAAAATACTGTAGCAGAAAGGTGATCAGGGACCAAGAGAAAGTATGTGATCTTGTATGATCTTGATCTGCCTCTCTCCAAACGTTGGTCCTCATGAATGTAAAATCTATAATATACTAGGCTTTTACGATGAGGGTCAAAAGTGCTGGGGAAGTCAGGAAAGCTTTCCTCCTCGGAGATTCCAGAACAGTGACCACAAAAGCATAATTAGGCTGAACTTGGGGGAGATCTCACTAGTCTCAGTAGCCCCCAGATCAGGCCTCCTACTACTGTGGCTTTTTCCCACCTTCTGTGCAGACCACAAAGCAGATGTGGCAAAGTTTGTTCAAGCCCCATGATAGAGTTCTTTTGGAGTGGAACCAGTTTTATAAAAGATCCCACAAACTTAGATCTGAAGCCCCCAGAGCAAAGCCTGAGGTGCAGTGGTAAAGGCGGAGGAAATGCTGCCCCCAGCGGCGGAAGCGTGTGTTACACCTGCTCCCTTCAGCCTGCCGGGCCAAGGCCAAACTGCCCTGGGGACCAGCCAACCTTGGTAGTCGCCCAACCTGAGAATCTTTTGAGCTCTTCCTGTCGCCATGCCCCACCCCATCCCATTCCACCCTCGCCTCTCTTTTTCTCCTCCCTGGCAGCCACTTTGTTTTCAGATGTTTACCCTGAGTTAGAAGCTCCGTGGCAGGCACGAGGCCTGGGGCAGGGGGTGCCTCCTCTTTGTCTGTCTGAGAGATGGCGTGTATGTGCTTTCCCTGGTTGACAATGGTCTGTTTCTCCGGGCTGCAGCGTTCTAATCCTAGATGAGCCCAAGTCAGATGCTTTTGGGGGAACACCAGTGCCGTCTAGGCTCCCAGTGCCCCATCTCAGTGGTCTCAACTTGATCAGGACATCTGGGTTTTGTAACCTCGTTTTGTAACTATTCTCTGACCCTGGTGCCATCCTTCAGAGCTCTGAGGACATGTAGCTGGAAGCCACTCCAGCAGCCCCCCCACCCCTGCAGTGGACCCGTGTCACCTGCCGCCCTGGCATCATCACCCAAGCATGCACTGTCACACTCCCAACCGGAATGTCAGCTTGCTGTTTGAGATTCACACCGACGCGCGGTCCCCAGAGGGCTGCTCCCAGAGCCAGGGCGGCCTGCGCTTGGGAACACATGAAAGCACAGGAGTCCCCTGGCTGTTTGGCAGCACTTCAAGCGCCAGCCCAGCAGAGAGATCTTGACAGCATACTTGTAAACTCCACGGGCCCCAAGGGCTCAAACACCACCATATTTATGCTCGCCGGCTGGATAGCCAAAATAGTTGGGTTGTTATGCAGACATGGGTCTCTTAGTCCAGGCCAGCATTGCTGACACCTGTTAACTGGTATTTGCAAGGACTGAGTCGAGGGGGGCAGGGAGCCTTTGGAGCTGCTGCCAACCTGTACCTGAACAGCAGGGAGTCCAGCAAGAGTTTGACCCACCCCGCGGCTAAGAGATTCCCTGGTGGGATGAGCAAATGCGTCCAAGGCTTGCCAGAAAGGATAATCAGAGAAGGAAGAAAATAGGAAGGAGGATGGGAAGAAAAGGGACCAAGAGGGAAAGAAAAAAATAGAGGGTGGGTATTTTTAGATTTGCTAGCACAGAGCTTTGTGTTCGTAGCACCCTGGGCTCTGTTTCTGCAGCACCAGTTCCCCTGGCCCAGGTGGGAACAAGCCCGCCTTGCCCCTTCTTTTCTGAGGCTGTGGACCCACCACCTTTCAAGGTCAGCAGCAGGACTACCTCCTCCAGTGAGCCTTCTCTGAAAACCCCAGAGGCTCCGCTGTCTTCCTCCTTGATGCTTGTTGGAACGCACACTGCCCATTCTCCTGGGTGCCCGCTTGGACCCCTCCCCTTCAATTGTCCCCTCGCTGCTTTATTGATTCCTTGGGATCATAATTGTGACTTTCTGGCCCACACTGCCCAGTGTAGTCCAAGACTCTGAGTAGGCTCTCAGTTTCCAGCCTGTTGGGTTGGTGTTCTCTTTCCGGGTGTCTTTCTTCTCCTGTTTTAGTCCTCCCACCACAGCTCCCACTCAGCAAAGCACCTGCTCTGTCTCCACACAGCTTCAAGCTGACCCAGGGGGCTCCATGAGGCTTCTTCCTTATACTTATCTCAAGGTTTGGATGGTGCACAACTTGACCTGAGGGAAGACTGAGCTTATTAAAAATGATTTCTGTATTTCATTATTAGTACACAAAACATTTCCAGAAGATCCGTATTTATGAACTGGTGTATGTTCCAAAGGTCTGGGTGAAAATTTGTTGTTTGAAACTGGAAGTCCACAGAAATAATATTGTCAATGAATTTGTTCATTCATTCGGCAGACACATCTTGAGCACTCCAATACGGCAGGCACTTTTCTACGCACTGGGGAGTCTGCAGGGAACAAAGCATATAAAAAACCCTTGTTCTCAAGGAGTGTGTACCCTGGGCAGGGGAGACAGAGAAATGCAGAGAAGTAATATCTATGATCTGCTGAGTGATCCTAAATGCCATGGAAAGAAATACACTAGGGAAGGGGAAAGAGGAGTGCCAGGATGGGGCTGGGATTCTAACTCAGGAAGGCCTTATCTGACGGAGACCTGAAGGAGTGAGAGAGTGGGGGAGGAAAGTTCCAGACTCAAGAGTGAACTTGTTATATTTAAGGAACAACATGAAGGCCAGAGTAGCTAGAGCCCAGTGAGCACTGGGGATAGAAGAATACTGGTTGGTTTCTCTGGTGGTTGACTTAGCCCTGTAACAAGTCTGAGCTATAATTCTAATTCAGTGCAGTACACATCTACTGAATGCCTTCTCTCTGCGGTTACTACTTCTCTCCACTACCATAACCGTGGCTCTATGGGAATATCTCTTTTGAGTGTGAGCAAGGGAGGGTTAGGGACTACAGAGCCCACTGAGGGTATGGGGGCCAGACAGTTAAGATGCAATGAGAAGTAGACAAAACTCTCCCTTCTGGAAGCAGCTTGGAACATTAGAACCATCTCTTTCAATTTGCTCTTAGACTGGATGGCTTTGGCCGTCTGGGGTGGTTAACCATCTCTTGATTTAGAGACCCTGGCACTTGGTTTGTTGCTAGGTGTTGGTTTTTGACACCTTACCTAGCCTTCTTGATTCCCTGATTCCCTGGTAGTGATAATGACTGCTTTACCTTTTTTGGTAAAAATTAAAGGAGGTTAGCATACATAACAGAGCCTTGTAAAACCAAAGTCTACTGTGAGTTGTGATTTTAGAGCTGTTACTCTGTCTTCTATATCAGGGAATTAAGGGAAAGGGGCTTAGAAATAGACATCTTTCAGTGATACCTTCATAAATGGAAATTGCTGGTCAGGTTTTTTTTTTGTTTGTTTTGTTTTTGTTTGTTTGTTTTTAGGATTTTATTTATTTATTTGACAGACAGAGATCACAAGTAGGCAGAGAAGCAGGCAGAGAGAGGAGGAAGCTGAATCCCTGCTGAGCAGAGAGCCTGATGTGGGGCTCCATCCCAGGACCCTGGGATCATGACCTAAGCGGAAGGCAGAGGCTTTAACCCCCTGAGCCACCCGGGTGCCCCTGTTGGTCAGGTTTATGTTGGCTGTCTAATCTCCTCTGAAAAGGTGATGGGGAGAGCGAGTCTGAAGAGAGCATGTAGCTCTGCTAAAAGATCCAGATGGGAGAAGAAAGGGGTTAGTCAAAGAGAATTGCCTGACTCTAGGGGAGGCTAGAATTTGAGGAAAGGTATATAATTCATTTGGAAAATAACAAGACGATAGGCCCAGATGAACCATTATAGAGGTAAAAATCACATTTCCCTTTTGGAACTGCTCTTTTCTCTCGAATTCCCTGCTTCCTTCAGGCTCCATTGTCCAGTGAGTGGTTAAGCCGCTCGAATATAGTATGTGCTTTCCATTGGAGGAGTCATGACCATCTTCAATTCTTCAAAATTCTTAGCCATTACTTCAAGTATTTCTTCTCCCCATGCACTCTTTTTCTTTCACTGAAATGATAGACGCTATCGTGGAACTTGCCAGTTAACCTCCCTTCTCCTCCTGCTCTTTCATGTTGGTCTTTCTCTTCCCGAGCTATGTCCTGCGTGAATTCTTCAGAACTGCCTTCCAATTTACAAAGTCTCTCTTTCACTGGGACCAGTGGAGTGGTGTATCCAGTACCATTTAATTTAATTTAATTTAATTTATCTATTTTAATATTCCCTATGATTCCACAAAAACGGAACTCCAAAATTTGGCTTCTAGCTGCGAATTACTTTACCATTCCATTTTAAATATTGCACAAAAATCTCCCTTAATTTAGAATATAGCCTTTCCTTCTAAGGTCCTCCTTTTACATTTTAACTGTCATAGCTATGGGTAAGGAACAATAGGGGCCTCAAATCGGGAACTTAATTCTCTGTCTTGACTTTCCCTCTGTCATCCCTGAACTAGACTCGTATGCCTGATCTCTTGAATTTTTCTTATCAGAATCACTGCCTCTGAACTCACTCTGTGATGCCCAGAGTGGAATGCACTGTATTCCAGTGAGTGGTCTGTAAGCCAGAGACAGAGGACACTGAGCAAGTAGGATTCTGATAACACATGTTCTTTTAGAGAAGTGTCTATAGCAGAGAAATTTCTTGGAGGCCTAACCTATGTTTCAGGGATATTCACAAGGTCTTCAGGCTAATGGTAAACAATGCCTCCTGATCCAGGGGCAATCAGGCCACATTCTAGGTAAGCTGAAGGGACAACATAGCAAAGAAGTCATCAAAGGCCAGCAGGAAGGGGTCTGTGCAAAAGGAACGCCATCTGTGCCTTTGGCTTTGGAGGTGATAATGGTTCAAAGTAATCAAATGAATCATAACCATGCGGGCCTCAGCTTGTTCTTAACACCATACAGATCCATGGATGTCTTCTCTCCTGTCACTCCATCGTGGTCTAGCCCTAGGTCAGGTTTGCTAGAGACCAGTTGGAGAGCAGGAGCTAACTTCTCTGCCACAGGGAAAAAGAGTTCTCCCCGTTCTCAGCAGAAGGATGGGCTTAGAAGGAGAAGGTGATCACAAGTCATTATGATTGTTTTTCAGTTTTTTGAAATACCTGTGGTGAAGCCATCTGGTGTAAGAGCATGTAAGAGCAAGGTGTTGACAGTTATTAGCTCCTTTCAAAATAGTGTGTGAAGTTGTCTGCTGAAAAAAGCACGAGTTCTTAATTCCAAGCTTTTGAAACCACAGCCTTACCTTTTACTAGCTGTGTGATGCTGGGGTGCTTTCTTAACCCCTCTGAGCTTCAACTTGTACTAAATGGGATAATGATACATTATTATAAATGTAGATTAAATGAAGTAATGCATGTCAAGGGCATAGAGTAAGTGTTCAGTTGTTAATAATATTGGTGTGCATTCCTTTTGCTGGATGTCATTTGACAGAACTGGGGATGCAAAAGGAAGCAAAAAGGTGAAAAAAAATGAAGGGGATTTTTAGGAATGGAAAGAATCGTTAAGGACTGTTACAAAGGAGCCTGAAGCCACTCTGGCCATTGGCGATGTATGGAACCTAACACTAAATATTGGTCACCTCCAACAGTTAGGGACAGGTGGATCTTCCTATCTTCTTCCTACACACCCTGGCTACGGGGTGGTAGGCAACAATAAAACCAAGTCTCAGAATCTGTTCTAACCCCATTCTGACATTGACCCACAGTCAGGTCCCCAAAGGACTATGCAGGCTCAGATCCCGTAAGCTCAGAATGTCCCCACTCTTGGTTATTTTAGACAATCTGTCAAGCATATTACTCCATTTGAACAGATCGCCCATGTTCTCTGGGTCCCCTAGTGTCCAGTGCCCTCCTGTCTTTCAAGATTGAGTTCCTACATCACCTTCTATACCACAGGAACCATGAATAGGGGCCAGAAGCTTACAAATTGTTTTTAGGGCCAGAGTAGGGAGCAATGGAAGGACAGTTGGAAAGAGGTGCGACTAGAAAAAGAAGTCTCTTCCCACTCTTGGATTCTACCAAAGGGGATTTTCCCTACCCAAGCTCCCCACTTCTGTCCACACTTAGGGAGGTACAGTGACTTCTCGGACTGCCGCACTGCACAGGAATGCTAGAGCATGTTCCGCTCAGCCCTGTCCTCCTTCTTCCTTTTGGGATCAGAATTGTCTGCCTTATGGAAATCTCTGTGCTCCAGTCCATGTGCCTGGGGCTATGTGTGAGAGTCTGCCTAATGGGGGCTGGGAGGTCAGTTGGCTGGCCTGCTGGCTCTCGGACGAAGCTATATTCTCCAATGTAGCCTTTATCAGTACTAAAGGGGGTGTTTCAGCTATGTTTGCACCCTTGTTTTATTTCATAATTTTCCCAGAGCCCACGCAGGGAAGAGGGTTGTTATGTGTTGGGTGCTCCACCAGAGAGCGGACAGCCAGACCTTGGAGGGCTTGGAACGCTCCGCCTTGAGTTTGGAATCCCAGGAGGAGAGGGCCTGGAGACGGAAGCAATAAATGCAGCCTTTGCGGGACAAGTGTGGACTCGGGTGTAAGGTGGACTGGGGGCCAGCCCCAGCTCTGCCACTCACCATCTGGATAACTTTAGGCAAGTTGCTTAAACTTCTCAGGCTTTAATTTCCTCATCTGTAGAATGAGTTGGTTTATAAAAATCTTTAATGGCCCTCTCCAATTATATAAACTTTATAAAGGGAGGATTTCCTCACAGGAGGAAGTTTTGAACATTGGGGCAGGTTATGGAATTTCTTTCCTAGGAGATCTTGATGAAGCAGCTGGTTTAGCATTCAGTTTAGATGAGAAATGTTATTTGTATGTGACAAGTATTTTATTACAAGCATAAAGTGAACTCTTTCATTTAATCTTCATGCCAGCCTATGAAGTAGATGATATTATCATTCTTCATTTACATACAAGGAAACTGAGGCTCAGAAGTTAAATAACTTTCCCATTAATGAATAGTAAATGCCAGTGCTGGGCTTTGAACTTGGGTGGTCTGGCCCCATAGCTGTGCTCTCCAGCACTCTGCAGCACTGCCTCCATGCTACAGGGTAGCTCTGCATTTTTTCTCCCCAAAAGCCCATCCCAATTCATGGTGTCTCTAGAGGAACCCAGTTTGCAGCTTCTCAGACACGTGCAAAAGGCAGGTGCTTGGCTAGTGAGAGAAACCAAACTCCTTTTGGCTGTCTCTTAGCGCTGTGCCCCAGGTTTGACATTCAGGGGTGAGAAGCACTTGTTTGGCAATTAATAATGCAGGGCGTGTGACATCTCTTGTATTGATGTCTTTATTGTTGTTCAGTTTCTATGTGCTTATGATTTCTCCCCTTCCTTAATCCCGACTGCCTGATCACCACACCAGGAACTCTTCCACACCCTTTAAATGTGTTACTTCATTTAACTTCACTTGAAAACCACAGTCCTTCAAGGTAGGTGCTATTATTATCCCCAATTTACAGCTGAGAAAACTGAAGCACAGAGGGAGAGATGCTGGTCTACTATTGATAGAACATAGACATTGACCGTGTATCCTGAGTCCTAGATAAATATTTGCAGATGGACCAATTAGTCAAGGTTCTTATATTTCCAAGATTCTCTTTGCCCAAGGCTTGCGTGGTCTTCTGTTTAGTCTCTATTTAGCCCTATATTCCTATATTTCTTTTCTTGGCTGCGCGTAAGATGCTGATTGAAAACCGAAACAGCCATCCAAGTGTGAGCTGTTCCTAAATACTTACTCTCGTCAGCCCTAGGGAAGCCCACAGGAGCCTTCCAATCCAGAAGATGGCAGAAACCTTACACTCCATAATTCTGCATTACTTGACTAACGTATTGATGGCATATTGGTTTTCTTTGTGATTTTTTTGGTAAACATGTTTGTTCATCCTGTTACGAATTTTAGTCCTGATAGAATTTTTCTTGATTTTGTTGTTATCGTTCTTTATTCCCCTGACTTTTGGCTTTTCTTGCTACTGAGAAGTAGAAATAGGACAAAACTGAACTCAGCAGAATAGGGGCTGCATGAACTAGCTGTGCTTTTCTGAATTGGCGTGTGTGTGTGTGTGTGTGTGTGTGTGTGTGTGTGTGTGTGTGTGTATCTATATTTTTGGAGGGAGGATGGGGACCGTGAAAAAGAAAGCCCTCTCCTCTCTGCCTCTTGAATGTCCTAGGAACTGTGTCTCAATGTCAAAGCTACAACTTCTATATTTTTACTTTGGGCTCCATCAACGAGCACTTGGTCTTCTCCGGTGGGGATGTATCCATGGTAGACACGCCAATCTACATTACCATTACACTTGGCACACCAGCCCACCCAGCTGTAGCTGGGACAGCAATTGGAAGTGACAACAGCAACAATTCACACACATCAGAGACTAGATGGATTCGTAAACTGAGGTCAGTTTATCTTGTGTGCCCAGCACCTCTTCCGGCCATGACTTGTTCAAAGCCCAGGTGGACAAAGTTAAGTTTTCCATAAGAAGAGTTAAACCAAAACTCACACAGTAGGCTTTTTGCTTCCTCACGGCTGACCTTTCTTTGGTGAACGCTCTGCTCCAGAGTTGCGGGGAGAGAAATCCCCAATTCACCCTTGGGCATGTTTCTTTTGGCTTCACTTGTGACATGTCTTTAAATAAATGTTAGCATTTTGCAACTGTGAAAAATACCAGGAATACACATTTCTTCATAAAACCCAGGAAACTCTAGGTGTTAGAGCATGAGCCCCAACTCCATTTTTTTGTTTTTTTGCTGTGCAAAATTAGTGTGTGTAACCTTCTTCCAGAGCGTGCTTAGGCCTCCCCAGATCAAGTGATGCAGATGGCCATCTGGATAGAATCAGCATCAGCTCAGCAGCGGGGGCCGTGAGGACCCTGAGTTTCAGTTCTCTAACAGAAGACTCATTCTCCACCTGCCCTCGCTGGTGTGAAGAAAATATGGATACATGGACTGCAACCAAGGAAGGATGATGCTTGTCTACAAATTCTTGTGGCACAAGTGGGAGCTATGCTATAAATTCCTCAAGAATGCATTGCACAAGGGTGAGATCTGGTCATGCAATTCATGACTTTCCTGGGATAGGGAGTAAATGGAGTCCATTCACGTTGAAAATCAAAGGTAGGCAAAGAATATGAAGAGGCAATTCACAGAGGAGGAACATGAATGGCCGCTAAGCATGGCAAAATGAACTATCGGGATGATTCTTGGTAAAATGCAAGTGAAACTACAACAGGCTACCATTTTATGTCCATCACATTGGGCATACAGTGCTTGACAGTACAAAGTGATGGTATGAATGTTGCACGACGGGGAGTCTTGTGCCCTGCAGGGCATACATATATCAGTTCAAGTACTTTAGAAAAAAATTTGTATTATTTAGTCAAGGTGAAGATGTGTATTCCATAAGCCCCAAATAGACCACTGTTTTGGCAAGTATAACATGAGTGTGTTGTTTAAAAAAAAAAAAAAACTAAAAAACTAAAAAAAAACAATGGAAACGACCTAATGTCCATCAGTGGTGCCTAAATAAATAGTGACCTCTTCATATAATCATTGTGAGATAGGGCTGAAAATGACCAAGTGTTACCTGCATCAATATGGATAGAGGTCGCATCAATATGGATAGAGGTCGCAAAGAAAATGATAAGAGAATAAAAGTCACTTGTAGACTAATAAATTCGGTATGACACAACTGATGTGGAGTTAAAAGCAGGCAAAAATGTCACATAATTTTCATGGATCCATATATATGTGTATGATAAAAGTATAAAGAAATGCTTGGAACGAAAAGCACAAAATTTAGGATGGTGTATTTTTCTGGAATAGAGAGCACACTCTACGAGAGGATACACAGAAGGTTGTCTATTACACTGATAACTTTTATTTTTTAAGTCAAGTAAGTATTCATTGTATCATTTTTTATATCATGTTGTATCTCTTAAATATTTTATAGCACATTTTTAAATGTTCCTTTGAGGTGCCAAAGAATTTGAGAGATAGAAAGGCCTTAGAAATAATCTAACTCAACAACGACCTTTTAACATGATGACAAATAACTAAAATCAGAGATGAAAGAGGAAACATTGCAAGTGATATCATGGAAATACAAAGGATGTCCTAGCCAGAGCAATTAGGCAAGAAAAAGAAGACATTCAGATCAGGAAGGAAGAAGTTAAATTATTTCTGTTAGCAGATGACATGATCTTATATACAGAAAACCCTAAAGACACCACACAAAAAAGAAGCTGTTAGAACAAATAAATGAATTCAGTAGAGTTGCAGGATATAAACCAGCACTAAAAATTCCATTTCATGTCTGTATCAACAGTGAACAATTCAAAAAGAAAATTAAGGGGAAAAAATCCTATTTACAATAGCATCAAAAAGAACAAAATACTTTGAGAAAAAACTTAACCAAGGAGGTGAAAGACTTGTACACTAAAAACTATAAAATACTGATAAAAGAAATTAAAGAAGACACAGGTAAATGGAAAGAGAGCTCATGTTCATAGACTGGAAGACTTAATATTATTAAAATATCCATACTTCCCAAAGCTGTAAACAAACTCAGTGCCATCCCTGTCAAAAATCCCTATCAAAATAGCATTTTTTCCATAAAGAGGAAAAAAGTTGCAAAATATATACAGCATCTCAAAGGACCCCCAAATGACCAAAATAATCTTGAGACAAAAGGACAAAACTAGAGGCCTTGTACTTTCTGATTTTGAAATGTGTTACAAAGCTATAGTGATCAAAACAGTATGGTACTGGCATGAAGTAACAGACCGACTGGAACTGAATAGAGAGAGAAGAAGTAAATCCTCACCTAAGTGATCAGATGGATACTGAGGCTACACAATAGGGAAAGGCTATTCTCTTCAATAAATAACATTAGGAAAACTGGATATCCACAGGCAAAAGAATGAAGATGGACCCTTATCATATACCATATACAAAACTAACTCGAAATGGATTAAAGACCTACATGTAAAACCTGAAACTATAAAATTCCCAGAAAAAAACATAGAGAATATTTTCATTACATTGGAATAGGTAATGATTTCTTGGCTGTGACACCAAAATATAGATGACAAACTTAATATTTTCTGTACAGCAAAGGAAATAATCAATGGAATAAAAAGGCAACCTATAGAATGGGAGAAAGTATTTGCAAACTTTATATTGGATGAGAGATTAGTATTCAGTATATTTAAAAAACTCCTAAACCCCAGTTTAAAAAAACCCAGATATCCTAATTAAATGGGCAAAGGACTTGAATAGATTTTATCCAAAGAAGATAGGCAAATGGCCAAAGAGTTTATGAAAAGATGCTCAGTATCACTTAACCATTTGGTAAATGCAAATGCAAATAAAAACCACAATATGATATCATTTCACACCTGTTAGGATGGCCACTATTAAAAAAAAAAAAACAGAACAGAACAGAAAATAACAAGTGTTGACGAGGCTGTGGAAAAATTGGAATTGTTGTAAACTGTTGGCGGGATTACAAAATGATGCAGCTGTTATGAAAAGGGGCATAGTGTTTCTCAAAAAGTTAAAAATAGAACTACCTGTGACCCAGCAATCTCACCTCTGAGTATGTATCCAAAAGAATTGAAAACAGGATCTCTACGAGAGAGCTGTACACTCGTGTTCATTGCAACATTATTCACAATAGCCAAGATTGGGAAGCATCCTAAGTGCCCATCAGCGGATGGATAAACAGATAAAGAAAATGTGGTGTATATACCTGCCGTGGGATGGAAATCTTGGCATGTGCAATGACACAGATAAAACCTGAGGAAGCTATGTTAACGGAAGTAAGCTAATCACAGAAAGACTGTGTGACTCCACTTATAAGAGGCATCTAAAGCGATCCTGTTGATTGGAACTGAAAGTAACATGGCGATTGCCAGTGGCCGGGGACAGGGAAAACACAGAGTGGTTGTCCAGTGGATATCGTTTTATTAACATAAGGTGAAGTTCTAGGATCCGTAATATAACACTGCACACAGTTAAGGTTTGACAATCCTGCGCTGTACACTTAAAAACTGTTTAAGAGGGTAAAGGTATGTTATGTGGTTTTTACAATGAAGAAGCAAAACGTAAACAGAATGCAAGCAAGGGCCAGAAAGACGGATGTCCTGCCCAAGATGGTACACTAGTTTAGTGCTGGGACAGAATCGGGGCTGCCCACGCCCAGATCATTGGCCTCTGCTTGTTCTGATTTCTGTTTTATTTCTTACCCCGTTTCAGAGGTGTGAGATGGCCTTTTGTGATGGGGGTTCTGGAAGACAATCAACTCTGTTGCACACTCATGTGTCTAAATGTTTACTATTATCCTTGGGGGAGGCTTTGCCCTTTGAAGAGCAGAGGCTCTGAGTTCCTGATTTTACTGCAGGCAATCCCACCTTGATCCTTTGCTCAGCTCTCTGTACCTTTCTGAGGTGGAGCTCGAGGCCCTGGGGAGGCAGCGAGGATTTGCTTCCGGGGTAGAATGACAGCTGTGTGATGGAGAGAAAAACCATGAGGCTCAGGGAAGTGCAAGGCCTTCTCTCGCATTATCCTGGCGAGCCAGCCGTATTTTAAGTTCACAGTAGCTTCTCTCCTTCACTTTAGAGGCTGATTATCTACCTCATTTTCTAGTGGTAGAAAATGATCGAAATACAGAAATAAAGAAGTTTTAGGATCCACAGTGACCTCCTTCCTACCAGCCTCTGTGATACTCAAATCTTAAGGGTTTGGTGAGAAAAGCAGAAAGCATTTCCTTGATTCTCAGGACACTTTTCTACAGATTTTCATAACCATGGGGAGCCCTGAAAGGGAGAGGGAGCACAGGTAATCCTACCCAGAGCAGGGGTGTTGGTGTTAAAATAAGAAGTCCTTGCAGATGGAGGTTCCCAGTCAAAGGCATCCTGAGTCATAATTCAGTCCTTGCCACAGCAGTCATAATTCATGATTTCCCAAACGCTTCCTGAGGGAAATTAGGGGTGCTTTCTTAGGGGCCCATTTGCCCAATATGGGACACAGTCAGGAAGACAGACCCCCTCTGGGCTGTCTGGTCTGGGCAACTCTCTCTGGGCACCTGGTCTGCCAGCGTCCTGGTTCAGCCCAGGTTCTCGGCTTAGAAACAGAGGCTGCTGGTTGTTTACACCATCTTCCCTGATGATTTGCTTCCTTTTCGGTGAACCTGCCTAAACTGGATTCCAGGAAAAATGCCACTTTGCAAAACACAGAAAGGTGGTGGCAGAATAGGGGTTCCGGGTGGCCCAGATCCCTGAGACCCCGGTGCCTCACTGTGTGAGAACGGCCAGAAGTCCGGAGCCCCTGCTCCCCACGAGGAGTCTGCTGGAGCACCTTGGGCTCCTGTGACCTGAGCGTTTGTGGACGAGCTGTGTACCCTGATGGCCAGGGATCTCACCCCTTGCCTTCCTCATTCTCAGGGCACGTTGATCCCCTTTTGGGCCTCGGGCCTGACCTCTGGGTCCTGGGTGTTGGCACGGATTTATGACCCTGAGCTGTTTTTTATCTCTTCGGGAAGTAAACGTTTTGGTTGGGAAGTTTTTCAATTTCCTCCTGGCCTGGACCAAACCGCTCAGGTTTCCAAGGGCAAGAGTCCCCTCTCCTCCTGGGTCCTCCGTGCTCTGGAGTGTGACCAGGAGCCTCACTGGGCGCCGCCTGCAAATGCAGATGGGGGAGCCGGCTGCCTCGGGTGCACGGCTGACTTCAGGCCCTCTGCATGCAGGCGGACTCCTCTGTCCTCCACAGGACAGGACCTTACCCAAGGGCATGGGGGTGGGAGCAGGGGCATGGCCACGGGCCTTCCCTTTACGTTAGCCACACAGCGCCCCCCCCCCAGGACAAGGCAGAAACCGATGCCTCTCCCCCACTGCCCAGGCCATTCTGATACACCCCAAGTTTTAGAGCCCGTGGTGTAGAGACCGTCCGGTGGCTGGAACAGGGTGCAGGGGGTTACAGTCCTCCTCCTTTTAATCCTCCCGAAACCCTATAGTATCATCCTCAAGAAAAGAAGGTGAACCCTGGGTGGTCTAGCAGCACCATACGTTTGGCTTCTATTTCTTTTTTTTCCTATGCGAAGACATTTTCCTCCAACTACACACATATCTATGTTTCCTCTGCAGGACCCCCTCCTCCTAACTCCCGTACTCACCCTCCCACGCAGATTTCCCTCCTAGCCTGGTGCCCAACCCCACGCGGTGTCATTTGAAAGTCAGGGAAAGCGGTAAAGTCGAGGCATCCCTTTTATACCTTTGTGACTCTCTTCCGTTTGGATGGGTCCTTTTATCCTGAAACGCTTTGCCCACTTTATATCCCAGGATAACTTCACCCCCCCACTGAAGTCCCGCCAGCCGGCCCCGGGAGGGTGAGTGGCAGCTGCCGGCCTGTTTAGGGCAGGAAGCGAAGAACATGATATTCAATTAAAACTGCGGGGGGAGTTGAGCGAGACGGCAGGGGCTGATGGAGACCGCTGGCCCCGGGAGATCTGCCGGCCTGAGTTCTATTCCCATCTCGGCCACCAGCTCATGGGGGTGACCTTGAGCCTGTCACTAAAACTTTCTGGGCCTTCGTTTCATCTGAAACCTGGTGGTGATGAGACCTGCATCCTCACAGGGATAGTTAGGAGGATTAGGGAGATTAGGAAAACACACAGGGCTCCTTTGATCCCTTCAAAGTTAGCAGTGAAGGATGGATGGTCGGCGTAGGCTGGGTAGAATCGACTGCCAATTACAGGATGTGATCCGAGGTGTAGTGCAGAGTCTGCCAGCGTCCAGACACCTCCCAGACCAGCCGGCCGAGTGGCTCTGGACCCTGGCCGCCGGCCCCACGCAGGGAGAGCAGGTTAGCATGGGGAATGACGTGTGGGTGGCATAGCCCACTCCCGACTTAGCTCCCCGGTTTCCCACTCGGGACAAAGGGCCCCGAGTGACTGAGGGAGTGGGGCAGGTCCATGCTGGCGGAGGGGGGTTGGTACAAAGAGTGAGAGGCCAGTGCTGGGGCGATGGTGGGTAGGGAGTGGTGCTCCAGAAGCTGGCTTGAAAGCCGCTCTAATCAGTGTTGTGTGATGACTAACAGCAAGTCAGCCTTCTCGAGGCGAGATTTCCGATGCCTGTCCTCTCTAAGACACTGTACCCCTCGTTTCTTACTGACCTTCGCTCTTCCTGGAACTCGCTGTGCTGGACATACGTGTTCATGGTGCCAAGAAAGACTCAGCCCCGTGACAGCCGCGTGATGGTGAGGAGCAGGTTGCGCTGGCCCGTATTCCCGTTCTTATTACGTCCGTCCACATTTGCTCACCATCAGGCGTCATACCGGGGTGGGCGGTGGAGTCCCAGGGCTTGCGTTGGATTCTCGGCTCTGTCCCGGATTGTCCTGGCCCTGAATGCTTGTCTTCTGGGAACCCAGCTTCATCATCTGGAAAAGTGGGGTAATGGTTCTACCTCACAGCGCTTTCCAGAAGATCAAATGAGGTGGTGGGATGTGGGAAAGGCATGTGTATGTGGGCCGAGGGCTATGCCCAGATGGGCCACGTCTGCTGCAATAGTCCCAGCGTTTAATGGTCTAAAGCAGCAAAGGTTCATTTCTTACTCGTGCTGTGAATCTCCAGCAGTTCAACATAGGGGGCACTCTGCTCCCTGAAGTCACAGGGGGGACGCAGGCTGATGGAGCAGCCTCAGCTGCTGGGTCAGAGGGGAGAAAGAACATGGGGAAGTCTGCACTGGCTCTTAAAGTTTCTGCTCATAGTTCATTAGCCCAAGGAGGTTACACGGTTATATCGACTGCAAGAGGGCAGGGGAGGGCAATCCTATCGTGTGTCGGAAGGAGAAAGCTGGAGTGTTTATCCGCGGCCCTATCTATGGCAGGCACAGTTGCTAGTCTACAAGGACTACATTGTGGTCTCTGCCCTCAAGAAGTTTACCCAGAATTCACTTCCAGATCCTTCCCGGAGGCCTTAGAAACATCTCCAGATTCTGCTGTGAATGCCTGCTCTGCCTCACTCTCACATTAGAGCCTTGGTTTTAAAGGCAGCTAAAACATACACTTGTCTCCTTGGCCTCTGCCACTGGTTGTAAAGAACCCCAAGGCCTCACTTTCAGAGCTGGTGTCCTGCCTTTGTCCTTCACGTGGACTGTAAGGAGGGGTGCCCAGCCAGCAGGGACCTCCTCGGGGTTCAGCTAATTGCACCATGCTCGAATGCTGCTGGGAGGAACAGCTCTTCCTTTGCCTCCAGCCCTGCTTGTCCCAGATGCCTGCTGGCCTGCCTGTGGCACGAGCTTGGGCCTGTCATTCTAGCTTTGGGAAGGAACAGGCCAACTTAAGTCGGGCTTTGCCCCTTCCAACCTCCTTAGAACTATTTTCCTGCTCTTCTGCCAGAGGTCTGACATCTCCGACACCCCCTTCTCCATCCTCCAGAGATTCCTGGCATGGTCTGAACCTCAGCAAAGGTTTCCCTCTTTTCTCCTGAATCATATCCCTTCTCCTTGGGCAGTTTAGTTGGGACCTGAAAGAAAATAAAAAGGTTCAGAGTAATATTACTAGTAAAAATAACAAATATAATAGCTTATCATGTACCAGGTTTTGTTTTTAGAGCTTGACAAGTAGTAACTCATTAAATGTTCACAATGAGAGAGGGATTATTACTATGCTCATTTTACAAACAAGAAGGAAGCAGGCCCAGAGAGGTTCAGTAATTCATCCAAGGTCACACAGCCAGTAAGTGGCAGAGCTGGGATTTAACCCAGGCAGTCTGACTGCAGAGCGCATGCAGATCATTTTCGAACATAGCAATTATTTATTCAGTGGTTGAGAGAGGTGGTTCAAGTTATAGGTTGTGAGAGCCCTTCACTCCAGGATGCTCATTTTGTGGATGGAAAGCCTTCCCAAGGCATTATGAGGGCATGACTGCCCTCTGGTGGTCATTGCTGTGCATTGCCACTTAGGGAGCCTAGAGCCCAAGCAGGGCCACAAAGCGCTTCCTGGGAGACTTCAGAGAGGAGCTGGCAAATACACATGCAGCAATGGCATATTGACTGTTTCTTCTCTCTGGTTTGATGCGTTTCACATTTTTTTCCTGGAAAAAAAAGAAGGGGGGAACAAAAATCACACAAGCAGCTCTCCACCTCTGTGAGAAGAAGCAGGAGAAAACCACAATTATGCAACTCTCAAGTAAGAAGTCTATGTGTTTATTGTCATGGAAATGCTATGTCCGGTGGATGCCCATGAAATGTCATCCTAAACAGATGCAAAAGCACATCCACCATTTATAACTGAGTTAGGGTAAAATGCTTTCCTAAATTAATCAGGGTACTTTTCCACTATAGAACGTTGAGTGCTGAAAGACTCGTGTTTTTCAAGTTCAGCCGTTTTAGATTATCTGTGTTCAAATAGAAATCTGAGGTCGCTTTTTGGTTTGGTGTTGAGAGACAGAGGTGGCCACTTCTGATGAGGCTGTAATCCAACAACTTAGCCTGAGAACTAGCATTTCAATGTTGACTAGTTTTCCTCGGGGACCCTGGCTTCTTAGAAAGCCTCAGCGGAGACCCGTCAGATGAGGTGGTCCTGCCCAGTAAATCTTCAGGGGAGTCAGGGAAGGAAGGAGGAAGAGGAGAGGGGATCCCCTTCTGCAGACACAGAAACCCGATCCTGAAGGCCATTCCTGGAGATTGTCCAGACGAAACCCCGCTAACAGGTGGCTGACCCAAGAATCACGGCTTCTGGAGGTTGGGTGTTCAGCCCCCAGACAGAGAATCATCAGCATTTGCAGCTCTCCACTTGGCTATTTAAAGTCGCCTCGAGAAGACAGAACAAGGTATTCACATAGGGCACCCAAGTCACACCAAGTCATCGGTCAGAGATCCTCTGTGTGTTTTTCACTCCCTGCCAACACACCCCACTTAAATAAATGTGGAAATCACAAGAAAACTGCTAAGAGGAAGAGTTAAGAAGGAAGACCTATTTTGAGGACATACCTTGGGATCTATATGTACTCATCACCATCCACAGGTCATGCCTGGACCATGTGTGTTCATATCCTGTCCTTAGGCAACTTTTCTCCTCCATGACGATGCCTTCAAATCATCATCTCAATATGGGCCACTTGCAAATCCATTTCCTTACTGCTCCCTCTGTCCTGGAGTCCCAACTTGTATCCAGCTGCCCAATGAAGAGCTCCATCCAGATGTGCCTCCAGACCCTCACGCAGCATGTCCAAAGCCAACCCCAATATCCTGTCCTGGGGAGTGCCTCTCCTTGATGTCTCCATTTCTCTTAATGGCATCACCATTCTTCTGGGGATTCCAGTGCAGAACCCCAAACCCCTGAACTTTGCTTCATGTTTCCATCCCACCCACTGGACCTAGTCACTTGGTGGCATCTCTTACATCTATCTTCTTCTTACTGCTACCCACCCTCCCAACCCCATGGCACGATGTAGTGATGCCATAGGCGAGTATGAGTTTCAGAGTCAGACATGGGTTCAAATCCCAACTCTGCAGACTTTTCACTTTGTGCATTTAAACTTCTGGAAAATGGAAACAATATGTACCTTATAAGCTTTATTTCCTTCATTCTGGGCTCACTTTTCTCACCAGGACTAACTCAGTAGCTTCCTACTTAGTCCTTGCTTCTTGGCTCTAGGATATAAACACTACTCAAATACTCCCTTTTTGCCAGGCACTGGGCTAATCTCTAGGAAGAAAGATCTTAATTCACAAGGCCCTGCCCTCATGAAGGTTGAAGTTCAACAGAGAGTGTAAAATTCTCTTCTTCCAGAGATGTATTTTCATTCTTCTGTCCGATGAATCTTGCTGAAGCACAGATCACATCATTTCATTTCCCTGCCCAAGACTGTCAATGGCTCCCCATTTCCCATCTCATGAGATTTCTATTCCCTTACCCACGTGCAAGCCCTTCTTAATTAAAGAAGTCCTTATCTCCTTGTGTAGCCTAGTTTCCTAGACACCCACCACACACCCTCCTTTCTATCCAAGCAGAACTACTTTTTAATATAGTGAACATTTGTATTTTTAAAAAATTACTGATCACTGTTTCTGTTTTGGAGAAATACCATGACCATGGGTTTGGTGAGAGGAAGAACTCCCTTCACACAGAAGTGTGGGCACACAGTGCTTCTCCCCTCTCTGTGGATACTGAGACATGGGCAATGACCCAGACTCTGGCAGTCAAAAATTCTCTTTAGGATTCTGTATTTTGAGGATGTAACAGCTGCCTCAAAATACCAAATGGCATCAGATGAGACATTCAGCAGGTTTAGCTGTACATTTCTTAATGAAGAGACTCTTTACTGAAGTGTGGACCAGGTTGGGGCAGTTAAAAAAAAACCCTAAGAGGTGGTGAAGTCTCTTCTACCCCAGAGTAGCAATGCCCTTAGGGTGCGCTTATAAAGAAGAATCTAGATAAAAGCTTAGTGACCCCCCCATCCCCCAAAATGTGGCACTTTCCTAATTTTGTCAGCAAAACCCCGAGGAGTAACATAGCACATATTCTTGGGTTGCCTGACCAAGGAGAGAAAGGGATCGTTTTAGCTGGGACTGGGCTTATCAATAAAGGTGCACTTACCAGTGAGTTTAGTTCAATCATCTGGAAGCGATCCCTGCTGTTAGCTTGGTTAATAGCTTGAAGCCACTAAATGACATCAAGATGAGATCAATTTCTTATGATGATGTAGAACAAGAAGTCAAAATGGGAATGTTGGTGTACACTTAACATGTTTAATCAGCATCCAGCCTCTGTGTTTCTGGAGAGGGTCTAATTACCGTGCTCTTCACCAACACCTTTGGAAATACCATTGCGAAGGAGACCCTCCATATTTGAGTGGTGTTTTTATGGCTCTTGCATGTGGACTGTGTCTGCAAGTAGCTGACATGTGTTCCCTGATGGCAGTGGGATTAGAGAACCACTTGGGCTCTCCACAGAAGCATTTACTGGACAGAGACAAAGTGTGTGTTTACTGTAATGGTCAGCAGAGCTGACTTGGTAATAGCATTGATCTGACTCACAAGAATCTTTGGCAGAAGTTAATTGATTCTGAAGTTCCATAGGTATATGGATAATTCGTCAAAGTCCTACCTGATCTGTATAAGCAAAAGTAGTCTTCAGTGTAAGACACTGTGGACTTGCCACAATTTGTGTAATGTAAACATATGGCCAGAAGCTGCCCTCTGAACACAGAGACACCCACTGCCCTGTCAGACCCTGACTCCCATCAGGGAATCAGGGCTGGGAACAGAGGGAGGGGGTGCCGCTTCTATGTAGGCAAAGAATTGACACAAGAAAGGCGTGTCGGGTGCCTGTGCCTGACCCCTGCCTCCACTTCAGCAAAGCCAAGGGTCCAAGTGTCCAGCTTACGGGGAATTAACAGCTGTGACAAGTGGACACCCAAAGAGCTCAATTTAACTGGTCACAGGGAAAATCCTTATCGTTTTTCTTCTTGTTTTCACATTTTTGAGTTAAAAGATCAATTTAGTGACAGAAACGAGACTTTAGGTCTGTAAACACTGGCGTGATAGTGTGCTCTGCTGATTCACCGTTTGCCTATTTAGTATGAAGGAATATGTCACCCATTTGAAGAGGACTTGGGTCTGGGAAAATCTCCCTTCTTTCCGATTTGGCCTGTCAGATTGCAAAGAGTTATAGCATATGGAGAGCAAAGCCGGAGTCTTCGAGGTCTCTTTACTACTGATGAAGAAGGGTGGAATCCAACAGCGCTTTCCAGTGGAGGACCTTCCTGTTGGCAGTGCTGAGCGAGATACTCTGCTCGGTTTAAGTCTCCAGCCCACTGGCTGCATGGGAAACTCCATCCTATGGACTCCTGGTGGTAAAAAGACCTCCCTGCCTCAGTGAAACACCTGAAATA
This sequence comes from Mustela nivalis, assembly GCF_964662115.1. NCBI lineage: Eukaryota > Metazoa > Chordata > Mammalia > Carnivora > Mustelidae > Mustela > Mustela nivalis. The sequence continues at coordinate 150,664,603 of NC_139022.1, read as the reverse complement.
TTTTGAGAGCCTACATTGAAAACTTCTCCCTCACGCTCTGATACCTAACCGGAAAGTTATCAGTAAAGTTCATCCAATACGATATTAAAGAAGCAACATCTAGGTCTTGTGACCACGTGTCTCACTTGAGCTAGGCCACCATGGTGGAAAGGGACACTATGGAGCTGGAGGCAGCACGTGAAGGAGTTGGGTGCCTTTAGGAAGGACTCTGTAGTGACACGTCAAGGACACACTATGGCTCTTCCTCCTGGCTTTCCAAAGATACCGGAAGACCACTTACCACACTAACGGTACTGGGGAAGGCACTGTTTTGACACTGACTGTAAACTAACAAATTCTTAGAGCCTGGAGAGCAGGCTGATGGAGACCATTGACGCATTGATGAGTGATAGTTTGTCCAAATCTACATCAAATGCAGCTTAGTGAGATCCCAAACATATTCTGGTTATTTTACCAGTCCTTGGGTATGTAGTTAAAATCAATATTTCGACAGAAGAAACCTTACCTGTAATATAAGATATTTCATTTTTTTTATTTTTTATTTTTTTTAAAATTTTTTATTTTTTATAAACATATATTTTTATCCCCAGGGGTACAGTTCTGTGAATCACCAGGTTTACACACTTCACAGCACTCACCAAAGCACATACCCTCCCCAATGTCCATAATCCCACCCCCTTCTCCCAAATCCCCTCCCCCCAGCAACCCTCAGTTTGTTTTGTGAGGTTAAGAGTCACTTATGGTTTGTCTCCCTCCCAATCCCATCTTGTTTCATTTATTCTTCTCCTACCCACTTAAGCCTCCATGTTGCATCACCACTTCCTCATATCAGGGAGATCATATGATAGTTGTCTTTCTCTGCTTGACTTATTTCGCTAAGCATGATACGCTCTAGTTCCATCCATGTTGTTGCAAATGGCAAGATTTCATTTCTTTTGATGGCTGCATAGTATTCCATTGTGTATATATACCACATCTTCTTGATCCATTCATCTGTTGATGGACATCTAGGTTCTTTCCATAGTTTGGCTATTGTGGACATTGCTGCTATAAACATTCGGGTGCATGTGCCCCTTTGGATCACTACATTTGTATCTTTAGGGTAAATACCCAGTAGTGCAATTGCTGGGTCATAGGGCAGTTCTATTTTCAACATTTTGAGGAACCTCCATGCTGTTTTCCAGAGTGGCTGCACCAGCTTGCATTCCCACCAACAGTGTAGGAGGGTTCCCCTTTCTCCGCATCCTCGCCAGCATCTGTCATTTCCTGACTTGTTGATTTTAGCCATTCTGACTGGTGTGAGGTGATATCTCATTGTGGTTTTGATTTGTATTTCCCTGATGCCGAGTGATATGGAGCACTTTTTCATGTGTCTGTTCGCCATCTGGATGTCTTCTTTGCAGAAATGTCTGTTCATGTCCTCTGCCCATTTCTTGATTGGATTATTTGTTCTTTGGGTGTTGAGTTTGCTAAGTTGTTTATAGATTCTGGACACTAGTCCTTTATCTGATATGTCGTTTGCAAATATCTTCTCCCATTCTGTCAGTTGTCTTTTGATTTTGTTAACTGTTTCCTTTGCTGTGCAAAAGCTTTTGATCTTGATGAAATCCCAATAGTTCATTTTTTCCCTTGCTTCCCTTGCCTTTTGCGTTGTTCCTAGGAAGATGTTGCTGCGGCAGAGGTCGAAGAGGTTGCTGCCCGTGTTCTCCTCAAGGATTTTGATGGATTCCTTTCACACATTGAGGTCCTTCATCCATTTTGAGTCTATTTTTGTGTGTGGTGTAAGGAAATGGTCTAATTTCATTTTTTCTGCATGTGGCTGTCCAATTTTCCCAGCACCGTTTATTGAAGAGGCTGTCTTTTTTCCATTGGACATTCTTTCCTGCTTTGTCAAAGATTAGTTGACCATAGATTTGAGGGTCTATTTCTGGGCTCTCTATTCTGTTCCATTGATCTATGTGTCTGTTTTTGTGCCGGTACCATGCTGTCTTGATGATGACAGCTTTGTAATAGAGCTTGAAGTCCGGAATTGTGATGCCACCAACGTTGGCTTTCTTTTTCAATATCCCTTTGGCTATTCGAGGTCTTTTCTGGTTCCATATAAATTTTAGCATTATTTGTTCCATTTCTTTGAAAAAGATGGATGGTACTTTGATAGGAATTGCATTAAATGTGTAGATTGCTTTAGGTAGCCTAGACATTTTCACAATATTTATTCTTCCAATCCAGGAGCATGGAACATTTTTCCATTTCTTTGTGTCTTCCTCAATTTCTTTCATGAGTACTTTATAGTTTTCTGAGTATAGATTCTGTGTCTCTTGGGTTAGGTTTATTCCTAGGTATCTTATGGTTTTGGATGCAATTGTAAATGGGATTGACTCCTTAATATCTCTTTCTTCTGTCTTGCTGTTGGTGTAGAGAAATGCAACTGATGTCTGTGCATTGATTTTATATCCTGACACTTTACTGAATTCCTGTATAAGTTCTAGCAGTTTTGGAGTGGAGTCTTTTGGGTTTTCCACATATAGTATCATATCATCTGCGAAGAGTGATAATTTGACTTCTTCTTTGCCGATTTGGATGCCTTTAATTTCCTTTTGTTGTCTGATGGCTGAGGCTAGGACCTCTAGTACTATGTTGAATAGCAGTGGTGATAATGGACATCCCTGCCGTGTTCCTGACCTTAGCGGAAAAGCTTTCAGTTTTTCTTCATTGAGAATGATATTTGCGGTGGGCTTTTCATAGATGGCTTTGATGATACTGAGGTATGTGCCCTCTATCCCTACACTTTGAAGAGTTTTGATCAGGAAGGGATGCTGTACTTTGTCAAATGCTTTTTCAGCATCTATTGAGAGTATCATATGGTTCTTGTTCTTTCTTTTATTGATGTGTTGTATCACATTGACTGATTTGCGGATGTTGAACCAACCTTGCAGCCCTGGAATAAATCCCACTTGGTTGTGGTGAATAATCTTTTTAATGTACTGTTGAATCCTATTGGCTAGTATTTTGTTGAGTATTTTCGCATCTGTGTTCATCAAGGATATCGGTCTATAGCTCTCTTTTTTGGTGGGATCCTTGTCTGGTTTTGGGATCAAGGTGATGCTGGCCTCATAAAATGAGTTTGGAAGTTTTCCTTCCATTTCTATTTTTTGGAACAGTTTCAGGAGAATAGGAATTAGTTCTTCTTTAAATGTTTGGTAGAATTCCCCCGGGAAGCCGTCTGGCCCTGGGCTTTTGTTTGTTTGGAGATTTTTAATGACTGTTTCAATCTCCTTATTGGTTATGGGTCTGTTCAGGCTTTCTATTTCTTCCTGGTTCAGTTGTGGTAGTTTATATGTTTCTAGGAATGCATCCATTTCTTCCAGATTGTCAAATTTATTGCCGTAGAGTTGCTCATAGTATGTTCTTATAATAGTTTGTATTTCTTTGGTGTGATTTGTGATCTCTCCTCTTTCATTCATGATTTTATTTATTTGGGTCCTTTCTCTTTTCTTTTTGGTAAGTCGGGCCAGGGGTTTATCAATTTTATTAATTCTTTCAAAGAACCAGCTCCTAGTTTCGTTGATTTGTTCTATTGTTTTTTTGGTTTCTATTTCATTGATTTCTGCTCTGATCTTTATGATTTCTCTTCTCCTGCTGGGCTTAGGGTTTCTTTCTTGTTCTTTCTCCAGCTCCTTTAGGTGTAGGGTTAGGTTGTGTACCTGAGACCTTTCTTGTTTCTTGAGAAAGGCTTGTACTGCTATATATTTTCCTCTCAGGACTGCCTTTGTTGTGTCCCACAGATTTTGAACCGTTGTATTTTCATTATCATTTGTTTCCATGATTTTTTTCAATTCTTCTTTAATTTCCCGGTTGACCCATTCATTCTTTAGAAGGATACTGTTTAGTCTCCATGTATTTGGGTTCTTTCCAAACTTCCTTTTGTGGTTGAGTTCTAGCTTTAGAGCATTGTGGTCTGAAAATATGCAGGGAATGATCCCAATCTTTTGATACCGGTTGAGTCCTGATTTAGGACCGAGGATGTGATCTATTCTGGAGAATGTTCCATGTGCACTAGAGAAGAATGTGTATTCTGTTGCTTTGGGATGAAATATTCTGAATATATCTGTGATGTCCATCTGGTCCAGTGTGTCGTTTAAGGCCTTTATTTCCTTGCTGATCTTTTGCTTGGATGACCTGTCCATTTCAGTGAGGGGAGTGTTAAAGTCCCCTACTATTATTGTATTATTGTTGATGTGTTTCTTTGATTTTGTTATTAATTGGTTTATATAGTTGGCTGCTCCCACGTTGGGGGCATAGATATTTAAAATTGTTAAATCTTCTTGTTGGACAGACCCTTTGAGTATGATATAGTGTCCTTCCTCATCTCTTATGAGGCTTAAAATCTAATTGATCTGATATAAGGATTGCCACTCCTGCTTTCTTCTGATGTCCATTAGCATGGTAAATTCTTTTCCACCCCCTCACTTTAAATCTGGAGGTGTCTTCGGGCTTAAAATGAGTTTCTTGGAGGCAACATATAGATGGGTTTTGTTTTTTTATCCATTCTGATACCCTGTGTCTTTTGACAGGGGCATTTAGCCCATTCACATTCAGGGTAACTATTGAGAGATAAGGATATTTCATTTTTTGAAAGGACCCCAAAGGCCCCAAAAGCCCTGCCAAAAAAATATTTTTGAAGATTTTATTTATTTATTTATTTGAGAAAGAGCAAGAGTGAGAGTGAGAGAGAGAGAGAGAGCGTGCGCAAAAGCATGGGGGAGGGGCAGAGGGAAGAGAAACAACCCGACAGGAACTCAGGACTCAAGACTCATCCCAGGATGCGGAATCATGACCTGAGCAAGGCAGACACTTAACTAATTAAGCCACCCAGGCATCCCCCCAATTTTTTAAAAAAATATACAACTTTCCTGGGTTAGTGAGGAAGGTATTTATATAAATTAGTGCTGCTTCAATAACCACAATAGCTAAACTATGGAAAGAACCTAGATGTCCATCAACAGATGAATGGATAAAGATGTGGTGTATATATATATACACCACATATATAGATGTGGTGTATATATATATATATGTATATATACATATATATATATAGATGTGGTGTATATATATATATATATATATATAGTGGAATACTATGCAGCCATCAAAAGAAATGAAATCTTGCCATTTGTGACGATATGGATGGAACTTGAGGGTATCATGCTTAGCGAAATAAGTCAATCAGAGAAAGACAACTATCATATGATCTCCCTGATATGAGAAAGTGGAGAAGCAATGTGGGGGGCTTGGGAGTAGGAAAAGAATAAATGCAACAAGATGGAATCGGGAGGGAGACAAACCATAAGAGACTCTTAATCTCACAAAACAAACTGAGGGGGGCCAAAGGGGGGGGTAGGGAGAGGGTGGTGGGGTTATGGACATTGGGGAGGGTGTGTGCTATGGTGAGTGCTGTGAAGTGTATAAACCTGGCGATTCACAGACCTGTACCCCTGGGGATAAAAATACATTATATGTTTATAAAAAAATTAAAAATTTATTTAAAAAATAAATAAATCAATTACTGCTGCTTGAAAGACACAGCAGTGGTGATTCCTGTCAGGGATGTCCCAGTGCCAGCTGTGGGTCCCCTCCAGGACTGTTCCAAGTAAAGGGCCCTCCTGCAGCAGCCCCAGATAGTTGGGCAGGTGGGGGTAACCCCCGCAGTGGAGGAGAATGAGCTGCTGGTTATGGGTAAGATAGTCCTCTCTTTGTTTCTGCAGCCAGAAATTACTTCCTTCAGCTACACATCTCTATTTCTACTAGTCTTCCTGTTTTTTTGCTTTCTTGGCTTATTCAGTGTTTTTGTAACTATTTCCTGAATTAAATCCTCTATGTTAGAAATGTTTAGCTTGGTATCTGTTTTCCAGATTAGGCCCAGAATGATACGCTGTGCATCCTTCACATGTGCATCCCCAATGCCTTCTCCTTCAGGAAGCCTTATCTTTGATCTCCCATCCAGAGGTAACGTGAACTATCTGTGATTAGTTATTGCTTTTTGAACATCTTTTGGCATCTTTTGGGTAATTTTCCATCTAGTACAGAATTCACTTATTTCATCCCGACTGATTTCCATTAGATTTTAATGACGTCATAGTCATTCATGGTATTACAAGTTCCACAAACTCAGCGGATGTTCTGAGCAAACACTGGCTGATTTGAATTGATGTTCCAAATGGTCACCCTAAGATCTTATAGGGTCATCCCTCCTCAATGAGTCTGCTGCTTTTGCTATGCTGTAATAGTTGGACTCATAATGTAATCATTACGTTTGTAGGGGTTTTGTTGTTGTTGTTGTTGTTGTTTTTAACTGCGCTTAAGTTGCAAGAAAAAAAAGATTCTGTCCAGTGATTCCCCAAACTGAAGTGAAAATATTTGCTCTCCTTATTTCCTGCCTTACACTCATTATTCATATGCTTAACACAGGCTTTCCACAAACACTGTATCATTTAAACCTCGGAAGATGAATACCCTTACTTCTTGAAGCGCTGAATGGCAGAGGTTGGACTCCTGGATCCAGGTCTTTCGACGTACAGGTCCAGAACTCCTCCTTGCCTTTTGTTTGAAGCTGTGGTTTGGCAAGCCGAGGATCATAATTCTCTAAGTGCTTCCTCGCGGCTCACAAATGCCATTAGACATACAGACTTCCATGTTTTAGAGGAAGGTACAAAATAACCGATTATTTGTGATTCCTTTTTCATATGAAATAACGGGGGAAATGACCATTTTATTCCTTTGGCTTAGAGAATGTGGACAATCATGTTCTCAATTTCACAGTTCATCACGCGTGCATTTATTAGATTAGCACTGGTTTAGAAACGCACCGTAGAACCTCCCGATAACTTGGCAGTTGCTTTTTGATTGCTTTTCAGAATTGTACTGCCTTGTTCTCCCAAGACTCCGACTGAGGTTTAGTGAGTTAAAAATGAAATGCTGCAGGCAGAAATTGAATCCAATCCAGGCAAAGCTCAAGTGATTACTTTTCTCCACCTGTTTATTATTTGGTTTTTCACTAGTGCCACTTCTCGTCTCTGGAGCTGATGTTATAGGAGCAGATATCCTTTCAAGGCCAGGAGACCAAGAGCAACATATGGGCCCTAGTAGAGTGGGGAGGCTCATTCCATCATGAGCCCTGTATTGGCCCCCAAACACCTGAAAACACAGCCCCAGGAAGCTCATCTTGTACTTGGCCGAGGAAGACTTCTTCCATGGCCAGCTCGATGAGGTGTTATTTGAAGGGTATTGGAAATGTCCAGGCATGAATGTCATTGTAGGCGCCACACCCTTTGTCTTATAGTGCAGTTGATGCCTAAATTCCAGCAACGATAGGTCATTTTTTCCTTTCCAGCTGGTTTTTTAAATTGATTTTCCTGAGGAATTCAATACATTGATTCTGCTTATCAGATCTTATCTAATCTCCTTACCTGATCATATAGTTTTGGTTCCAGAACCTTAACTACCAACCTCATGTAGGCCAATATACACAGAATAGATAGGAAGACCTCAAACAGTGGTCATTATTGATATCATTATCATTACTGCTATTACTGCAAAATCAGCTACTCATGGCTACTGTTTATTGAACACATACTATTTTAGGTATTGTTCTAGGTACTTAATTTACTCTTTGATCATTGCAGCCACCCCACGGCTGACGTCTTATTATTTGCCACATGCTATAGGTGAGGAAATGGAAGAAGAGAGGCAAAGCATCTTTCCCAGAGGTAAAAATTCTAGAAAGTGGTGAAACCAAAATTTAACAACCCACACCTGTCATAGTGTGGGACCCGAAGGCAGAGGGCAGCAGGAATATTCTAACAAGCCAGCTACTTCTTTGAGGGCTAGGAGGTAGAGCCTAGCTGAAAAAATGTTTAAGGGAATTTGTCTAGGAAAAAGGGAAGGACTCAAAGTCTTGTGCCATTAAGGAGTAGTAAGGGCCCTCTTTCTCCCCCAGACCTCCGGAGTGGGGTACATAATACTATGTGGGAAATCTTGGACATCATATGCCTTAAGGTAGAAGATGCATTCAAAATACAGTTCTCAACCTTTCTTTTCTCGCCTGGGATTTCCTTGCTCGATGACTCCCCAGGGGTGTGCTTGGGTGAGCATCACTCCTTGACCTATGTATCTCCCCTTTACTCCTGCACTCAGGAGAGCACAGCTGGAAATTAAGTAAATGAAAGTGATGTCTTTGGACCAAATAATTTTCAAGAACATTGTTCTGGGGACTCCAATGTGTTATCTCCAAGGGGAACCTGAACTTCCATGCTTCCTGAAAGGTATCTGTGGGTGCAGTGACCTTGAGAGTTGGAAGACTTCTGAACAGAAAAATGTGAATGAGGAAAAGAACAGAGGCGTGACTGGCAAAATCAGATCCCATGAACACAGTTCAGACATGATAGAGAAAATGATGGTCGTGTCATGTAACCACTTTCCAGCCCGGCAAACCCATGCTCCACTCCCACCGTCAGGCTGCCAAAGGGGGTCCAGCCAACTGTGGGTTCTGAGTAGGGGCTAGGCTGGGCTAATAGCCAGGAGTGCAGCGTGGTTGCTGGAGCCGAAGGTGTGACCCTCCCCCAGTGACCAGTCTGGCTGACTCTTCTTTCTCTATTCTCTTCTTACTACCTTACAGCTGGGGGCGAGGGGGGGCACTTTGCCTATGTTGTCACCTGCCTAATTCCAACATAATGTCCCAAAGGCAGGGAGGGGGTGGGGCGGGCACGCTGGGAAGGGTCTGAATACAGGTAGGTGACGTCAGCTACATACATTGTGAAACTCAGTTTAGAAATTGAGTTGTTAAGCTACATCGCACCTTTTTTTTTTTTTTTTAAATTAAAACAAACATATCTGTTAGCACTTGGCCATGGCGAACGCTGCCTTCCCAGTTACTGCTCTCATCCCCAACCCCTTGGATCTGCCAGTGGGAAATCTGCCCCTTTCCCTTCCTGCCTGGGCTTTCTTCCCAGTCTTCCCATCTCCCCTCCTGCTCCTACCCACCCATCTCCCTCCCCAGGACCCATCCCTCCCTCACACCCACTCCTCTTTGTCATCTCCCTTACAGCTGCTATTCGATGGTAACTGACAATGAAAAGTGTTAAAAAAAAAGTGTAAAAGTGACTTCCTCCCGTCTCCTTTTTTTTTTTTTTTTAAGATTTTATTTATGTATTTGACAGAGAGAGACACAGTGAGTGAGGGAACACAAGCAGGGGGAGTGGGAGAGGGAGAAGCAGGCTTCCTGCAGAGCAGCCGGATGTGGGGCTTGATCCCAGGACCCTGGGATCATGACCTGAGCCAAAGGCAGATGCTTAATGACTGAGCCACCCAGGATCTCCCCTTCTCCTAACTTTTTTCCAGGGGGTTGGAATATGCCTGCCAACATTCTTCCCCTCCCACAAGGTTTGTATATGTTGAGTTGGAAATGGTGCCATGCCACGGCAAACCTTTCAGAGCAAGACTGTTAATGGAGTTCCTCTCTTATCTATAAGTTCTAATGTGCCCTATGTTTAGGAGAAACATGAAAGACAAGAAAGCAAGCATAATGAATTTCCTTTTTTAAAAATTAGTTTCAGAGGTGAGATTGAGCGATTCGTCAATTTTCAGAAGGATACTTCTATATAGTAACCTGTTGCTGCAAAAATGCCGCATAACAAATAAGCCCCAGAACTCAGTGGGATTATTTATTCCTGCTCACACAGCTGTAGGTTAGCTGGAGGCAACTGATCCAGGCTGGGCTGGGCCAGGCTCGAGGCTGCAGGTTGGTTGCAGTTCTGTTCTGAGTCTCCTCTCATCCTTGGACCAGTGGGATTCTCGAGCACGCTCTTCTCATAGAGGGGACAGAAATCCGACTGAGCAAACACAGTTCAAACCTCTGTTTGCACCATATGTTCTAATATCCCACTGGGCAAAGCATGTCACATGGCCACAACCCAAGTTGTGAGGATGGGGGAGTACACTTTGCTTCAAGTAGGAAGACCTGTGAAGTCACATGACTTCAGGTCTTGTCAGTATAAATACGGACAAGGATGAAAAACTGGGGTCACTGAACTCAGTCTACTCCATCCCCATCTCCTGGGACAGGAGCTGCCACACTAAAGCCACATAAAGCCAGGAATAGCCAAGATTTAGACGAAGCCTTCATTTTGTTAAGCGCTGGTGGCATAAGGGGCCCTCTTGAGGCAGAGGCAGCAGGGTAGGAAATAAATCAGGCACAGGGGCGGCCAGGATACTATCTGCTTCATTCCAGGACCTGCAGGCTGTCAGCTGTCTACTTGCAGCCTCCGTTTTTCACCTGTAGAATGGGCATAAGGGAGAGAAGGGACAGGAGGAAGTACACGGAGTTCTTTCCAGATTTTGTTTATGTTTAAAAAAAAATGTTAAAAACTCTTAGCTCCCTTGCCCCTCGCTCCCACCAACATTGTATTCACCCAGCAAGAGCTCAGCCCAACCTTCTGCTTACCAGAACCCAAGCAGGCTCAGTGTTCCTGAAGGGAATCACACACAGCATTGAGCAGCCCACTTCAAACTTACGGCCAGTAGCTCAAATGAACTCTCACCACTGAACAGCATCCTGCATTTTCCTAATAAATACACAGTCCAAGCTTATCTCTCCTCACACTGCCAGTATTTTTTCCTTGCCTCGTGGTCATTAGGCAACCTCACCCCATAACTTTGTAGAAAATGCAGAAGTGATCAAAATAAAAATACCTCACTTTCCCTCCCATCTCCCCAGCGGACCTCCAGCTCTGCTCACTTCCTCTGCCCGCGGCTGAAAGGAGCAGCCGCAGCCCAGGCAACCATGAAGGCCATGTAACATGAGCAAGAAATAGGCCTTTGTTGGGGTGCCTGGGTGGCTCAGTCAGCGAGGCGTCTTCCTTCAGCTCAGGTCATGGTCGGGGTCCTGGGATGGAGCCAAATCAGGCTCCTGCTCAGTGGGGAGTCTCCTTCTACCCCTCTCCGCCACTCATGCTCCCTTACAGGTAAATAAATTTTTTTAAATCTTTTTTTAAAAATGGGCCTTTGTATTTGGTATACTTCTGAGACTTTGGAGTTATTTGTTAATTCAGCATTAGTGAATTCATTCATAATTAGTGAAAGCTAATTTTTTTTTTGCCCTTTATCCAATTAATACATATGGTGAAACATCTTCGTCACTAACAGAGTCCGTGACCTAGAGTTAGAAGACCCACATTTGAAATCTAGATCTGACATTGGGTTTGTTATCTTGGATAAATCATTTGACCTCTAAACCTCATTTTCCTGGTTTGTAAATTGGAAATAATAAAATGTTGTGGGATTTTTTTTTTTTTTTGATTACTGTTGTTATTTTTCCTACTAGATCCAATACTCATACTTACTTCACTTTTTGTTCTCTCGCTGTTGAGCACATACCAGGCACTGGGGCCCAGCACCTTCCATGGATTTATCATCACCATAATGTCATGAAATAAATTTATTATTCCCATTTACAAACTTAGAACTCAGGATCTTGCAATATTAAGCAATCTGGCCATAGCCACACAGCAAATAAGGGTAGACACCAGGACATCTGCAGAAGCTCAATGTATTGAATGTAGCAAGAATTTCAACTTTACAATTAGAAAAGAAATATAAAAATGGAATTTATAAACTCCAACTCATACCTCTTAGAAAACTATTTTTTTTTTTTGTTTTAAGATACACCGTTCTGAATTAAAATACCTACACAACAGCATTGTACCTAGATGAGAATTACGCTGTATTTGGTTGTGTCTAGATTAAAAACTATTTCTTCTTGCTTTCACCACGAGATGGCGCCTAAAGGCCAGCAAGCGCTAACAAGCCCATCGTGTTTGGTCCTGTCACTTCCACTTGCTGTGGGGGCCAAATATTCTGGCCCTTTCACGATAGACCTCACAAAGGGCTCATACCAGAGGGTCCAAGCTGGACAACTGGTCAGCGTCCACTGGGCTGCAGACGTCTGCACACCTTGGGCCAACTCTCAGACTACATTTAGAATTTTTTCCCATAGATTTGTTAACATTTTTCCAAGTCCATTTACCTTAGAAACTTTGTTTTAGAAACTTTAAGAGTTCCTCAACCCAGAAATGACACACACCTGTCCACTTCTGACCAAGATATTTTATTACAAATGTTACCATTTAATGCAATAAGGTAGATACTGAATGTAACTTAAACTTTTGAATTTATTATTATGTTAAAAAACACACAATAGGACTCAAGCATGGCCCAGGGAGAGCATTATGGGTAGAGCGTGGGAGCTTCTGAGAAATGCAGAGTCAGGCTCTGCTCCTGACCCACAGGGTCAGAATCTATGTTTGAATCAGATTCCCCAGGTGATTCATATCACATTAGAATCTGAGAATCACACAAGAGCCGTGAGCCCACATGTGATCTTCTTGTAAATTCATTTGAAAGAAAGTGCTTCCCTGCAGGCAGATGTGGCCACAAATGCCTGGGCCCAGCCGGATGTCAGTAAGCACAGCACTTTTCTCCCGGGGCTCTCGTGCTTGGATTTAACCTGCACCTTACACAGCAATCCTGACTGTTGGTTCATTGGCGCTCATATTGTGTTGTCTCTCCCTCTCTTTCTCTCTCCCTCCCTCTCTCTCCTTTTTCCCTCTTTCCCTCTCTCCTTGCCATCTCCTATTTCCCTCTACGTAGAATATGTACCCAGAGATCCACCATCATAGATACATAATGACGTATTTATATATTATTGTATTATATGTACATATATCATTATATATACATAGATAATGTGTGTATATATATAATATATGATTATATATCATCACATATAATATGCATATATATTATATGTGATATATCTTATAGGATATGTATCTGCTTAACCAGAACACAATAGTTTATCTTACAAATGTATCTTTTTTTTTTTTTTTTAAGATGCTTATTTATTTGACAGAGAGAGAGAGCACAAGTAGGCAGAGGCAGGCAGGGAGAGGGGGGGGAAGCAGGCTCCCTACTGAGCAGAGAGCCCGATGCAGGGCTCGATCCCAGGACCCTGAGAACACAACCTGAGCCGAAGGCAGAAGCTTAACCCACTGAGCCACCCAAGCACCCCTTACAAACGTATCTTAACAACTTTTATCTACTTTGAATATTTATGTCACATCCATTAGCCCTGGTAATCAAGAGTTGGTTATATTCCGAATTCTGGGAGAAACACACACCTACTCACAAACTCACATGGCAAAGAGGATGGAAGGGATTGATTAGGCATCTATCCTGTCCCCACCACATTCCCATCAGCCCAGTACAACTTGCATATTTCTTTAAATGCTTTGGGGATCTTGTTTGAAAAATAACAAAATATTCTTGAAGGTCTTTGCTTTCATTCTCCTCTTGTTCTTCCTAAGCCTTTTCTGTCTGATGCCCAGCATCTGAGGAGTTAGGTTAAATCCTCCTGGAAGGACCTGGCCTGGGCCAACTTTCCCTTTGGATTATTGCCAGGGCTCTGAGCTCCTGGTTTCACATGCTGCCAGCCTAGCGGAGTATTACCCAAAAGAGGATAACAAAAGGGCAGAAATGCTCCTCGAGGAGCACAGACAAAGCAGCAGAGGTAGATGCGGAGAGGGTGGGCAGGAGGACAAGGAGGAAGGGGGGGAGGGAGGCAGAGTGATGAAAATGGGCCCAATCAATGATGATAATACTCCCCATCTCGTGCAGAATGACACCTGACATCCTCACCTGGGTCTGTGACCTGTCCTCTTCGCATTGCCCTGGGCTCAGCTTTACCCACTCCCCCTGCAGATTCCCACTACCCACAGGCACCCTCTCCCCTCCAGGGATGTACACACAGGCTCCTGCCCCAGGGATTTTGCCCTTGCTCTCACCTGTGTTGTCGCAAGCGTGTCCCACATATCTCCATCCGCATGGCTTGCTTCCTCCCTCTGTGTGTTCTCTCTGGGAATCTTGTCCCTGCCCCCGCTGCCCCCTATGACCTGTTTTATTTCCTTTTTAGCCTTTATCACCTCTGGACATTTTATACATCTGCTTGCTCTTTGTCTGACTTGCTGGACCAGAGCACCAGTTTCAGGAGAGTGGGGACTTTGTTTGCTGCCCAACCTCCAGCAGCACCAGGGACGGTGGCTGGCCCAGAGGAAGGGGCAGTGACGTCTGCAGAGAAGACTTGAGGACTTGCTGAGGCCTGGGGGATGTGGGGGGGGCAGGGCTCTCCTAAGTGCTCACACATAACGACCTGTAGGCCCGCAACAGCTCTGTAACGTAGGTAACCTGTGTAAAGTTTCTTTGGGTTTGTTCCAATTTTCCACTGACTGATCTTTCTGCAGTGGAGGATGCTCCAGAGGAGGGTCGGGCCCCGTGCAGCTTGCAGGTCAAGTCCAGCCCGCTGTCTGTTTTTATCCAGTTCCAGTGGAACACAGTCATGCCCGCTGGTTTACCTATGGTCTGTGCCTGCTTTGTGCTACGGTGGCAGTGTTGAGTAGCATGACAGGGCCTGCAAAGCCTCCTGCATTTACTAACTGGCCCTTTACAGGAAAAGTTTGCTGACCCCCATTCTACAAAAGTAACCTTTTTTTTTTTTTAATATTTTATTTATCCATTTGACAGAGAGAGATCACAGCAGACAGAGAGGCAGGCAGAGAGAGAGGGGGTGGGAAGCAGGTTCCCCGCTGAGCAGAGAGCCCAACGCGGGACTCGATCCCAGGACCCCGAGATCACGACCCGAGTCGAAGGCAGCAGCTTAACCCACTGAGCCACCCAGGCGCCCCAAAAGTAACCCTTTTTGAAAACAAAGCAAAACGCTTTGTAGTCATCTAGTTGAATGTGTTGGTCCAATCGCTGTGTTTGAGCATGTCTTTTCTAGGCATTCAGATGAACGAAGAGAAAAAAACCTCCCATCTGAATTCAAGAAATACATGTTCTCGTCTCTGTTCTGTTCCCAGTTAGCTAGCTGTGTGACCTCAAGTCATCATTTCATGTCATCACCGAATCGGTTTTCCCATAAGTAGTAAGAGGAGTCACGACAGCTCTTGTTAAATGCCAGGCTCTGTTCTTGGCATTTTAGTAAAATGATAGTGTTTGATACTCCAGGTTAGTCCACTGGGATTTTCATCAATATTCGGACTGCCCTTCAAGGCAGACAGTAGAATGGTGCTTCCACACCCCGTTGAAGTAAGTGTGGACATGGACTTGGGTTGGTGAATGGAGTATTGAGGGAACTGTTAGGGGAACTTGCAACTGTATGTTAGAAGTTTGTGCACATGCTCTCATTCTTTCCCTCACCCCCATCTTTCCTTCTCCCATGGCAACCAGACACGTTCCAAAAAGTGGATGCTCTGTCAGCTGGGTCTCAGAGTGTGGACAGAGTTCTGCAGGGCAAAACCCCTGATTGATCCTCATGGAGCATAAGCATTGAATACACTTGTTTCTGTTATTCAAGCCACCAGGATTCAGGGCTGTTTGTTTTGAAGCAGCAGCTAACCTGCTGACCAGTAAGACAGCCACTGAGGTTCTCTCCAGGACAGATTCTGGAGTTTTAAGACTATAAGGACCTCTTCAGGGGTAAGACCTTCACAGTTTTGGGCACAGGAAGCTAGTCCCCTGTGATGGGGAGAAGTGACAGGTGACTACTAACTGTATCTAGAATATTTTGTCAGGGAATGGGAGAGGGTTCTTTTTGAATGAAGATGGTAACAATCCAGTTTGCTCTGTTGTTGCTTTAGTTCTAGCTTTAGGTGATCTTAATCCCACGTATCTGGCATCAGTGGTCACTTTAAGATTTCATCACTGCTCATTCCTGTAGATAAAGTACTAAAGGCTTTTATTAAAATGTGTGTATGTGCAAATGCATGTGGGTGCGTGGTCATAGGAAGGGTAACACATTAAGTTATTAGCAGTCATAAATAAAGACCAATGCATCAAATTTTATTACCTAGAAGGTAAATGAATGAGACCTAAGAGAGATACATTTTGAAAACGGGTATAAGGAAAGGCTCATACATGAACATTTCTTGGAAATAGAGAAGCCATAGCAGCCAGGGGTCAAGGTTCCTGGGCTTGAGGGAGGACTGAACGGGAATGGAGGAGGAGGGAGCAGTACAAATGTTGATCACTCTGACACAATTCTGACTCTCAGACCTAGAAGGGGGATGAGTTTTAAATGTGAGAAAGTAAAAGAGGTTGGCTATTTCATCAGTTTTATCAATTGAATTTCAGAAAGATTCACATTGGTATCAAAAAAGGTAAGGGAAAGGTGACAGAACTTATGTGAATTGTAAAGCATCATGTGTAGTCTCCATAAGCCTTTCACTTTTTTCCCCTTCCCATTGTTTGAATTTGAATACTTTCAGGTTGCACGGTGGATTGATGGTGTAGAACATCTGAGGTATGGAAGAGTCTGCTGGCTCAGATTGATGGAATTTCACCACATTTGGGCATTGGGGGGAATTATTTTACAAGGTAGAAGGTTTTTGCATTGTTCTAGAATGGACAACTGGTGTCAGCATGGATGAAGCCAAGTGGCAGCCATGTTAGGACGGTTGGCGGCATCCGAGCAGCGGATGAGTCTGCACGTGGTGAGCCATCACCCTTCCCTCTCCTCCCCCAATAACGGAGATCATGCGCTGAGTACCTACTCTGTGCTGACTTAGGGTCCTCCTCCAAGCATGCTGGCCACCAAGCCAGCTTGTCACATGGCAAGGTACCGGCGTACCATCCACTTCCTTCAGGGTCTTCATGGGCACTCTTCACACAGAAGGCAGCACAGTGCACTCCCTGGAGTTGTATAAAGTGGTGACCTTCTCCCTCTCTTGCCTCGTATTGTCAGATTCCATGGAGATTGGCCAACTTTTCCAAGGCATAGGTCAACTTTTCAAGGCTCACTCTTCTGGGGTCAAGAAGGGAGGAGTTTGGTCTCTCAAGAAGCTGAGTGGGTGGGAAGAGATGGAGTGCAAGCTTGATGTTGTGTAAAGGAGACAAAAGAGGCTCTAGGGGCCAGAATGGGGTAGGGGCTTTGGGAAATACAGGAACTCCCTTCCCTACTGACCAGAGCCAGAGAGGAAGGGAACTGCCCCCTCTCCCCCAGCAAAAATGTCTCAATTCACGATTGTTTCAGAGAACCCAAATGAGTAGTACATATGAGTAGTACATATGGTTAACACATTTCAGGAATTTAGAGGGATAAGAAGGTTTTATGGAATAAGTAATATTATTTCTTCCAATATGCTTTGCTTGTTTGCTTGCCTTTTCTTTCTTTTTTTTTTTTGAGTCTATATTGCTTTTATAATCAAAGAAGGTAATAGCTGTTTCTTTTCAACAAAATTAACTCAAGTGTGTGGACAAAAAGAGGTGGCAACATCCATACACACCATTAGTTTATTAATAATTATTTACATTGATAATAATGACAATAATTTGCATACATCTAATTATATAGTAATTATAATTTAAAATGATTAATTTACACTAATTATTGTTGATGCGGAGAATGAATGAGCATCAGCCATGGCATGGGATATATTCACCTCTTTCCAGATGTGTGTCCAAGGGGAGGAGGTCTGGCATCTGGACCATCAGGACATGGGAGCTTCTTATTTTCAAAAGTTTGTCATGTCATGTTAACATCTGTGTTTGGTATATCCAACCCGTTAGTAATTATTAACTGAACTGAAAAGCATCGTTTTGATATTCAATAAACCTCTGGTTTGAGGCAAGGTTTTTATTATGGAAGTTTTCTTTTCCTGATGCACCAGTGTTACTTTGATGTGTTCTGGTTTGAGATTCAGAGACCCAAATGCTACCCAGGTTTCTAAGCTTACAGACTTTGGAACCTCCAGCATATCCACTTGAAAATGTGGCCTTTCAAATTAATAAGATTTTGTCTGAGCTGTTTGAACTCATAATACAGCAATAGCAAAGAGAACAGGTCCCATCACGTCTGAAAAGCCCTGGGCAGTTGGCATTTTTAGCCCACATTATTCTCTCCTGGGGACAGAATTTCTTCATATCAGTATACACATGAAAAATGTGGGAGAAAAAGTCCACATTTCATGTCTTTTCTTCTTTGCGTGTTCCTCAACCTCCTTTCTCCCCTGTCTCTGTAATTCCATAACTGTGTGACTTAGAGAAGTTCTGTCAAGTGCTTGGAGATTTCAATGTGGAGGAAAGATGTCACAGAAAATGAAGTTGCGATGGTGGCAGCCCTCCCTACTCTTTCAATGTGAAACTTTTTGAGCATGAGGAGCACAGACTTTTTCGGCAGCAAATGAAAATGGGATGAACAAAATAGTTTTTGACTCATTCAAATAACACTGGCAAGTGATTGCCTGTGGTTAAGAAAACCATACTTAGTTTCCTCTGCAAGATGAACCAGAAATGTAAAAAGAAATATGAGTTCTGGAGTGGCAGGGCTTCCGAATTCGGAGCTCTGAAGATTTTGAAATCTCTCAACTTATTCAGAGATGAGAACATTGATACCTAGGTAAGTAAAAAGGTTCGCGGAAGACCATCCAGAAAGTGGAAAAGTCAAGCTCAGAACGTGGTCTCCAGCTCCCAGCCAGGACCATGTTTCATTAGATTTTATTGCCTTGTTCTGTCACCGGGGAGCGTTTGAGTTCATTCAACCTCTCTCTTCCACTAAGATGTGCTTCACGGTAGAATCAGAATTTGGGTGCCATTTTGACATAAAGCTAATGTCTTCTAATCTCTGCAAATTGTATAAAGAGCCATGGAGAAAGAAAGGCCACCCCGCTGGCTGAACGATGGGGAACATGAGGAAGAATTACAAAGAAATGAAGACATTGGATTTTAGGAAGTACTGATATGAAAGTTTCAGTTTATGCTCTTGAGCATTTTTTTTTTTTTTTAATTTTCTGATTCCACCTCTTTGCAGACTGAAATGTTCAGTGCTTGGATTCCATTTCCCAGTTGAAATTCCAATTCAGCGAAGCTGAGATGAAGCTCTGTGTTGACTCTTGTTTTAGTATGACCTAAGTGTCCTATCTATGCCAACTTGTTCATTTTTTTCTTTTCTGTGCATTAATGATGCCTTCTTTTTGCCTTGAAATTTAGCTATTCTACTTGCCATAGTCTAAACAATTCTCCAATCAAATAGTCCCGCCTAGCACAATACCTCCTCTCAGAAAGGCAAAAACATAGATATGGAGCAAACAAAGTACAACTGTGTTAAAGTTGTTTAATAGCAGGCCAATGTGCAGTTCGCCTTTGAGGAGGGGGGGTTGTGGAGGAGAGGGGGCAGGGTGGAGAGGAGGCAGGGCCATCCACAGTAAGAGCTAGGATTTTGTTTCAGAAACAAAGAACATCTTTTTTTAAAACGATAGGTGGGATAATACTGTCTCTAGCATCAGCACTCCCTAGAGAGAGAAAACTTATCTGGAAAAGTTAAGCAGATGGATGGCTATTGCTGTGGAGATTGTTAGCTGCCTAGGGTGTAGCTCTCTGGGAGTCTCTGTGACATTTGGGGGTGCTCATTTGATGGATGAGGGTGTCTTACCAGCCCAGTGAGACCTGAGGTATAAATCCTAGAGAGAGTCTTCATATCCTTGAAATGGTTGCATGTCATGAGGAATTTCATTCTTTCCTGGTCAGGGAAAAAGGAATTCTTGGTTGGGGGCAGGGGACCATGGAGCCGTCTGGGAAAAGTGGCCTGAAGCTAAGGAAGGGAGTTTTTAACAATGAGCCATTGATGATGAAGGATTTCAGAGACAAGGCAGAGAAGATATTAATGGAAACCGTGGACGGGTGGTGGGGCAAAGCAGAATGGGGTCACATCATAAGTGCCCCCAATACAAATAGTGTTCTGGCTTTTCATCTTTAGGCTTCTATGGAAATGTATGCTTCCTGACTCTTGCATGTGCAAATCAGCTGAATGTCACAGAAAGAGATGTGTTCCTTCTCCTCTTGAGCTCTGTGAAGCCCTAGATGGAGGGAGTTTTTGAAGTCAAACTGTAAACTTTCTTTTGGTGAGATTCATTTATTAAAAATGGCAATGACAAAAAAAAAAATGGCAATGATAGTAGGCTGTCAAATATTGCCAAATCACGGGTACAAACTGAAAACTTTGAGAGTTAATTAGTCATTTCCCCTAAATTACGTTTTTATTTTGAGGAAAACTTAAATCTTCATTTCTCTTTCATTGCTACAGTGTCTTTCTTTTTTTTTAAATTAATTTATTTTTATTTCTTTTCAGCGTAACAGTATTCATTGTTTTTGCACCACACCCAGTGCTCCATGCAATCTGTGCCCTCTCTAATACCAACCAGCTGGTTCCCCCAACCTCCCACCCCCACCCCTTCAAAACCCTCGGATTGTTTTTCAGAGTCCATAGTCTCTCATGGTTCACCTCCCCTTCCAATTTCCCTCAACTCCCTTCTCCTCTCCATCTCCACTTGTCCTCCATGCTATTTGTTATGCTCCACAAATAAGTGAAACCATATGACAATTGACTCTCTGCTTGACTTATTTCACTCAGCATCATCTCTTCCAGTCCCATCCATGTCGCTACAAAAGTTGGGTATTTGTCCTTTCTGATGGAGGCATAATACTCCATAGTGTACATGGACCACATCTCCCTTATCCATTCATTTGTTGAAGGGCATCTTGGTTCTTTCCACAGTTTGGCGACCATGGCCATTGCTGCTATAAACATTGGGGTACAGATGGCCCTTCTTTTCACTACATCGCTTCAGTGTCTTTCCACTATATTTGATGAGCTTTGTCCTGGTGACACAGAAATATTCATGTCCCTTTTGCTGGGACCTACTTCTGAGCCAGGCTCAATTTTATAAACCAGAGCTAGTTTCATCATCTGTCTCAGGAATTCGCATAAGTGCCCACTGAAAGCCCATTAATATGACTTCTTAGGCCCCACTCCAGAGATTGGGAATCAGAAGATGAGGGGCTCAGGAAACTGCACTGTGACAGACACTCTGGGTGATCCTGATTCTCATGCAGCTGGTCTACCAGCCACACTTTGAGAAACACCGCCTTGCTCTATCTCCTTCCTGTCACTGTCTCCTTGTGCTCATCCTGTACTCCCTCCATTTCCCACTGCCACACAAAACTCTTCTGGATTCCCGCGGCCCCAGACTTTCTCCAAGTCCATTCCACACGTCAACGGCACCCGAGTGCTTGCCCAACCTCTCCCACCCTTTAGCATCAGTCTCTAATTCCACCTGCTCTAGAATGGCCTCTGAAGGCAAGCAGAGGGAGAAAGGAGATTGGTAATAGCTGTGCTTTAGGGAGTCTCCCAATGGGTGATCGCAACTATCTCTTTCGTCCTTCTAGTACAAAATGAAACAGCTGGGCAATGCCAATAGTTCTCCCACTTGTTTCAGAAGCAGAGTACCTACAAGGCTTGATGTAATGCTGTAGAATTTACCATTTACTTACTCCCAGGATATGAACTAGGCTTTGATAGGACAATGGCTAGGTCATAAAAAGGAAGCACTTCTACCTGGTGCTCCCAACTTCCAGTATGCTCACACAAGAAACCCAGCCTCCACATTGTGAAGAAGCCCAACTCTAATGCGAGGCAATCACTCTGTGATGAAGGAAGCGGTGTCCCCCAGGTATATGGTTGGGTTGAGGGACAGGGAATTTTTGCTCTGTCAGAATTGGGACATTCTCTTACTATCTACACTTGTGTTGCTGAGCTTAGATATGTTTCATTTATGTCCATTTAGGTTTCTTATGTTTTTTTTTGGTTTTTGTTTTATGATAGCCCTAGTTATTATAATACAGAGTTTTTATTTTATTCTAAATACAATGAAAAACCCTTTGGGTGTTTTAAGAAAAGACAAGATATGGTGCTATTTATATTTTTATAAAGGTAATCCTGACATTATAAAGCATGGGTTGTGTAGACAAATAAGGAATCTGGGAGCCTGTAGGAGGTTATTTTAGGAAAAACATGGTAATGGTGTGGGCAAAGGTGGTACCAGTGGAGATAAAGATTACTGGACAGATTTGGGATGTGCTTTGGAGGAAGAGGTGATAGGATCTCCCATTGGATTTGTCATGGGGAGACAAAAAGTGTTCTCTTAGCTTTTCCCCTTGATTTCCTGGTTGGAAGATAGAGTGTTTTACTGAGATGGTTAAGATGGAGGGAGGAGTAACTTTGGGCTGGGGAGATGCAGAAATCAATAGTTCTCTTTTTCAGAACCCATTAGTCATCCTCATAGGTATATTAAGTCCAAAGTGGGGTGGAGGAGACAGGTCGGGGCTGGAAATGTAAATCCGAGCATCGTCGGCATACTGATGCTGCTTAAAGTCTCGGGACTGGCTGAGGTCAGGGGAAGGGGCAGTTCGGAAAGTGAGGTGCGCAGGGAAAAGCCATGGACTCTGTCTGGTGGGACAGATGGAGGGGCCCAGGGGGCTAAGAAGGAGAGCTCAGAGAGGTCGGCATGTAAATATAAATGAGGAGTAAATGAATAGACGAAAAAGAAGGTAGAGGAGGAAAGAAATAGCCACAGAAGCAGAGTCCTTGAGGCAGCAAAGGAGGCCAGAGCCAGAGCACAAATAGAGGACTGATCTTTCACCGGAACAGGGACAGAGTGGGACGAACAGGCGTGGGCACAGAGCGTGCAGACACAGAGGCCGTGGGCGGGCAGATTTAGTGGCAGAAGATGGAAGAGTTTGGCTTGAGTCACTTGCTATGAACCCACTCATTTGTTTATTTGATAGCCCTTATGGAAAGCCTGTTTGTAGAAGTCAGTTGGCCTCCAGGAGGATCAGAGAGTTTTAGGCTGGCTTTATGGGAAGGTGTTTGCATTGCAGAGTTAATGAACTCAGAGCTTAGACTGGCCTGAGCAAATAAGGAGGTAAATAATAATCATCTTCAGAAATCCTCCCTCCCCACCGTGCTCTGCTGTTTCTCCCACCTCCTCATCCCTTTGCTCAACATTCTCATAGTCCTTGGACAGCTCAGGTCAAAAAAGAAAGCATCCAATAAACTTTTCGATCCCAAGCTATAAGGGCTTGAGTGTCACACTTCCCAGGACTGTTTGCCTTTTTCAAGAGCTTTCTGGGAGAAGAGAAGGCAGTTCCCAAAACAAATCCCCAGTGAGGAAATTCAGGCATGGAGAGGATTTGCAGGGAGTGGCTTTCCACTCTTAAATCCCAGTGGAGACAACCATCATCAAACAGTGACAGGACTGAGAAACAAAACATCAACCGAACCACAGTTTACAAATCGGATTACTATTCACAGACGCTTTCTGTTTTATCTTTCAAAGTATTTAACTGTGACATACTGTGAACCATCCTGGGTCCAGGAAGACAAGAAGGGAAGGAGGGAAGAAAGAAAATACATTCTTTGGCACAGTTTATCATAGTTTATTGACTCTCTCTGGGTATGCAGTAATACTTCTCTAATAATCCAGTTATATATTTAGTAGCAACCCTGGTGGGAGTGTCCAAGCATTGGGATTATAACATATTCTAGATCAAAGTGGACTTGGTATGAAAGCTGGCTTGGTTATCACCATCAGTCACTGTACTTATCTTTAATAATAAGAGATACAGTTTCAGACAAAGTGTTTATATGTGTTATATCAGAGGCAAAGTAAAGAAATATAGCATGGCTATTTCCTAATAAGGAGAAAAGCAGACCCATTCAACATCCACGACAACGTTAAGGTCAATGGCAGGCAGTAGTAGCTATCATAGTGCAGTTGAACACCTACTATGTGCCCAACAGAATCTAATTTTGCCCATCTGATTATTTTCATTTCATATTTTTTTAAAAAGCCCCTGATTTCATGAAAAGGAATTGTAAGTTTGCAGATTTTGGAAGGTCAGGAATAAGGAGGCCCTCAAAACTTGCAAAGGTCAAGGGACAGTGATCTTTAGCAGTAGAGTTTTGTCAAGTCTAAAGAATATGTGGTTGCTGTGTAGATTTCTGCCCAACTCCCCCTCCACCCAAGCCAAAGAGAACAATATACTCGCCCTCTGCATTTGTTTTGTCTCAGTTCTACATCTCTGAATTATTTCCTGATTCTCCATAGATGGTGAATGCTGTGTAATGAAAATAGTTTATAAGTCAACCTACCCTGCTGTAGAGAGTTCTCCCTCAGCTTTAGCCTATGCCTGGCCCCTTAGCATTAGCCAGCAGCTCACATAGAAGAACACGCTATTTTAGGTGGAGCGGCTCTGGTGTATAGAAGTTGACAGTATCTGAATGACAAAACCTGCATTTGAATCTCATCTTGGCTGTTTTATTAGCTGTGTGGCCTTGGACAAGTCCCTTAGCCTCTCTGATCCTCAATTCCTCATTAAAAAAATAAGGAAATACTGACCTTGGGAGAAACCAATTGGGAAGTGTATATGAGCATACATACTTGGTAAATGAAAAAGGGACATTGACTTTAATGATTTTTAGCATCTCTCTTTTGGAAGGAAGTGGGCCAACGAAGAAAGAAAGAGAGAGGGAGAAAAGGAGTTGGGAGAGAAAGTACTTTGAGGACTGGCAATTGTTTTGTACAAATGGGAAACATTTGATTACTGGCTATAACAACGAATCAAGTTCAGTGAATATAATCACAATAACTAGCTAACAGTTCTCACTCTCCCCCTCCCCAGTAGATTTTTATATCTGCCCCACCGAAACTTTTGTGAAGACGTAAAATCACAGATTGCATCGTCTCCTTCTAGGGCTAATCCTTTTTTTTTTTTTTAATATTTTATTTATTTATTTATTTGGCAGAGAGAGAGAAAGAGAGAGAGAGATCACAAGTAAGCAGAGAGGCAGGCAGAGACAGAGAGGAGGAAGCAGCTCCCTGCTGAGCAGAGAGCCCGATACGGGACTCGATCCCAGGACCCTGAGATCATGACCTGAGCTGACGGCAGCAGCTTAACCCACTGAGCCACCCAGGTGCCCCTAGGGCTAATCCTAATAGGGGAAAAAGAAAATGTGGAGATTTTGGATAATTCGGTAGCTGACCAAGAGCCCCCAGGTAACTGAGAATTGGCTGTTTCCACTGGATGCTTCATGCTAGTTAGCATGATGGCCAGTCCCGGTGACACACAGTCAGGTAACCTGCACCTACACCCTTGCCCCGCCCCAAACACAAGGCACAGTGTCTGACCTTGACCTAAGTTGTGCCAAGTTCAGGACAGTCTGGGTTGCATTCAGTGTGGTGAACTCTGTGTGTGCTCTTCGTGTATGCTTCATACATGTTTAAATATAAGTCTGCTTCCTAATGGCTGCGGGGAAGATGAGGCTCTCACTTCCTTGACACAGAATCTAGAAACTGTTTCCACTAGGGTTTCTGAAAAAGTGCCATTAGAATGATTTTTAGACTATGAACTTAGTAATAACCAATAGTATAATTAGTAAGTGAAATTTATCACATATGTATCATGGAGTTATAAAATATATCTATAGTTACATGAGATCTATTTAGCCTTTCCTGGAGCTTATTTGGTGCCATCTTAAATTTTGAATAAGTTGGTATTTGAATTCTCAGAAGATTTAAGGAATAATACTCTCCCATTCTTTGCATTATTCTGGACGCTACAGCAATGGAATAAATAATGCTATCAATCAATGCTTGTGCTAGGAAGGCTGTGATTTCTTTTACTCTCCGGCAGAAACCACATGTCAGGGGGCTCATTAGTAAGGGGAGATGCCAATATCATTTCAGAAGAACGTGGCTGGAGAATTCAGCACTTTCTGAGAATAAATAGGGTCAGCGACCACCAGCTACATGTCCAAATCTTTGGCCCCTCTCCTTGGTCTGAGAATGGAATGAGGTGGTTTTCCCAGAGGCCACTCTGTCACTTTCCATGCGTGTCATCACACAGGAGGTGAGAACTCAGCCCTCAACTAGCGAGCTGGCTCCCTGGGAGCAGGCACAGGAATGGCTCCAAGTACTGATCTGAGGCTGAAGGCTCCTGATTCCCAGGGACGCCGGCCCACCTCCCTTTGGGGGGGCTTCATCACACAGTTTCCCTGTCCATTCTTTTCATGTATGATTTGTCGGGCTATAGAAGAGGCACCACCTTCGGAAATAGCGGAAACAAGCATGTGGATGGATTTGCCAAAATCTGCCTTCCGACACGCCGGAGAACAGGGACGATCGCTGGGGGCCAAGAAAGGACAAGACACAGGGGCCGTGTGCTGGAAACGGAGCAAGTGTGTTTGCTGTAGAATGAAGCCCGGGCGTTTTAATGCAGGCTAAGGAGGGGACAGAAATCCTAGTGCCCGGAGCAGATGGCTACTCTTTGGCCCTGGCCCTGCTGCACGCACAAATATTCCTGAGGTCAGAATCACACTCCGTCCAAGATGCAGGGAATTACTGAACATTCCAAGTGTGAAAGAGTCTGACCAAAAGCACGTTATTTTTTCCACTTTTAAGCCATAGGGGGCACCTGCTGGCTCAGTGCGTTGAGCCTCTGACTCTTGATTATGGCTCAGATCCTGGTGATTTCAGGGTCTTGGAATTGAGCCCGAGTGGGACTCCCCACTCAGGGTGGAGTCTGCTTGTCTCCCTCTCCCGCTGCCCCTCCTCCCACTTATACTCTCCCGCTCTCTCTCAAATAAATAAATAAATAAATATTTAAGACAAACCAACCATTGGTGGTGGCCAAAGTCCTGGGCAGGTCAGGTGACCTGGCAGCCCAAGGTGGGGGCATTGGACAGCCCCAAACCAGTCTTGAAGGGCTGAACTGTTGCCCTGGGGCTCAGATTCTTAAAAAAGGTTTCTTGGTATCCAAGTTACCAAGTTCGAGATAAATTCTTTTTGTTATACAAGCTCATTCATATGAACCATTTTCCTTAAAACTGAAGTTTCTAGAAAAAAGAGTCTTGTTGTTGGTAGGGGACTGTTTCCTTTCTGAAAGGTACAGTATGCACTATTTCAGGACTTTCTTCCACTCACTTGAATCGCAAAGTCTCCTGTGGCAGAGAGACTGGGTAATCCCTCACCACACCCTGCCCGTTTGCTCTCAGGCCCACAGTGGGGCTACCTGTCCCAGCCTCCCTGGCAGTTATGTGGGAATGGTCCTCAAGCTTCACCAGACTTCCCAGTGGGTTCCATCACCCAAAAACATTGGAGTCTCTGTCCTGGGGATAGTGGGCTCCGAGACAGAAGGACTCTGTGGTCCCCAATGACTGCTTGGAGCCGACTCCTCCCCTTCCTTCCTTCCTACTCCCACTCTCCCGCCAGCTCACATTCCGCTGTGATACGAGTGCGAAATCAACAGACGTGAATGGCCTGTTTTAGCAGTCAGGCTAGGACGGGTACATTCCAGTAGTAGGGTAAATAGGAAGGAAGCTAACATTGATATTGATATTAACATTCTGATGTTGATATTAACATTCTGAAAGCTTTCTGCATCTAGCTGGCAGGTATCTGGCTCCTGGGCATTCACCTCTGTGATCCTGAGCAGAATGAAAGCCCCTCATTCCCTAGCATTCTTAGACCCAGCTCTCCTGTGGCTGTATCTGTGTCCACCCTGGGAAGGGGCATGACGGACCTGGCATGGGCAGAACCTGCTTCCATACACACGGGATACTTTAAGCAGTACGCCGTGGAACACTCAACAGCATTCTGTCATTTTTCTTTTCAGATTGATATTTCTTCCAATGTAGAAGCCATGGCATCGAAAAAAATAGGTATTTATTTTTTAAAGTTGGCTTTAAAACAAAAAGAAATTTTGATGTGGTCATCAGATTTGGTAATTAAATGACTTAGGAGATGGATCGCCAATGCGCCAGTGGTCAAGCATATGCTTCTGGCTGTAAGTTCAGCTATAAATGACTTTTGTTTTTCCCTTTGCTTTTCCTGATTTGTTTAACTGGAAAATATTTTTCTGTGGTTCTATTTTAATGGGCTGCTAATGATGTTCTAAGTATTTGCTTGTACATTAGTGGAGAGCAGTGGGTTCGTAAGCCTAATGAGGTTGATGGTTATGGAAATACAAATTAAAATCACATCTGTAACATACATGAGTATTTTTAAACCTCAATCTACTTATTAGTAAATAATGCACCGGTGTTGTTTGACTTTTAGACTTTTGCGGAGACACGTGGGCAAACAAAACACTTTAACAAGTATTCCTAGTTTCCAACACTTGAACTTCAAGGAAGCAGGTAAGGCTCTTAAAATTGGCTTTGTTCTTAAGCTACTCAAATCTTTTTGGGGTATCCTGTTTTTAAACTGTTAAAATAATTTAATTTATTGTTGAATAGATAATAACGCTTATAATGTCCAAACAATATAAAAGATCATCTAGTAAAAAAAGCAAGTCTTACTTTCTCCCTGGCCTTCTAGAAATCTAGTTTCCCTCTATAGAAGTCACCACTGTTACCCATTTCCTATACAGTTGTCCCTTGACCAACAAGGCAGTTAGGGGCTCACGGCCTCTCACCATGGAGTCAAAAATCCATGTGTAACTTTGGTTCCAAAAACCTAACACTAATAGCCGACTATGACCAGAAGCCTTACTGATAACAAACAGTTGATTAACACGTATTTTGTATGTAATGTGCTATATAATGTGTATTTACAATAAAGTAAGCTAGAGAAAAGAAAATATTATTAAGAAAATGATAAAGAAGAAAACATATATTTATTGTACTATAGTTATTGAAAAAAACAAATCTGCGTATAAATGGACCTGTACAGTTCAAACCTGTGTTGTTCAAGAGTCAACCATGTATCATTTCAAAAGTATTCTAGGTGTACTTAATAAACATGTATATATTCATTTTCTACACAAATGTAATATTATATGATAAATACTCTTGGTACCTTTTTTTTTTTAACATATCAACACTGTCTAGAAGATCTTTCTGTATCATTTTGTAAGGAACTCCCTCCATTTTCTGTATAATATTTCATTTCACCACATACCATGTTCTGTTTAACGAGTTCCTATTAAGGAACATTTAAGTGGTTTCCAGTCTGTGGCAATCACAATGTTCCAGTGAGGAACCATGCCCGGTAATGCCATTTTGTGCATGTGAGAGTGCCTTTTAACTAAATACCAAGGAGCAGAAGTTAGGGGCATTTTAAATCTGACAGATACCATGGACGACGACAGTTACATAATAATGTCTTGGCAATGACTTGTGTGCGACTCCGCCGTTAGGGAAAACTTCCCCCAGAGAACTCCCATGATGCACAGAGCCAGCAACCTGTTGGGCCTTTCTGGGCCAAACTGAAGGGCTAAGTAGAAACAACAGCCTAGACCTAAAGATAGAGAATTTACCAGATGCAGAGACTGTGGGGCTTGGGGGAGGCGGGGGGTGGGTATGAGAGGAGTGAGGGGGATGGGCTTGTGACGTTTAGAATTAAGGCCAGCCTGGCTGAAGGTGCCAGGAAATGCACAGATTGGGAGAGGGCAGCTACCTGGAAAAGATTATTATAGAAATGTGGAGAGAGAGAGAGACGGCAGCCCCACAGGGCTTGAAGTTAGAAGACCTACATTTGAGTTCTGGCTCCGCCTCTTACTAGAACTGTGTGACCGTGGACAAATTAAGGTAGCAGTGCTTACTTTAGAGGGTCGTTGTGAGGGAGAAAGAAAGGGTGCACGCGAAAATGCCGGTAAACAGTATGAACTTCCCAACTGTTAGCGGAATCTGAATGAATTTAGGTTTCAACATGTTTAGGCATGAAGGATCCTCACCATGGAAAGTTCTCAGAACATCAACTCCACAGGAGCAGCGGTGTGTCTGCCTTATTCACTGCTCTGTCCCCTTGGCCCAGAGCTATGACCGACTCTGAATAGGGGCCCGAAGAACATTCACTGAATGAATGAAGTTCAGGTCATCTCTGCACAACTGGGGAAGGACATGGAAGTGCAAAGAGAGAGGCTGGCTATGGCTGGAGATAGAGTTTTGAGAGTCATACATTTATAATCACGAGTCCTAACATAAGGAAAACCTAACAATGTAGATATTTTATGAAAATGTATTGATTGAATGTATAAATGAAGGAATGCACCTTTCATGATGCTTTCAGAAATTATTTCATGAACTAGATGGGCTCCCCAATCCTAGAAGATGAAGGAAAGAGGTTTTTTTTTTTTTTGTTTGTTTGTTTTTTTTTAATATTTATATTGGGATGCCTGGGTGGTTCAGTTGACATCTCCCTTTGGCTTAGGTCATGCTCCCAGGATCCTTGGATCGAGTCTTGCATCAGGCTCCTGATGAGAACCTGCTTTTCCCTCTGCCTGCTGCTTCTCCTGTGTGTGTGCGTGCTCTCTTTCCCTCTCTCTCTCTCTAATAAATAAATAAAAACTTCAAAAACGAAATATTTATATTACAGCAATTTGATGGTTAACAAAGTTACTCCATATTTTATTTTTCTGTAGTTTTTAACTATTTTTTGACCCGTATTCTGGTTGAAGTAGATTAATGTGTTCTAGTTCCCTTTGGTTGGCTACATAATTTTAAAGCTTGCTTTAAGCATTAGTGGGGTTTATGTCTCCATATGGGAATGTATAGATAAGAAGGAAATTCCTCAAACTTTGTCACCAATCAGGGATCAGGTTTTCAAAATTAAATTAGGAAATTGGGTTAGATGGTCTTGAATGCCTTTTTCTGCCCTAAAAGTATAGAATTCTGTGAACAAAATCACAAGGGGATGACTGGGGGCTGAAAAAAAAAAAATCCAAAGTCTCTATGGGAGCGAAGCCTCATTACATTTGGGAGGTGATAACAAACACCTCTCATTTACAGAGTGTTTACTAAAAGTCAGGCCTCCCCTACTTTGTTCCACTTAATCCTTGCAAGCCCTATAAAAGGGTTGTTGGAAATTCCGCCTGGTGCCTAGCAGCTGGAAAGGAGGAGATTTTCTAAGCTCATACCAGGATCTGAAGAAACAAAGTTGCCAACAATAATAACCTTTGTAAAAGTAATTGCTGCCCCAAGTCAAAGAACTGTCTTCCACCAACTTGAAAGGCTTGTTAAATCTGGGGGTGGTCTCTCCAGACACAAAGACATGCAGAGATAATGTCATCTTCGACTCTGAAGGACTGGGTTCCGAATGACCTGGAAGCTTGTGCTGTTAGGACCTCATGAGCTGGGCTGTTTTGCTTGTCCTTTGCCTTTCTCTAGAATCAGTTCTTTCCTTCATTTACTCCCCCATTTAAATGGCCCGTTTGGGGCAAATGGCATAACATTGTAGAGACAGGGTTCAGTTAACCTTGTAGTTGCCATCAGGTAACCAGAATCCTCCATGCCAACAGTGGACTTAGCGCTATTTTAGAACTCAGCCTTGGGAAACATTTAATATGTTGAAAAGGTTTTTATCCTTAAACCCTGTCCATTCAAGGACAGGCAGTGTTTCCACACGGTTCTAGCTTAGCAGTTGGCAGACCCAAGTGTATAGGCCAAATCTGGTCTGTGCTTATCAATAAAGTTTAATTGGAACACAGCCATCCCAATTCATTTACATATTGTCTGTGGCTCGTTTTGTGCTACAGTGGCAGAGGAGCTGAGGGATTGTGACAGAGGTCATTTACCTGCAAAGCCAAAAGCAACATCAAACCTTTACTAAACAGGTTTTCTGGGGACATCTGGGTGGCTCAGTCATATAAGTGTCTGCCTTCAGCTCAGGTCATGATCCCAGGATCCTCGGATCGAGTCCTGCATCAGGCTCCCTGCTCAGTGGGGAGCCTGCTTCTCCTACTCTCTCTGCCTCTCCCCCTGCTTATGCTCTCTCTCTCTCTCTCTCTGACAAATAAAAATAAAATCTTTCAGGAAGTAAAGGGATTTTCTGACCACTGCCCCAGCCAACCCGCATGTATTAAGAAGTGCTGTTTTTGACAATGAAAACCCGTCGCTAATAGGTATTTTGCTACTTAGCAAAATCTCTGGTATGGATCAGGGATAAAGAGAGCTGAGTGCTTATAGACTCTGAAGTATAGACTACTTATTTATTATTACTAGATGACACCCCTGAGATGTGCAAGTCCTGCTTGGGCAATAAGAGCCTCACAGTATTTATTAAAACTAACATACTTTTCTAGAACTCTGTCAATTTTGAAATTTTAAAAGTAAACAGCAATCATCATCACATTTCCTTTTATTGCTTCTCAAAACCCATTTTCATTAGTGATTATGATTAAACCTTCAGATATTCTTATATCAATAACAATATTAAGCCCAGAATTTGAAAAGTATCTTATCCAAGTGAATCCCAATGCAATAACTAAGATAGAGCAGGTTTATAATTATCCCATTTTATAGCAAAAAAAGCCCAAGGTCTGAAAATATATCTCATTTTTTCATAGTTGCAGAATTGGTTGACTCTGAAGCCCTTCATTTTCCAGGTGTGATAGTCTGTCTTCTACACCACAGTAACTTCCCAGCCACCGTTCATGGATCACACTTTCAGAGTAAACTGCAAATTTTTAATTTTCAGTCAATAGAAATGTATTCCCTCTTTAGAGGAAAAAAAAAAATAACATTCTTAGGGGCACCTGGGTGGCTCAGTGGGTTAAAGCCTCCGTCTTCAGCTCAGGTCATGATCCCAGGGTCCTGGGATTGAGTCCTGCATCAGCCTCTTTGCTCAGTGGAGAGCCTGCTTCCCCCCCCCCCCCCCGTCCCCACCCCTCGCCCACCTGCCTCTCCACCTACTTGTGATCTCTGTCAAATAAATAAAATCTTTAAAAAAAATAATAACATTCTTAGAAATTTCTTGACCGTTTTGCAAACTAACTTCACCTCCTTTCTTCACTTTTTTTTTTTTTTTTTTTTTTTAATTCTTGAAGTTGTGGAGTCACCATTGAGCTGCAGGACTGGTTCCTGGGGCAGGACGAAATTTCCCAGAAGAATCAATGGAATGAAGGTAAATGTTAAAAATAGATCTGTTTCATCAACTACATAAAATGAGACCCTACAGGTTCAAAGAAGACCTTGAAGGACCACCATGACTTAGAAGCCTATAACTATAGCACAGGGTAACAAGTCTCCAGTGCTAGTCATAGATTCATAGATGCTAAAAGAGGAAGAAGCTCATTATTAGGTCAATAGATTCACTCCACTCCACCCTTACAATGCTGGATTGTTCTCTCAGATGTGTTTGGCTGCATGGGAAGTTCACTTACTATTAATTGGTTAGAGGTTATTAGAGCTGGCATGGTGTCTCCCTAGCCTTTTCTTAGCCGCTTATGCCATGGCTCTGACCCTCAGTTATCCATAATTTATTTCTCCCCATCCCATGATACCATCTTGGCTGGATTAAGCCCATAATTGGTGCTGGTGCATTTTGCCTCTTTCCCCTTCAGGCCGAGTTGGAGCCTTTCCTCCAAGACAGTCCCTTCACATACATGGGCTCCAGTGGACCCCTGTTACTACTGAAACTTATAAGGAAGAAAAAGGAGCGCCAGATATTATATTCAGAAATAAGACTATTAAGATTTGAGCTCAGGAAGTACGTTAGAGTTCTCTCCAGACCCCAGAGTGATTATCTGCCGGTGATTCAGGCCATAAATCATGCAACTGTTTGGATTTTAATAGCAAATGAGTGGCCCCATTGGAAACTTTTTAAATTCTAAATAACTTTAAAGCAACAACTTAATGGTGTAAAAAGACAAACATAATTTCAAGTGTGAGTCCATTGGTAAATATTACAACAGCAGTAATGTTAGGAGAAATCCTTGTGTGTGTTGAAAAGACTTAAGCCTCTTAAAGACAGCTTCTCATTTCTGAACATCTGGGAATCCTCTGTGTGATTCTTTTAGTTGACTTTTGATGATACATGGAAATCACACTATCAGTGTTGGGTACAAGACAAGACTTTGAAAAATCTGAGTTTGAGACTAAATATTTATGACCCATTCTCAGCAGAAAAAGGGAAAACACAATGAAATCTTGAATACTGATTTTGGGGGAGAAAATAAACTAATTTTTAAAATAATTTATTTTTCTTAGAATACCAGCATTAGGATTATGTAGTGAATCTTTCAAGATGGGTTAGATTATCCTGTGATAACACACAACCTCAAAATCTCAGTGCCTTAAAAACAAAAACAAAAGCAAAAACAAAAACAAACCCAGATCTATTTTTCATCCGTGTGACATATCCATTGTGGGTGTTGACTTCACTCTGGGGCCCAGGACTTCGTGAAACATGGCTCATTATTGTGACAGACAGAATGCAAATTTTGGAAGGGCTTGGACAGGCAATTAAGTGCTCCAGCCCAATGTCATGTTTTCCCTCAACTCATTCACCAGCATTGGTCACATGCCCCACTCAATCACAAGGGGCCAGGAAGTGAAATCCTACCAAGTACCCAGAAGACAGAGAGCTAAAAATATTTGAAAAATAGTGCTGAAGACTTCCACATGTCGTTAAAATTGAAAGGACAAAATTTGATCTGGAGTATGTTCAAAAGCATGCACGTCAGATGCTTCTAGTAATAATGATCTCCGATTTTATAAAAATGAACACTCACTACATTAAGAAGCTCTACCCAGTGGTTCCCCACACTTGGGAGAATGAACATCAGGCTTTCCCCCAAAGTTTAAAAAATACTGATGCCTGGTTCCCACTCCAGAGAGTCTCATTTAATTAGTTTGAGATGCATCTTGGGTTTCCAGTTTTTTTGGTTTTTGTTTTTGTTTTGTTTTATTTTGTTTTGTTTTGTAAGCTCTTTAAGGTACACCTAGAATAGAAAGTCATTAGTCTATTTTACGGGTTGGGATTTTAGGATGACTTTGAACTCCAGTATTACCCACCCATCTGTGTGGTCTTAAGTCAACTTCTCTGGGTCTCCATTTTATTATCTATGAAATTAGGAATGGAGTGACTTCTACAGATCCTTCCAGCCTTAACAATCTCTTCTAGACCACTGACTTCCATTTAGAAAGTGTTTCAAGCCTCAAGTTAATGTGTAAGTGCAGCCAGATTACTTTGGAAGTCAATCTGGTTAAGCTCCTATAGTTTCAATAATGGAATAAGGCAATAATTGGAAAAAAGTCTTTATGAGCTAAGTAGTTGTATTTTCCCACTGAAACAGGAAGCTGGACCAGACTCGAGAATAAAGTCATGTTATAAAAAAAGATAGGGAGTTAACTTGATCTCTTGGTTACATGTGGACCGAGGGTGAACTTCCTGATCTGAAATGAAAAAATTGTATTACCTAAGGCTATTCAGATGAAAATAAATTTTAAAAAGCCGCTTCCCTCAATTCTTCTTGCTGAAAATGAAAAGTTAAAGGTTTCACAATTTCTTCACCATGTAATCCTATCTCAGCGCTGTCCGTGTCTTAATAGTGTATTGATTGGCTCCTACGCCCACTATCTTTAAAGAAGCATTATCACTCTGTTGGGCCAAACATGAGAAACTACTTTTAAAGACCTTTTTAAGAGCTTTTTGATTTTTCAAAAGCTTCTTGGGGGCTTATTGAGGTTCTCTGGCAGCTGGAATTAAGTCTACAATGCTCTTTCTCTATTTCTGACACAGCGGATTCATCTGGAGCCGGCAAGTTATCAATGACTCACAGGAGGGAGACGATAAGGAGGCCCTCGAGATAAATTCATGTGGTAATTAGTTACATGGACACCTGTATTCTTCAGCTCTCTCTCGGTGCTACCATTGCATTAGAAACTTGCGATAATTATCAATAGCCATCTTAAATATGTGACGTTGACTCCACCACCAAGGGGTAGAAAGTGAGAAGAAGAGAAGATGAATTGTAAAAATTAAAACTGTTAGTGCGGAAAATAGCACTAAACTGGCTTTCAATTATCAAAATGCCTGGCAAGCTGAAATAAGACCAAAATCTCCATTTAGAACTCTGCTGTTGCTACTCATTGTCTGTATCTCTCTTCTTCAGTTATTGAAAAAAAGCATCAGAATAGTTTTTATTGAATGCTTAGAAAAATATTTGGTGATGATGGACCAAGATGTTATCACTTTGGGTGGTGGTATTGTGGGTGGGTCTTTTATCTTCCTTTGGGAATCTCTGTGTTTTACCACTTTGCTCCACGAGGCATATATATTTTTTGGAACTGGCTTCACTCCTCCCTGTGTTCTGGGGAAAATTACTTAACCACCCTGAGCCTCATTCTGTACCTCAAAATGAAGATAATAATAGTATCTATCCCAAAGTGTTGTACTAAATATTAAGTCTCAACCACATGAAATAGCTAATATTGGACCATCTTTTGACTGATGAAAATTGTAAGTTGAAATGGTTCAGCATAATACTAAACACTTAGCTTTATACCTGACAAATACTAGCATTCAGGAAATATTAACTATGAAAGAATGTTAAGGAAATATAGAGAGAAGAAAGTGAAAAAGTAGAAAAGAAATGATATGCAATCTTTTAAACATCTGGCTAATTGAGGTATAATTTATGTACAGTACACAGTTCTAGAAACTCCAGAAATTGTTTGAGTTGGCAAACTCATTAGGTAACCACAGTTGATATACAAAACAGTTCTATCTTCCCCAAAATAAATGCTCCTCCTCCCACCACAGCCCCTGACAACTGCTTATCTTTCTAATGTCCCTATAATTGTGCCTTTAATATGGATTCCCCCTTACTTTAATTCCCATCTATGTTGATTTGCGTACTTCTTATGTGGATGGACAGCTGCTCCTTCAGAGGCAGACAGGAAGCCCATCCCTCTGGCTGGCCACTAATGGAAGTCACTTGAGGGAAGGTCTCTTTCAGTTTGCTCCAAAGGGTGAAAGTGTGGGTTCAGGCTGCAGAGGGCACAGCAAAAGGCATTTGCTGAGCTTTACCTTTCACCTCACTGGTTCATGGCTCCACGGGGAGAGGAGACAGGAACGTGTGCAGCTAGGCCATTCAATGACTTTTCCAAGCTCACCATGGTTTTTAAATTGATCTTTTCTGTTGATGGAAACATATATACCTGCTGGTCAGAGGTCTCATGACCTAAGGATCAATTTAAACCCCAGATCCCCAAGTAGAATTGAACCAAGAGTCCTCCTCTGTTCAGCTCTCCTTTGAGAAAAATGCCCACCCATAAATGTCAGCAAAGCCTCTGCTCGTGACTGCTGACACTTTCAGCAAGATCTAACTCGTGTTTCATCTTCCTTGAGGTATTTTTTTTCTTGCCTTCTTAGAAGATCTTCATCATGATATCACTTTGCCTGAATGTAATTTGTCACAACACCCAATGGACCAAACTTAATCATCTTGAAATTAGAGAGTCACCACCCTCTGCCCCACCAAAACAAGTCTCTAGGGCTCCCTTGTGGTTTACAGGGTGAGATCTGGTTTCCTTTGTCTGGCAACTAAGCCCTTCCTGACTGGATTCTGTCCAGATTTAAAGAGTACAATGAATTAATTTGACTTGTGGAGACATATAGAACCCACTACCCACCAAATAGAGAACTTAGAACATTTGTGCACACAGGTCACTTATTAGCCATAGAACATATTTCCAAAATCTCTGAGTGTTGGCATCATGGACAGAGGCTGTCTCACATAGTGGAAAATTACATGGGTTTGGGAGCCCATTTGCTTTTGTATGGATCTTAACCGCTTCTCTTACTAGCTCTGTGATGTTGGGCCAGTTACTTAACCTCTCTGTGCCTTCATTTCCTCAAGTTCCTTCCTGGAACTCGAAGGCTTTGGTGATAAAATGTTATTCCTAATCATGTCACAGTCTCCTCAGCTTCTCTGCCTTTTCCCTTGCTCTTCCTACTATGGAACGTGCCTTCTCCATGCTTGTCTGTTTGAAAATGCCCATCATCCTTGAAGTTCCAGAATAAAATCCTTGGCTTCATAACACAGGCCTGGGGCTCCCACTGCCTTTTTGAACACACCAGGAGTCCCCTGGTGGCTTCACTGTATGGCAGCTGCTGGGATCTGTGTCTTCCCACTGATCTGTCCACTCCCCGAAGGAGGAATAGCGGCTAGAACTTTCAGAAAATCTACTCAGCCCTCAGTATTTACAGAATGCTGATTACAGGCAAGGCATGGTACGTATATTAGTGCATCTATCTCCACAACAACTCTGTGAGCTAGGTATTGTTATTTTCCCCACTTTACAGATGGGGAAACTGAGGCATGAAGTGGCTATGTAATTCACCTAACTTCCACAAGCTAGGGAGAAGTTAGGATGGAATTCAAAGAGGCTACATTTTTCATCATTGCGTGTGGTGTCAAGATTAGGATTGATGGAATAAGTAAAAGATATAGTCCAGTGCTTTTCAGCCTAACCGTGCACGAATCATCTGCTGACCTTGCAAAAATGCAGGTTCTGGTTCAGTAGGTCTGAGGTGACAGCAAGATTCTGGTCTGTTGAATCATACTTTGAGAACAAGGCCAGTGTTGCCGGTCCATGGACCACATTTTGAGAACAAGGCCCTAGACTAATGGGTCAAAGTTGTGTTTTTGTTTTTGTTTTTTTTTTCCCCTTTTTGTCTCAGGACCTTTTACATTCTAAAATATTATTGACAACACCAAAGAACTTTTATTTACATGGGTTATATCTGTTGGTATTTACTGTCATAAAAATTAAAGCTGAGGGGCGCCTGCCTTTGGTTCAGGTCATGATCCCCACATCCTGGGACTGAGCCCCATGTTGGGCTCTCTGCTCAGTGGGGAGCCTTCTTCTTCCTCTCCAGCTCCCCATGCTTGTGTCCTCTCTCTCGCTCTGTCAAAAATAAATAAAACCTTTAAAAATAAAAATAAAAATAAAGCTGAGGAATAGAAATATTTTTTTTAAAAAGTAGTTAAGTGAACCCATTATGCGTTCATGTAAGTATCATATTCTAATGAAAAAGAACCATATTCTTCAACATAAAACATTAATGATGATGACATTGTTTCCCATTTCTGCACATCTCTTTAACATCAGGTTTAAGAGAAGAGAGCTACATTCTCCCACCTGCTTGTGCATTCAGTCTGTTGTGATATGACCTGACGTGCAGTCTCTGGAACTCTCTGCCAGGTATTCATGACTCACTCAAGTCAATAAGGCAAAAATGACATCTTAGTATCATCAATAAGAATAGGTTTAACCTGGCAGCCTCCCTGAAAAGGTCTCAGGGATCCCACCCAAGAGTCTCCAGACACCACTTTAAAAACCACTGCTCTCGACCATTCTTAAAAATCCATGAGGACTTTGACAGTTACTGCACTCACCGTGCAGTTAGACTTTGGGCATTCTTGTAAAATCGCTGGCCTAAGAAGTTCCATGCGGAGACTCTTTCTGACTCTAGATTTTGTTTCTTCTCCAGTTACAGTTTCTATCCTCATCTTCATCTGATGATGGTGCATGGTCATGACGTCAGCACAGATAAGAATCACTTTGGTAAACCAATGATCCAGAAGGTGATCCTCCTTTTAGACAGACTATTTGATAACAAAGAACCTCAAAAGGAGAAACGTTTTATTGGGTCCCTGAAAGACTTTAAAATTGCTTTAGAATTAAAACAATAATTTTTTATTTTATTTTAGATTTTATTTATTTATTTGACACACAGAGAGAGAGCATAAGCAGAGGGAGTGGCAGGCAGAGGGAGAAGGGAGCCCAGCTTGGGGCTCCATCCTAGGACCCTAGGACCATGATCTGAGCCAAAGGCAGACACTGAACCTACTAAGCCACCCAGCTACTCCCTCATGTTTTTGATATTTAAAATTGCCTTAAAGAATAGATCATCCCAACCTAATATATCAATTCACTTAAAGCTAGTATGATTTTCCTGTATATTCATTTACTACGTTTATCTTTAGTTCTTTTATACAAATGTGGTTTATAATTTTTAAAATGTAAAGTATAAAGTGCTTGAAATAGTCTGATATACTTAAATGTCATATGTCCAATTCTTGTTCTCACCTTTTTATACCTTACTCTTATTATGCCTGATTTCTAAGCTTACACCACGTCCACTTGGGCATGTGTCTGAATAGGCTCCTTGGCTTCAGACCTTCGAAGTGTCTCCTTAGGACATTTGCTTCCCGTAGCAACCTGACTCCTCCAAGTGTACACGGAGGGAGTTATGCTCCTGGCAGACTTATCAACATTTCAGGGCTAGGCAAATAGAATACTCTGTGGTTCAAGCCTTCAGAATCCCTCTCCGGGAAAATATCTCCTCCTCCGGTCCTGTTGCTCTCAATTCAGAGAATCTTAGAATCTTGGGATCAGAAGGGATCTTCAAGGTCATCAAGATTCTTGCCACTCAGATGTGGCCTCTGGATCAGCAAGCAGCATGGGCGTCATCTGGGAGCCTGTTAGAAGTGCAGAATCGTGGGAGCCACCCAGACCTACTGAATCATAATCTTCACTTTGACAAGACCCCAACAGAGGAGTCTACACATTAAAGTTTGAGAAGTGGGGCTCCAGACCAGCCTCCCATCTGATAGAGCAGTCCTGGCGGCAGCCTCTTCCTCCTGACTACCCCCAAGTGCTCAGCAGCCTTCACCTTCCAGTTTCGGGGCTGAACTCTCTCACTCTACTTACTCTAGATCAAGAGATCCCAACATTGTGCATCGAAATCCCTCGGGGAGCTTCTAAAAATCCCAATGCTGAGGCCTCACCCTTGACCAATGAAATCAGAATCTGTGGAGATGGAGCTCAGGCATTGATATTTTGTGAAATCCCCCGATGAGATTCTGATGTGCATCCAAGTTGTGAACCCCAGATGGAGAGCCACCTGTTTGCATCTTAGACTATTTACTTCATTTCTTGCTTTGATATTCTGCGAAAATGCAAATATCCCCCCAGAAAGGCAAAACTGTTACCTCTCATTTGCACTTTGCTTGGGAATAGGGTTCTTTTTTAAATGGGCACAAATAATTTATTGCAGACTCTTTAATATCATACACTAGTGGGCATAACAAATCATGTAGCAGTACTCTGGGTAGGAGGAGCCAAAAGTTTGGAACGAGAAAAGCAAACAACCTGAAGCCGGGTCGCAGAGGGCCAGGCTTCACGCCTGCTGGTAACCAGTTCTCAGCGGAACTACCGGGGGCAGGAAGTGTCTGGGCAGGAACCGGAAGTTCTCCTGCGGGGAGCCCACTTCCGGTTCCCCACCCCTTTTCTTGCTTCTGCATTCGCGGTCTTTGGGGTGCGCAAGTGAAGAAGCTCTATAGCTGCGAGGCTGGTGAGCTCCGTCAGGTGAGCTCCGTCAGATGAGCGCTAGTTCCCCGCTTAGCCCTGACCTGACAGGTCTGAGAGAAATTTTGCTATCATCATAATCTTGCTGGCCTAAAAGCGGCTGGTTGTTTTTCATCTCTCTGGGGTCCTCTTGAGTAATACAGACTTTTGTTGGTGACACAACTATTCAAGAAACTGAAATCTGCTTTTTTGTTGTTGTTGTTGTTGTTCGTAAGATTTAAGGAAAAATGTTTTTTTGACATTTTAGTAGGCTTTAAATGATCTAGTTTTATTTAGATACTTCTGCATTAGACTAATCATTGTTTGGGGGACATATAAATCATGTTAACAGTAATTCTGAACAGGTTAACTATGTGATCAAGTCAAAAATTGGGGGAGAAGGGAAAAAGTGTTATTTTGTTTTATTTATTTTTAAAGATTTATTTATTTATTTTAAAGAAAGAGAGCATGCTCGAGCAGGAGGAGGAGCAGAGGGAGAGAGAGACTCCCAAGCAGAGGCTGTGTTTAGCATAGAGCCTGACACGGGGCTTGATTTTATGACCCTGCCGTCATAACGTGAGCTGAAATCCAGAGTGGGACGCGCAACTGACTGAGCCCCCCGGGACCCTGAAAAAGTGTTACTTTAAAAGGAAAATCAACTTACTACCTACAGTCGTATATTTACCATGAATTAAAATATAACACAAAACATAGGGGGTCGGTGGCTCAGTTGGTTGGGCAGCTGCCCTGGGCTCAGGTCATGATCCCAGGGTTCTGAGATGGAGCACCACATCAGGCTCCCTGCTGAGTGGGGAGCCTGCTTCTCCCTCTCCCTCTGCCTGCTGCTCTGCCTACTTGTGCTCTCTCTCTGTCAAAGAAATAAAATCTTTAAAAAAGAAAGGAAATATAACAGGAAACAAACCCTTAATAATAAATTTGGAAGCTCTACTATTTAAGATTCTAATGAGTATCGTTCACATATTAAAATATAATTTAGAAATTTACAGCTTGCAAACTCTCCTTTATACTTCCTTGTTTTACAAACTAAATAATAGCTTAATTAATTTGGATGTTTGAGGATAAAATACTATCAATACTAATACCTTCTCCTCCCCAACATTTCCTACTCACCCAGCTTTCAAATCTGATAAACTTACTAGAGCATTGATTAATCGTGAATTTGACACATTTGACAGAGTTTTAGATCCTTAGGGATTTAAAAGTAGATTCTCAGTTCTTGAGTATCCCAGTAATCTTAGAGATATTTTGGTATTAAAGTCTCTTTAGGCTAAGCAAGTACTATAGGAAGAGAGGGCTATGTTTCAGTGCCTCAGAAAGGTAATGAGAGTTTTAGAATATTTCTGTTCTCTGTTATAGAACATGTGGTTTGGCTTCCTAAGAAAACCTGGATCAGGAAGATGGAGAACAATTTTGAGAATGATTTTTTTTCCCTAAGTGTAATTTTTTCCCCAATAATTTAATATTTGCATTTAAAAATTTTTAATGAAATATCAATTTGATATACATATATTCCACTTTTTTCACTGGCTTACACTTTCATTTCAATGTTTTATCTTTATCTTTGAATACATATAAAATGAAATGAAAGCTAATACTTTTGCTTAAGTATCTATTCTACTCTCAATCAAAACATTTGATTAGGAAAGTAGCAACTACTTTCCTAAAAGTTTTTTAAAAATCACGAAAAAGGTGCACCTGGGTGGCTCAGTGGATTAAGCCACTGCCTTCGGCTCGGGTCATGATCTCAGGGTCCTGGGATCAAGCCCTGCATCAGGCTCTCTGCTCAGCGGGGAGCCTGTTTCCCCCCCCCCCCTCTCTCTGCCTGACTCTCTGCCTACTTGTGATCTCTCTCTCTGTCAAATAAATAAATAAAATAAAATAAAAATCACGAAAAAAAATCCCAGTTATCCCCCAAGTGAACCTTTTTCATAAATTCAGATTTC
The DNA here is from genome assembly GCF_964662115.1 of Mustela nivalis. Lineage (NCBI taxonomy): Eukaryota > Metazoa > Chordata > Mammalia > Carnivora > Mustelidae > Mustela > Mustela nivalis. The sequence goes on along the minus strand of NC_139022.1, from coordinate 150,621,559 downwards.
TTATAGAAGGGCACACTTGTAAATAGCCATCAGTTTGAACTGGTAATTTTGTTTATCTGTTTGACTTGTCATTGAAATGCTAACTAGTTAAAATTTGAAACTGTGCTATCAAACTCATGAGCTACAATTCTGTGGACTTTTTGGAATATAAGAGAGATGTTCCTTCTGTCACTGTATCTTCCACTTCTGTTCCTTTCTCCACTCTCAGTTTGTTTTCTTGAATTCTGGGTTTTTTTCTTTGTCCTAACTTCCTTCCATATAGTTCTCTACTGTTTGGGAAAGCCCATGCATACCCCTGCATGGTGAGGACGTAAGGGGGCACATGTAAATTGCACTTATACTTTCTTATGCATTCAAAATAAAGTCTTTATATTGCTGTGACTGCTTTTCACTCCGTTCAAAGTTGAGAGCTTGAATAGCATGTTGTTGCTTTTTTTGCCAATTAAACCCATGATTATGATAGAGCTTGGGAACAAAGGGTGATTAAAACCATCCCCAGAGAGAGATGAAGTTCACTAGTTCACTGACTACAAGCAAGTCAACATCTCCACAACCACTTTGGTCTATTCTTTTGGCTCTGATACCAGAGCCATGGTAGCATTTCCCAGGATAAGTTGTTAGAGTCCAGAGATGACTGAAAAGGATGTGCCTGGGGCCACCATGCCCAAACATGGATGCAGGATTGTCCGAGCTGAGAAGGACCTTGAGTTCTATTCAGTTCAGCCCAGAAAACTAATGTCAGGGAAGCCATGTGACTCATCCAGGGACATGTAATGAGTAATAAAGAAGGAAATAGGGAACATGAAAAACATGCATACTGGATCAATTAAGAGGCATGAAAGCTGAAGGAAAATATGAATAGGCTAGGAATTTTCAAGAGCAGCTACAGCAACCTGGCATCCTACCAGTTATAGGTCTATCCTGTGTGTATCTTCATTTATTTTGATGGCTCAGCAATTATTCCTTCCTGGGAGGATCCTTATTGAAAATGTCACAGTATTTTGGGAGATGTCTTTCACTGTCTCAAAATACAAACCTTGATTTTCCCTTATTTCTAGTTCATATTGAAAGTATCTAGAGCTTCATCTTTGGCCCCGAGATTCCACTGCTATGCTAGCAATCATCTACTAGTACTTCTGAATTTAACTTTGGAGAGCACTTAGCTTGTTTCTGTGATAAAAATGAGTTATGAGGGGTGCCTAGGTGGCTCAGTGGTTTTAAGCTTCTGCCTTCAGCTCGGGTCATGATCCCAGGGTCCTGGGATTGAGCCCCACATCGGGCTCTCTGCTCCGTGGGAAGCCTGCTTCCCCCTCTCTCTCTCTGCCTGCCTCTCTGCCTACTTGTGATCTTTGTCAAATAAATAAATAAATAAATTTTTTTTAAAAAAGTGAGTTATGAAATAAAATAAAGCCAACATTCAGTGAGTGCCAAGTGCATGGTATGCACGGTACACTGGGGCATCCCATCTGATGGGCAAAGCCTTCCCAGTAGGTGTGACATCCCATTGCAGAGGGGAGGAACCTGAGGTTAACTTCTCTCTCGTACTTCAGTGTTGATCTTGCTTCATGTTGTCAGTTAACTTCATGTTGTCTTGAATCTAAGCCACCCCCTCCTGCTTTTATGACCAGCCTTTGAAGCTGTCCTATTCCTCCTTTGTCCCACAGCATGGCCATCTTGACAAGCCACACAACTTCTTCTCTTGCTTAAACCTTTTCCTGTCAAACCACCTCCCCCCTCCACTACTTCTCTGGGGCTGGAAACAAACCAAATGTCCCCCTCACTCACTTATTTTTCACCTCCTTGACACCTTCTGCTTGGTGACACGGATCAGACCATACCTTCCAATCCTCCCGTCCCCTCCTCCTCCTCACTTCCTCTCTTAAGAAATGCACAAATAAAAATATAATCAAACTCAGATGGAGAGATTGGCCTTTTGCTTCTTTCCACAGGTTTTCTCTTGGCATCAAAAAATTTGCATTTATTTTCAGTGTCACTAACTAACCCAGAAACTGAGCCAGCATTCCTCTGCTTCCTACGCCCACCTCCCAGGCCTGGTCTTCCCTGCCGCTCCTTTCTCACACCTCCCCATTTCCTCTGTCTGAACACCCTGCATGTGGCCTGCTTGGAAACTTTGAGTCTGCTTCCTACAGCCTTTTCTGAAGCAAGGGATTGCTTTTGTCCTGCCACCTCTGTGTGTATGTGCATGTGTGTGTCTATGTGTGTATGCATGTGTGTTAAATACTCTATTTTGTTTTGTGTTCTTTTTGTTTCTTTTCCTTTTTTGGGGCAAAAGACTGTTGCTTTCCAACTTCAAAGTTTTTTGATTTTGTTTTTTGTTTTCGGAGGACAAGCCTTTTACAAGACTCCTTTTTGGTTTTAAGTAGTGGCATCTGTCCATCTTGGGAAAAGTCAAGAGGCTTTTCAGGGGAAGCTGATAGCTGTGATCGCTAGGACAAGCTGAGACCTCATCTTACCCAGCACTCCTGGATGACAGAGAAGAAAAATCAAGTCTTAAAAGGTCTTTCGAGTCACCAAAGCCCTTCTGACAATTGGTGACAGGGCCAGGCCTGGGGCACAGGTGTCCTGACCTCCAGTCCACCGAGATGTTCTGGATGTTGTGTTGTTCCCGTATAAGCTCTGCATTTTGAAGTGGCGTGCCAGTGCTCTGAAGAGATGCCTCCCAGTGTGCAGTGGGCCACTGTGAGCCACTGTGGGGGCCCTGGGTTTTGTCGTGTTGTGTGGGGAACCACAAACTTCAATGTGCTACAGGCTCTCCCTGCATTTCCAGAAGACGGTAATTTGTTTGTTTGTTTGTTTGTTTGTTTTCTTGCACGTGAAATCTGGCACACCAGACAGAACCCCATGATGTGTGAGATCTGCCTTCCCTGCCCTCCTCCCCGTTGGGAGGAGTGCCTGTCTCAAACTCTTCCCTCCCTCTCCCAAGATGGGTGAGACCTATATTTCTTCTCTTGTCTTCTCAGTCCCCTTCATTCAAGCTGTTGCTCCACCTGGACTGAGCCTATCTTCCTTAGAAGGCATTAATACTTCCTTTTTAACCCAGATAAGGAGATCTTTATAATTTGAAAATACAACCAGTAAATATATAACACATTGCTAATACCCCCTCCATCCGTGCTAGACCCCCGGATCCCCTTCCCACTGCTCTGTGAATACCCGCGCTCCATTCTGCAGCTTGCTTGGTCCACTTTGGCCATTTTAGCACATGAAGCTCTAAGTCCATCCCTTTTAGGTGGCTAAACACTGCTCCATTGTGTTCCCTATTGTGTTTTACCCATCTCTCCTCTAGTGAAAGGTTTGTTTATGCTTCAAGAGTTGTGGTATTACCAGCAATCCATAACCCACATTCAGAACCTCACCCACCACCAATTTCCCTTTCCCAAGTCACTCTCAAACTCACACACTCTACCGATTGAGGACCCTGGAACTTATATCATAGGTGACTGCTCAATTAGCTAATAAATGAGTCCTTACCTTTTTGTTCACAGGCATAGTATTAATGAGCCCTTTCTCCTTTTCAGGGAGAATATGTCCATGTTAAGAGAACCACCTGGATAAATGTTCTTAAAGCATCTCTCTTACATCTCTCTCCAGCTTTTTGGAATAGAATGGATATAATCGTTAACAAGTTATACTCCTAACTCATGGGAGTATTTCAAATGGTAGAAATTTCAAGGAAACTGAGAGACCTTAGGTGAGATATTTTGGAACAAGTGGGCTTTGTTTATGCTCCAGAACATATAATGCAAGGTAGCTATCTACTCCGGTATACCTGGTGGGAAGTGTAGTCACAGTGTTAGCCCTGAATATCAGCTTGGCTGATGCTTGCAGAGGAAAAGATACCCTCCCAAAGCCATTCTCTAGAAGCCCTTTCTCCCTGCAGAGATGCACCTGCCCACATCTAAATCAGGAGGGAGCATCCAGTCAAGCAGACTTAAGGACTACCCTACACCATACACAAAAATCCATTGCAGATCTAACTATGGAAGGTAAGCAGTAACACTTTCAGAAGAAAACATGGACTAATATCTTCGTGACCTTGAGGTATATAAAGATTTCTTAAGCAGGACATTAAAAATGCTAGCCACTAATGAAAAAAATTGATCAATTGTACACTAAAACTAGGACTTTTGTCCATTCAAAATCATTATTAAGAGAGCTAAAAGACAAGCCAGAGAGGGAAAAATATTTTCAATATAAACATCCACCACCAACAACAAAATCCTATGACTTGTATCCAGACTATATACAGAACTTCTACAAATCAATAAGAAATAGGTTGAAAAATCAATAGAAAAGTGGGCAAAATACATGGATAGACACTACCAAACTAGGATTCCTTCCTTCCTTCCTTCCTGCCTGCCTGCCTGCCTGCCTTCCTTGTAGGCTCCATGTCCAGTGTGGAGTTCAGTGTGGGACTTGAACTCATGACCCTGAGATCGAGACCTGAACAAAGATCAAGAGTCAGACACAAATTTAAACACAAATTTAAACTGCAATGTGATATTATTACACACTCACCAAAATGACTAAAATGAAAAAGACACCAAAACACCACGTGCTGGTGAGATGGTGGAATGACTGGAACTCTCATGTACTGCCTGGGGGAGTGTAAACTCGTATAGCCACCTTGACAAATTGCTTGACAGTATCTTCCAAACCCAAACCTGGCCTTACCATATAACCTGGGAATTATGCATAATGGAAATGTGTACTTAGGTTTACCAAAGACAAGTACAAGAACAACTACAGAAATGTTTTTGGTTGTAACTCCAAACCAGAAAACAAACCAAGTGTTCATGAGCAGTAGTGTGTAAGCAAATTGCAAATATGCATATAATGGGGCACCACATGCCAATGAAAAAGAAAAACCACACAACTTGGATGAAAATCTCAAACATAATGTTGGGTAAAAGGGGCTGGCTATAAATTAGTACGTCATTGGATTAAATTACTGGAATCCATTTATATAAAGTTGAAAAACAGGCAAAACTAATCTAGGTCTTAGAAATTAGGAAAACGGTTTCCTATTTCATTGTGGGGTAGGTTATAACTAGTAGGAGGATTATAAGAGATTTCAGGGTCAGGAATTGTTCTAGTTCATGATCTGGGGACTTATTCCGTAGGTGTGTTCATTTTATGATGATCCATTGGATTATTCGTGTAGGTAGGATCTATGCATTTTTATACTTTGTTGAAAAGTTTACATTAAAATAAAAGCCTGGAGAATCAGGTTGCCTACCTTAACCATAATTCACCTGCCATTTTTAATTTATGTTTCTAAGAAGGTATGCAGAAGGAAGGACAGATTGGTGACTACCAGGTAATTTACTCTTGCTAACTCCAGTTGTGTCCCTGGTAGAACCCTGTTCTGTATAGAAGTATGATTTAAACATTCGTGAGATCGATGGCTATATATTATAGTATATTGGGACATAGGTTATCATTTGTAATACAGGCTCTTTCTCTCTTGACATACCAACAGCATGCTGTTAACACTCTTACCTAGTGCCTCTTTTGCCCTGCTTTGTGGAAAAGTAGGCTGTGCAATTCTCTTCTCTGAACTGTCTTTTTGAGTGCAGAAGACATTATTTTCTTTCCTGTAGTCTTTCTGTTCTCAGGACAGAGCCTTACACAGAGTGGGATCAAACCTCGATTAAAGCTTGTTTTCATAGTGGGGTGAAGAATGCTTACATTGTCCACTGATCTCTTTTTCATTATTGTCATTCAGTAATTGTCGTTTTTATTTGTGTATTTAAGTGGGAGGTCTGAACTCTTCTCATCCTTCTTCTGGAACTTGTGCATCTTGAGAGGAAACCCAAGGAAGGACTCCTGGAAGTGCTGGAAGGATTCTCGTTCTTGAGCTGGGGGCTAGTTATGCAGGTAAGCTGACTTGGCTATAATTAATCATTGGTATGCTTGTTATTGGTGTACCTTTCTTTGTATGTTGAATGATGACAGAAACATGTAACATACATGGAAATAATATCTGGTTCTAGTTTGATCAGCTACTGAGCTGATGAGATTTTGTGGAATTAGTCATGCTTCTATATTGCTTGAGGGAATGTAAATTTGTACCCTCTCCTAGGCCAAAATTGGCCAAATCATCAAAATGAAAAAGGCACTTACTCTTCTGCTGAGCGATGGCTAGTCTAGAAATGTAACCTGCAGTCTATTATAACAGGTACAAACTGTTATTCAAGGTCATGCCCTGCCAGAGTGTCTATAATGATACAATAGGAAACAACAAAGAACAAATAAATTGTACATCACACAACGGAATATTATTCAGCAGTCAGTGAAGGGGAGGCAGATCTCTACTTGCTGATTTGGGCAGATTTTCAGATTAAAAAGCATGTACAAGATGCTCCTGTTTGTGTTAAGTATATGTGTATGTGTTTGCTTGTATGTTCATACATAGAATATCTCTGGAAGGATATACAAGAAACTGATAATAGCGGTTGCTTCTGGGAGGGGTAGGGTGACACTTATGTGTCCCTATACCCTCTGCCTGGTGCACACTTCAAATTTTATATGTACGTATAACCTCTCTAAAGAAAAAAAATTAAACCTAAGGGTAATTCTTGGCTGCTGGTTCTTCCACACTCTCATGGAGTGACTTCTTCAACATTCTGTCATTGGTAACTCCACCTTTACTTTCATCTAAATACCCTCCAAATCCGTTCCACGAGGCAAAGGTCAGACTCTTTTCCCACGATATTGAACAAAGCAGGCAGATCACCCTTCTACCGGTGACCTTATTAATTGAGTTTAGACCTCCTGTGAATTTGGACAGATTTTTTAAAATGAAACATTCAAAGCCGTTTTGCCCTCTCTAGTTCCTCTTTTCCCAGAAGGCTGGAAGGAAGTGAAAAGCAAGTGTCCATTTATCTTTAGTCAGATTTGTAAGTGCAATAAACTGGTTGTCAGACTGGTAGGAGAGGGAAACTTGGGGGCTGTGATTTGACTCTCAACAGAAGGAAATAAGATCAGTATGCCCTAAGTATGCCCTAGATTTGTAGCAAGCAGATCTCAGGAAGTAAGGCCTTATCTCAGTGGCCTGAGGATCCAGAGCATTTGGAGGCACCCTGAAGTAAAATATAATGACACAATTGAAGGTAATCCTGCAAGGAAGAAATAAGAGGGGACTCTGAAGAAACCAAGCCGGCTTTCCAAATCACCTATGGCCATCGGCAAAAGATCAAAGGGAGGCCCAGGGCCAGGGCTGAAGAGGTAGTATGGGCAGAAGTCAAAGGTATGCAAGAAGGATGATACTCAGGCTTGCAAAATTTGCAATGAACAGTTTGTTCAAGTTGTACAGAAGGCACGTTCATAGCAGAACTGGCTTGGATTGGATGGTGCTTTTCATCAGATTATAAAGACAAAGCAGAACCTGTAAGTTACCGATGGGTCATCTAGTCCCTTCTTTTTACGAGGATACACAGAGCCCAAGATTAAACACCAAGATCCCAGGATTCCTGGTCCACTTGGACCACTTGGTCTGCTTCTGTGTCTGGTTTCCCTCTGTCTCCTTAAAAGCTTGGACTCTGGAACCAGACCACCTGGATTTGGTCGAACTCTGTCTCTTGGGAGCTGCATGGTTTTTGAGAAAGTTACTTAACTTTTTCATGTTTTAGTTTCCTTATCTGTCAAATGGGAATAATACTAATAACAATATCTACCTGGTATGATTGCTACTGGGATGCTAAAGCCCTTCAGAGAGGGTCTGGTCTACAGTAGATCTTAATATGAATGCTAGCCGGAATAGTGGTTATTATTGCTTTAGATTTTTACCTCAGGAAGAATTATTTTTAAGTGGAAAAAAGCAGAACCCACATGGAAGGTATCATCATGGTAACACTTGGTTGGTTCTGGGTACTACCTTAGGTCTAATACAAAAAGTCACTTTCTCATGGGGTGCCTGGGTGGCATATTTCAGTGGTGGACTCTTGGGTTTGGCTTAAGTTGTGGTTTCAGGGTCCTGAGTTTGAGCCCCCCCCTCAGGCTCTGTGCTCTGCAGGGAGTCTGTTTGGGATTCTCCCTCCCTCTCCCTCTGCTCCTCCCCCTGCTCGTGCTCCCTCTCTCAAATAAATAAACCATTAAAAAAAAAAATCACTGTCTCATAAAAAGAGCTATCCAACATCCTTCAGGCCGTGGTGAGGTAGGCACTCTCTGTCACAGGTGGAGGTTAAACCCAGGTGAACGACCTGCCAAGGATGCTGAAGGCAGATTTCTGGGCGTCTTGACAGTCCCAAGGGTCTATGATTCTGTGACATCTGAGACTAGGAGTCCTGAGAGCAGTCACATTGCCTGGTATCCAAACATGGCCTTGTTATCATCTTGGAAGTGAGGTCCACTGTTTGTTCAACTTTTTTACTCTAACTTCATGTAAAAAAACAAGGTCTGGCGTCACAGCTAAGACTTGTAAATCCTCGAGTTGGGAGTGGACTTGAATTTATTAATGGGCAGTTGCACACCTGGGGATGCCAGCAGGTAAGGGACATATTCTCAGGCTTTGCTAACAAACAAACAAGATTGGGCTCATTACAAAACTTCGAGCTAGGGCAAACTTCATTCCTAAAAGGAGGAGGAGAAATTTGGGGGGGGGGGTGCGGAGAGATATTGGTCAACCTTGCTCCCTCCTGCTTTCCCAAGCCTAGGTTAACAATGAAAGGCCAGGACACCTTGCAGTGAGGTTCTCCCAGCCAGCAAGCGCTGGCTCCCTCTGCGGGGCACTTCCTAGGGCCTTTGATCTTTCCCCAGGAATTGGCCAAGCCTGTGTTTTCTTTCAGGTTTATGCTCTCTTCGTTTATTTATTGTATCTGCTTTCTCTTCTCGTTGACTTGAAGATCAGCACGCTAGTGTGTAACTGGACTCGAGTCCCGGGGTCTCCCTTCTCACCGCGCCACCAGGAAACCCGACAAAAGGCGTGTTTTACTGAGTCTTAGGGCACAAATCCAGGAGAGAAAGGAGCTGACCCGGGAATCCAGGTCCCAGAATCAGTGGTCAGGACCTCACCCAGGCCCCCAACCCCAGCTCAGCTGGCGGGCGCAGGGGCCCAGGTCCCAGTCTGGTCTTCTCCGTCCGCCAGGGGGCTTGAGCTCGTGTCCTCTCCCCGACGCCAGGTTTAACCTGGACTTTCCTCGCTTCCCCTGGAGGGTCTCAACTTGCCTTTCTCTGCAGGGAGGAGACCCCGCTCCCCCGCGAGGGGCCCTAATCTCCACCCCGCGTTTCCAACCGAGTGGCGGGGCCTCCGCTCTCCATCTGCGCGCCTTAAATCCCATTTATCTTCTTAGCGCCCTAGACTCGGCCAGTCCCGCCCCCTCTTCCTCTTATCCAACCCCACTTGCAAACCGCAGACACCCTCCCTCCCCCACAGTGCGCTGGACAGACCCGAGCAACCTTAGGAGGTGTTGGGAAAAGTCCCCAAGCTGGGTGGTAGTGACCTACAGGGGCGCGGCTGGAGGAGGGGAAGAGGGTACCGCCGGGGGACGGGAAGCGGCGCCAGATTTCAGGCTCAGGACTGCAGAGGGTCCTGGACTCACTGTCCCCTAACTCCCGCCCTGCGACTCTCGTGGTTGAAGTCGTCCCCTCCTAGCGCCCCAATCTAGGTCACTGGCAGGGAAGGGCTGAGACGGGGGTCGTGGAAAGGTGATGGGCGGGCTGTCGGCCCCAGAGGTGGGCGAAGAGTAAATGGTCTCGGAGCCTGCCCCCTCACTTCCACTCGATTGTAATTCCATCCCCGGGCGGGTCGAGCTTCCCTCCCTCCCACCGCCAGCCGGTCCCTCCCCGTCGGCTTCCTTCGCCGCCCCCGCCCCCCCCGCCTCGGAAAAGCCCTGCCGCTCCAAGAGGACTTCACTCCCGCACGCCGACCTCCCGGCAGCAGCCCAGCCTTCTCCGACTCCTCCGTGGTTGCTGGACCAGCTCCCTCAGCCCTCCACCTCCTCACTCCGGCTGGGATCTGCGGGGGCCGGCTCCCCCACGTCCCCCAGGAGACGCCCTTTCCTGGTGCGTCCGGGACTTGGTGAAACTTTGCAGGCGCCCGCGGTGAAATGGATTTAATCCTAGGCTTCTTGCTCCAGCTCTTGCTTCTGGCTTCCAGCCTCGGACCCAATGCAGTGTCGCTCAGAACAGCTCTCCGAAAACCAGGTAACGCGCTCGGAGCGCCGGGGGGCACCACGCCCGGAGCGCCCGGGTAGCGGTCCCTGCCTGGACGCAGAGCGGGCAATGCGCCGCCCCTCTACCCCACAGACCCGCGGCAGTTTAACTGGGTTCATCTTTGCCCAGAGGTGGGGAAAGACTCGACCTCGCCCTCAGCCCCGCTCCACCCCGCCCCCCGCAACCACCCCCCCCCCACCCCGCCGCCCCAGCTCAGGCGGTTCCAGGGATGTTTGTTTGTTAAAAGAATAATCTATTTTCCAGACACAGTAGAGGTGGAGGGCTGTGTGTTTGAGCACAGAGCTGAGAGCAGGGACAGCGATCATGCTGTCTCAATTACAGAGGATTGCAACTGTGCAAGAGAAGTCAAACAGCTCCTCCTGTGTCTCTAAACATCTTTATTGAATTCATATTGTCCAGAGCCTAACCATTTCCTGTTAAGTGTCTGAAGATTTGCCTGGAGTTCCCTGTGCCCATCTCTGGTCCTGCCCTGGCAGTGTGTAGGAAGTGGCCTCTCCTAAGGATGGTTTCTGCTCTGGGCCGTTTTCTTAAAAAGAAGTGCCTGGTGGGTTAATTTTAGAGTTTTGAACTCCTGTCTGTCTTTGCGAGGTCAGTTAGAAGGTGTATGGTGTTGTAGGCTATTACAAAGAATTAACCTGCATTTCCTCTAGTTACACTGGTAAAAGTTCTTGGTGTATTTTTGTCTGCTTTAAGTTGGTCTGTGTTGTGAGATTATTCAGGTTACAGCGTTCTAAACAATAAAGTTCTAAACGTTGTTGCCTGAATAACGATTTTTATTCTACTTTGCTGAGGCTGTATTTTGGATGCTGAAAAATCTGTGTTTTTCTGGGATTTTGTTTTTTGCTTTTTGGTTTTTGGTTTTTAGTTTACTTTGTAAGCGAGGTTGTCTTATGGGATTAATTACATCTTATGAACAATGGAAAGCAATATAACTTTATTTGAATGCAGTCTGCAAAACTCTGCAGAAAGTGCAGTTTATCTTCACAAATAACGATTCTATAAGAAAGAGACAAACCAGGGAAATTTATCAGAGGGTGAAGAAAATAATGTTGGCAGGTTCCCATATGGCTGCTTAAATATTTTCACTGCTCAAGGATTTCTTCATTTGGAAATACAACTTGTTGCCTTTCAGCTTTGGGGGACCCCTCACTCTTCAAGCTGTGTCTATCACTACCTGCCTTGAAATTTAGTCATTATCATAATCTGCAACACACTTAAATTACCAGCTATTCTAGAGCCACTGTTCAATTCATTTTGGAGATGATAGCAGCAGTCCAAGGCGATATTCTATTAAATTGTTTCTCACATGCACGCATACACACATCTTCAAGGATTTCAGTGAAGGGCTTCTTTCTAACTTTTCTCCTTAAGATAAGCATATCATCATCATTGTATTCTGAGGGGTTATTCCCATAAAACCACCTAGTCACAGTTTTTGAGCGATGCCTAGTTATATCTATCTATCTATAGTTCTTAGGCTTAAGCAGTGTATGTAATATTCTTTTAAGGATAGATTTCAAGCCATTTAAGCAGAATTTTTTAAAAAGCATTTCACAAAAGCCTAGTGTATATAGAACTGCTCATATGGTTCACCCTATTTCCTTTTTTATTTTTTATTTTTTTTTATTATTTTAATTTATTTTTTATTATTTTTTATTTTTATTTTATTTTATTTATTTTAGCTACTCTCCTAAAAATGTTTTCTACCTAGTTCATCCAGGCTCTCATTCTGATACTCATGCTATGCATATGCATCTTGGCCTCTTTGGTTTTATTTGAAGCTTGAATAGGTTTTGATAGTAGAAACTCTATCTTTTTAAATATGTTGGCATATTAAATACACCAAATTTGAGGTAGAAGGGGTGTTTGGACTAGGTTCAGCCTAGAAGAGCTTTTCATTATTTTATACTTTTCTCCAGACACTGGCTTTCAGGTTGGAAAGCTGCTCAGATTAAAATGACAGCTACTTTATAAACTTCAGGGGAAAATTTCCTCCTGGGCTCATTTACATCCCTTGGAAAGACTAGTTTTTGATCCGGAAAATTGGTCCAGATTAAAACCTGAAAGTGCCCTGCTTGGCTCTGATGTGAACAGCAACCAGCTAATTTATAATCTTCCCCAGACACCACAAAATCCTGCTAGGATCCATATAGGAATTTCTTTGTACTCTGTTTCCTCAACAGAAATTGGTCTGTGAATATTACTTTGAAGGGAGCCCGGCCACCATGTAGGCATGCTGAATAGTCCTGTTTTCTTTGGATGACCCTGTCTCCTAATGCTCCAGAAAGACGGGGAATTCTTGGATTCAAAATCAACCCGAAAATTCTTCATCCCCACCTAGCTCTGGTGGGAAAAAAGCAAGTAACAGCTTCAATGATGAGTTCAATCTGAGTCCAACATAGGCAACCTTTCCCTCCGCCCCAAGATAGCTCATCTTCTGCCATTGGGCATTAATAAAGAAACCTCTGCATTTGCCGAGACTAACAAGAAATGACAGCTCTTAACTTAAGTCAAATGAAATAATAATAACGAACTCTAATTAAGTGCTTGCTACACTGCTCTAACAACTTGGCACATACTGTACTTGATCAACCCAGCTGCTCTGTGAGATGGGCACTGTTATTAGCTCTGTTGAACTGAAGATGAAGTTGTGGCTCAGAGAGATTAAAGATCTCCTCCAAGGTCACACAATGAGTAAGTGGTGGAATAGGATTCGGGCTGTGCTAGTCAGGACCGGGAAGGGAGTCCTTAGCGGTCCTGGTAGTGGAGGTCTGCAGACTGGTCCTGGAGGACGTCTCCCTCCTGGCTAAACAGGGGAGCTCCCATGGGACAGAGCCAGGTGGAGCGTGTTATCCCTGCTGCTGTGGGTGTGGAGCCTCCTACGTGCTGTTAAACATTTGTACATGGGATCATGCCCAGGCCTTCCGGGGTAACAGTGTGAATGATACGGACATGCAATTCTGGAAGCCTTTGTCCACTGACCTCAGCTGCAAGAATCAGGGGGTATAACCACATCACCACATCGATGAACCACTTCGTTTCTCTTATTCAACTCCTGGTGCTAAATCTTGTGAGGGCCAAGGATCTATCCAAAGACCTGGAGGTAGAAAAAGGGGCTTCTGACCCTAGGTAGGGTAGAGGACACCATCATCTCCCTGGCATGGAAACTTCGCATAACCTTCACTCCTTTTCAGATCACAGATTAGAATCAGAGACCTGGAAGGAAGTGAAAAGGCTTCATTTGTCAACTGGGCTAAGGGTGATTAAGGGACTTGTCCAACTTAACATCAGAAGCTGAACCGGAACTAGTACCCAGGCCCTCCCGAGTGGGTACTTCTTCCTTATCCAGAGTGTCCCCAGGAAGCACAGTGAATCCAGACACACAGCTAGCCACACACCTCTCCCGCAGGCAGATTGGTAACTCACGGTGTTAATTCCCTCTCTGGCCCAGAGACTGGGCCACAAGGGCCCCGCCTTTCCTCTTGTCTTTGCAGTTTGCCTGAGGCCCCAGGAGCAGTGAGACAAGGCCAGGTCAGGGCTGAGAATTGAAGGTCTTCCTTAGAAGACCGTCTTCAGGAAGATGCGCAGCTCTTATCATTTCCTTTCCACTCCCTCAGCATTTCCTTACCTGTAAAACTGGACGACAGGGAAGATCCGGAGAAACCCAGAAAGAAAAAACAAGAGTCTTTCGAAGAGCAGAGTTAGCTGGTGGGCAATGTATCTTGCCCGCTGTTGAGGGTGAATCCAGGAGCCTCTAGGTGGTTTCTGCTGCTGCTCGAGTGAGGCTTATTGGCTCCTGAGTCAGAGGCCTCCCTGCTCTGTTTCCTGCACGCCAGCCTGAACAACGGCTGTCATGAGGGCCTGCTTATGTCCTCACTTAAAGCTCTCATGCAAGTCCCCTTCCCAAAGCACGCATTTGGTGGGGGGCTGGGGGGTAGGGGGGTGGTGCTCATCTCTTCTGTATGTCCCTCCTTCTCCCTTTCCAAACCAAAGTCCTTCTCTACAATGCGATCCAGATTGTCTTGCTTCTTGGGGAATGCTGGAGCTCCTAAAGGCCACACATATTTCCGCCCTTGAAGGCCATATATCTCCCCAGCACCTAACTACAGACATCCATGCAGTCCAAGCAACGTAGCGGAAATATTTCCTCCACTCCTCCATGTCGCTAGCCCTCCTACCCTCCTCTTTGTTTCCATACCACATCTAATCCCTATAAGAAACCCCCCTCCCCCCCCCTCTCTCCCCTTGGATTCCCTGTGAGGTAAAGGGACAAAGAGGTCAAGGTCAAGAGTAAATGTCATAACGTGAGGCAGTACTGGTTTCTCGGAATTCTCTCATGGAAGAGTGACTTGGCCAGAAAGGAACTGAGTGGTGTTTTTGGTTTTTGCTTCGTGTTTCTTACCCTGAGCCCAGGGATTTAATAACCTTGCAATTCTTTGGGGAGTAGTTGGCCATCTGTCTAGCTCAGAAGTGGTCCAGTGCCGCAGAGCTGGGTTTCCAGAAGACAGGGCTTCAGGCGTTGGAGGCTGCCGGGGGAGCTTCCACAGAGTGGCCCCGGGGATAGCCTGTGTCTCCCACCTCACCTGTTCGGCCCTCAGGACTGGTTGCTCCCCATTGACTCGAGGGATGATGGGATGTTATGATTGCAACAGAAAATCTTTTGAGCTGGTCAGGATCCCTGCCACTGACTTTGGCCACAGCCTGTCAAGTGGCAGATATTAGAAGTGTACCTGCTGGTTCAGGGATCGAAGAAGGGAAAAGGTAAAGAAGTACGACAGAGCCTAAAGGGCCGCTTGTAGCGGAAACCCCCAAACCTGTCCTGAGTCTACTCCCATTTTGAAGAAAGATGCCATTGTGTGGCTTCAGCCTCCTTAAATGAGCTGAAAGATGTTTACCTCTTACTCCCAGGAATTGAATCTCATGGGCTTGGGGGTGGGGAGGCAGGGGCAGGGGCGCAGGTGAAAGCAGAGGACGAACCTTTCAGAGCTGGCTCAGAGCAGGTCTAGCCTCAGCCGATCTCAGGCCTCTGACCCAGGCAAGTAGTTCCTGAACTTGCACATGGATGAGAATTCTGTGTGTGTGTGTGTGTGTGTGTGTGTGTATCATATTATTATATTTATGTATATTATATATATTATTAGCCCCAGGGGTATAGGTCTGTGAGTTGCCAGGTTTACACACTTCACAGCACTCACCAATAGCCCATACATTCCCCAGGGTCCATAACCCCACCACCCTCTCCCTACCCGCCTCCCCCCAGCAACGCTCAGTTTGTTTTGTGAGATTAAGAGTCTCTTATGGTTTGTCTCCCTCCTGATCCCATCTTGTTTCATTTTTTCCTTCCCTACCCCTCATGTTGCCTCTCAACTTCCTCATATCAGAGAGGTCATATGATAGTTGTCTTTCTCTGCTTGACTTATTTCGCTCAGCATAATACCCTCTAGTTCCATCCATGTCATCGCAAATGGCAAGATTTCATTTCTTTTGATGGCTGCATAGTATTCCATTGTGTATATATACACCACATCTTCTTTATCCATTTGTGAATGAGAATTCTTGGCGTGCATCTCAAGTGCCTGCCTTTTTAACAAGAACGTCTGGTGACTTGATGAGATGGTTTGCCGTCCGCACATTGAGACCTGACAAAGCAGAGTTTGGGCTCCTGTCAGCCTCCCTTGCCTCCTGACCTTCTTCCCAGACACTCCCCAGACACGCGCACGGTCTCCTTTTCCTTCCTTTGTCCACACCATGTGGGATTTGCAGTGACAACTCATTGCTCGGGGTCTGTGTTGTAACCTTAAACTCCACAGGTCTTCTGAAGGTTGGATTTGGGGCTGTGGTTTTTTGGAAGGCAGCTGAACGACATCTCCTCTGAGCGAATGTTTCTCTTCGCTGCGCCTGCCCCCCGCTTTCCGCAACCTGTTCATTGAGAGATGGCCATACAAAGGAGGGAAAGGCTGCCATAGCACTAACAAGCAGCCCCTTGCAACTGTGTGTAACCCGTCCCCCCCCACCCCTGCCCTCATTTCCCTCAGACCCTCTCCACCCACCTGCCACCACTGCACCTGTGCTTTCAGCCTCCAAGTCTGGTTTCTTCTTGGGTAGGAGCACAGACTTTAATATTTGACAGTTTTGGTTCAAGTTCTGACACTGTTATTTACTAGTGACTTGATGGTGTAAGGCAAGTTGTGTTAGTTCTGTGGTCTCCGTACCCTCATCTTTAAAATTGGAAAGATCCTGTCACTTAACGGTTGCTAGAAGGGTTAGGTTGGTCAAGACATGTACTGAGGCATTTAAAAGGCACAGGAGCCTGAGACTGGAAGGCAGTATTTAAAGGACTCGGATTGTTTAATCCGGGCAGAGGAAAGCAACTGAGTCAATACACGTGACTGAAAGACTATGTTCCGGGCATGACAAGAAACACAGGCACTTAGGATTTCATGTTCCTTTTCCATACATATGAATGTATGATTGATTGCATGTGATTTAATTTGTACCGAGTCCTAAAATTTTTCCGATAAATTAATTGACAAATTAGAAAGACTCTTTGGTTGACCACATGCCTTAGTTTTTGGTTTGGAAAATAGGGCTGCCAGGTTTGTGGTCTTGCCTGAGTGGATTCCTTGGAGAAACAGTAACCCCCAGGGTGGTGGGTGATGTTGACCTGGTAATTATCTAGGGGAGGTTTTGCAGGGTCTGGTGGTGAAAGGGGAGCAGCTGTTCCTGAAAGAGAATTAGCCAGACGGATGCATGACTGGGCGTCAGTGGAAATCTCCGTGAAGCTTGAGAGCTAAGAAAGGCTTGGGGTTTGATTGATCAGTAGATTGGAGTAATTCAAGAGCCACTCCCAGTGACATGGAATGTCAGAGGCCAGGCTCCACTGGCTCTTTCTTTCCTATGAATGATTCTCGGCCGTGAAACCCCCCATTTATCCCAGATATCCCCACCAGTTTATTTTCAAAGTAAATAAAACCTATTTCCTATTTCAAAGGAAATAAAACGGAGCAGTGCTTTGAAAGAGCTGATGCACTCCACAAAGTTAGGATACGATCGATCATTCAACAATAATCATAGTAATTACTATTATCTTAACCAACCACACCGACCAAGAATATTCATCCTGAAGCTTTCATCTCATTTCCAGTCCCTTCCTCCTCACTCCCCTAAAGACACTTGAAGATGCTTTCTTCATCTGACTCTGCAAATCCTAAGCAATTTAAATCTTAACACTTGTGTTTGCTGACAGGGCACCCAGGATCTGGAATCAGATTTAATGTAATGTTAATGCTATTTATTTTTCTTGGTGTAATAAGTTTATATCAGCCAGTTAATGGTTTACATTGTGCAAAAGGAGTTGTATCAGCAGGCACTTTTCTCTAACATCTGGGCAATTGGAAACATAATACTTAAATACAACCTGAGTTTAGAGCCTTCCTTGGACAGATGGCTAATTTTATTGATCTAATTTTACACTTAGGAATAGGTCCCATGATCCTTTGCTCGTAATTCTTAGAGTGAGCAGAGAAATAAATAAAATGGATGATGGCTGTGAATTAGATGCCTGTTATATTGCTTGTAATTTATTTTTAAAATACTTCAGTATAAACAGTCACTGTGTGAATTACTTTAATCTGTATCCGTAGGGGTACTTAATTAACTCTCAAAGTAATCCAGCGTAGAAGGTACCATTCTGGCATAAGAGTTTACATCTATTTTAATCTCTCAGTGACTGTGCCATGTCAGTGGTCAAATATTTCGAGCTTTATCTCTGAGCTAGCCAGAAATCCATGCTCCAGGGCTAGTTACCGCTTGACCTTTACTATGGAGTCTACTCTCAGAGGTGGCTTGGAAAATACATGAAAATAACTGTTAGCATAAATCCAGGCCAAATGGCTTGTTAATTAGCATAAATGATGTTAGAAATAATGTTTTCATTGGTGAAACATATGAATAGCTAGAAAGAGTATATAGTCTTTCTGTTTTTGCATAGACAGAGAATAAGCACCAGTAAACTCAAGAGTCAAGCTGCTCTGCAGTTAGGCTAAAGCCCCATTCAGTCATGTATTCCACTCACTTAATAGTGGACTCATTTGCCTGCTCCCCCTAAATGATTTGCTGATTCTGCCGCTAGGATATTGATGTATCTGCCTCAGCAAGGTGCTTGCTGCTGTAACAAACAACTCCAAATCTCAGTGACTTAACACAAAATGCATTTTTCACTTACTCCAAGCCCGAAGTGAATGTTTCTTGTTGGGCAGCTCTCCTGGCTTGCTCTCCTTCAAGCGATGACTTGAAAACCTAAGTCATGAGGTCTTTGTAACCTCTATCTTGTAATACCATCATCTTTGAAGTGAGCTTCCAAGGTGTCACTGAAAGTAAAGAGAAAGAAAGCTTGTGTGACAGATTTTTATGCGCCAGGCTGTAATATGGTCCCACGGGCCCAACCTAACTGTAAGGAGGCTGGGAAATGTAGTTTGGCCATGTACCCAGGAAGAAGGTGACCAGATGTGGTGGGTAGTTTCTCATGGAGTGCTTTGGAGTTCCTAAACCGACAGACAGGGGATGTTAAAAAGAGTAAGTTTATGAGAATTTTTGTGACTTCTTACCAAGATATATTTGTGTATGTGGCAGAATTTGGCCTAGAATTTGCATTCATTTTAGTGTACAACCTGGTTGAAAGGCAGGTAGTTGCCATTTATCTTTATGTGTTTGAAGCAATCGTAATTTAACAAAAGATCCTGAAAACTAAGCAAATTGACCCAGATTGGTTTGCAATAGGATGCAAAAATATTTATATATTTACATGAATATATGATATTTGTTGCTACTTATTTGCTCCATTTTATACAAGGTAAAATTAATCCCTCTTAAAAAGTAAAGGAACTATCTAGTTGATTAAATAGAGTGAATTCCTAAGGCACATCAACTGGAACTCCAATTATTTTCTCTATAGTTTTCTGGAAGCTCCTTCTATTTGTATCCCATAACAAAAAGGACTATTCATGGTAGGATAATTTATTCAGTGAGATATGCATCTTAAAATATAAAAATCAGTTTTTAGATACCACAGCCTGCTTTGTTGTGGCTAAAGACAGTGTGGACTGATCCCAACGAAAATAAATTGATACCTTGGGTTGAACCACCACACATCTCAAAGCACTTTCATAGAAATGATCTCATTTGATCGTGGAACCCTTGCCCTACTGGGAAGTCAAGAGCAGATGACTTAGCAAGGAGGAAGGAGGTAGAGCCAGGACATGAACCTGGGTTGTCCAGTCCCTAGCCCTTGTTGCTTCGCATCAATCCAGGGATGTTCCTGCAGCTAATGGATAAGAGCGTGATCACTGAAACATGCTCGAGTCTAGCTCTGTAGTCAGAAGGAAACTCACCGATGAGATCTGCCACTCTCACAGAGGCTCCATGCATGTCATGGGACACAATGTACAAAGAACTGGTACTGCCTTCAGTCATTCTCCTGGCTGGTTAGTGGGCGTGCAAAGTACACGATAACTGAGGGGCTGTTCTCAATTGAGAAGCAGTCGTGCTAGCTGGAAGGTGCTCTAGAATCCCTCCAGATGTCTCCTAGAGAAGACCCTTTTGGGTTTTAGGGACAGTCTGCAGGACTCAGCAGGGCCTTGAAATTTTCCATTCCTCCCCTGGTTAGCCATTTTCCTTAGTGGCAAATGATGTTTTCTAGACCTTCGTCGTGGCGTATTTCAGGGTTTATCTTTCTAGTCTCAAGGCTTTCTGTTGGTTTCTTAAACATCTCTTTGATATTCTAGGAGTTCCTAATTAGTGTAGTTAAACAAGTATGACATTCATTTGGAAAAAAAAAAAAGCATTCTGCTGATAGTTATTTTAAAGTAATTGATGGGCTTTGGTCACAACCTACACACATAACACACATCCTTTCAACTTGGAGGAATTGTAGCAAGAATCCAATAAACGGACCTGGGTTTGAACCCTAGTTTTAAAACTTATGGATGCCTGACCCCAGATAAAGTACTTAATCTCTTTATGCCTTAGATTTCCATCTGAAATTTCAGACTCATAATACCAACCACAAAGGTTTTGTGTGATAAATAAATGAGATACTATGATTTCCAGAAATGTACCTAGGAAACCCCTTTAACGTTTGGTAATAATTTCCCTCCAAAGTTAGTATGTATTAATTAGATTCATTATGGTTTACAGAGTTTATATAGTGGTAGAGATGGTCGCTTTTTCATACAAATATTGACAACTCTGACACGAATGTATAATTGAGTTTTGGCTCCCGTGAAAATGGATTTGAAAATAATTTTATTTCCTTAATTTTATATTATAGATTTTTGGAGTTTATATTGTTAGATGATGACTTTTGGTATCTAGATCATAGGTCATAAAGTTCGTGTTATTGATGAAAGACCTGAAATCAGCCTTAGAGTTTAATAAAAATAGCCAACATTCATTTGGGGCTTTGTGTAGAACCAAAGACTCACAATGATATATCAAGATCATATATAGCCACTGAGGTAGTAACAGATTTTCATGTATCAGCTGTATGGCTCCTTACCCAAACAGAGGTTATTTGCAGTTAGAATATAAAAAAATTTTCTTAGCTGCTTTCTTTACTGTGGTATTAAGAGAGTAGATATAAAAGGTGCTATGCTACCTATTCTGATATGATATGGATAGCTATTCTATTCTATTTCTGTGGTATCTACTCTGTCCCCATTTTGAGTGAACCACACTCTCTGCCGGTATAAATCTTCCTAAAATGCGCTTCTAATCCTGTCACTCTTGTGTTTAATATTCTTTTCTGGCTCCTCCTGCCTGGCAAGTAAACCTGAGCATAGGAGGTCTGTTGCAATATGGCTCCACCTTACTTTTCCTGTCTTCTCGCCGAATACACAACCTGTATTCCAGCCACACTGGGTTATTTGCTATTCTGTAGACCACCTCTTCATTGTCCCAATACAAAGCTGTTGGCATGTTGATCTGCCCTTTGGAATAATCCTGGACTGCAATGACCCTTCAAAGCATGGCTCCATTGGCCCTGTTCTGTGAAGTCTTCACGTGCCCTCCCAGCCAGGAGCCATTTGTGATTTCTCCCATTCTCCTTTGCGTTACGTGATTGGTGTGCCTGACTCTTGCCTTCGGTTAGATTTGTAACTTTGTCAAGGCAAGCACCATGCCATCTTCACCTGTGGGTCCCCTCCGTTGCCCTGTGGAGTGTCTTGCGTGCACTTAGCCTTCCCCAGGCAGCTGCGGAATGGAAAGTGATGGCCTTGTGGGCAAATACGTTTTAACATCATGTGTAATTGGATTCTGCTCCCAGCCCCTGAATTCATTTCTTTCCTCTAGCACCATGCAGGAAACGTGTCGCTTCCACGCGCCAACACTTGCTTCACCGGAGGAGATGTTTGAAAACCCACAGGGCAGTGTGATTTAGAGAAGGAAATCTCTCAGGACTCAATCTGCAGCTGTTTTGGAATTTAAATCCTACCTCCGTGCTGCCAATGGCTATTGGAATTGTGGGTGTTCGAGGAGGGTCTGATCGAGTCCATACTGTGAAATATGTCGTTTTTGCTACATGGGGGAACTGGTAGAGTTTGAAGTAACTTCCAGGGCTGCCCTCAGGTCTGCGTTTTATCATGTCTTGAGAGGTGATGAAGCAAAGACAATAATACCCTTTACTCCTACATCAAAAGATAGTGGGGGAGGAGGCATTAACAGTCCAAAGTCCAATTCCCCTCCTTCTCATATCTGTCTTTGAAACCAAAGGGAAAGGAGGCTGTGTGGAGAATGGCATTGGCCTGGCCTGAAAAGGTCAGGTTGCAGGAGAAGGGATGAAGCCAGTCCCTCTCTCGTAATGAGATCTGACTGTGAGGTCCAGAGGAGAACAGTACTCAAGCTCTCCAGCATTCCTCTTCAGTTTTACTGTGCTGACCCTGGCTTGCTTGTGAAGATCAATTCTCTAATCCTTGGAAAGTAAAGCAAGGGAAAGCTGGAGTGCTTGCAGAGGTTTTTCTGGGCTTTGTTTCGTAAGGACCAACATGTTTGATAAAAAGAAAGCCCCTGGGCAGCCCAGCTGAAAGCAACCAATTGATTGACCCATTCACCCATTGGCTTATACATGTCTATGTGTGTGTGCATAAATACTGTATCCATGTCGATGTACAGTAGACCTGAGAAGAAGCTGCAGTGTAATGGCAGTTAAAGTTGAACTAAGTAAATGATACGCTGCTGAAGTATTTAGGGACAAGTGTACTGATGTCTGAAATTTATATTGAAATACATAAAAAATAAGATTTCCTGCCTGATGGTTGGGGAGAGGGGTAAATACATACGCAATACAGAGATGGTAAAGCAAGTGGTAGAAGCCATGTGGTGAGTATATACGTGTTCACTCTAAAACTCTCTCACTTTTTTGTATGTATGAGTATTTTCATAATAAAAGGATGGAAATGGTGAACTGAGTATTAAGGAAAGAATTGAAATGACTTCAAAGTTTTACGCATGAAGACTGAGGTCCCAACAAATTCAGCTCTGCACGCACAGGCCTGTGGGTTTTTACCTTTGTCCTGCTCCTCACCCCCCATTTACTCCCTTTACTTCTCTGCCCTGCCCCTTGACCCGTGGGGCCACTTTGTCCGATTGTCCGATCCCTGATCACAGCGACTGCTGTGCCCTTTGCTTCCCCTGGGTTCAGCCAATGGGCGGCACTGGAAAGAGACGGGTGGGTTGGGGGGGAGAGAATCTGTGATCCCTCCTGCTTTGCTACTGTGTTCCTCTGAAACCTTGGCTCCTGCCCCTGCACAGCTTCCAACTCTGACTGTGGCTCTAGTGACCTAATGTGGTTTTCTCCACTGGCTGTTGCCCTGGGGGTAGTGGCCGCATCTCACTGGGGCTGATCTCTGGGTCGCTTTCAATATCCCTTATTCTCCCTTAAAGCAGCTCGCACCTCTCCACGTAGTCTTTTAATTAAAATCTTTTTTAATTAAGTAAATTCTTCTTCCTGCTGGGATCCTAACTGATACCTTTGTGCTACTACCTTGTTATCTATGCCCTATTTCTATGATTTTCTTCCTTAGGCGTAGCCATAAGGTTTTGATTTCTGTTTACCTTGCATTTAGAACTCTCTGAGGATCAGGTCTGATTTAGCTTAAGGATGCCTGCTATAAATTCATGGCAAAAGCAACAGGAACATTGGTCTTTTGAGGATGACCTGGTTCTCTAGGCCCAAATCTGCTGGCCTCTTGGATAAGAGCACATTGAGACCAACCAGTCCATAGCTATGTGGTGCTGAGAAATGATCGCAGTAATATCAAGGACTCCCAATAGAAATCCTGGAAACCCAGAGCTTTCTAGAACACATCTGACATGACGGGAGCATAGTTCATTTCTTGAGAAAGTCACCGTGAACCAAAACTAACTCTTAGAATGTCAGTGAATTTGACCTTAAGGGAAAAGGCCATGAGAAGCTTGGACTTTCTCCCACTTTAGTTAGTTGTTGATGGCTTTTAGGCTTTTGATAATTCTTAGATTCTGTTCTGCTTCCTTAGCTATAAATATCTCGTACCTGATATTCTACTGATTTGGGTTGAAAATGCTTATTACTCTAATTTAAAAGAACTAATTAGCTCACATTCATTGTCTTGGTTTGGATTCCCCAGTAACAAACCTTAAGACAAAAATCTGAATAGAAATAATTTACTTGAAAGGTAAACAGAACAAAACAAAAATGAAAACGGGAGGAATGAGACAAGGAGCCCACTGAGAAGGCCGTCCTTGAAGGTTTTCTTGTCAAGTGGGGGGGGGGGCGCTTGTCGATGATAGAGCTTAAACTCAGGGGAGAAACTCAAGGAAGTGTCACCAAACACACCATTGGGAGCTGTCCTACCTGAGAGGTGAAGGCGCTGGTGCGTTCACATTCACGAGGATTTTATGCAGGGCTGCTGCCCAGGAGGGCTTTCTTTCCCCAACGCTTCCAGCCTGCCGGGCTCCTGGGCAGAGCCAATTTTCTGGGTCTTCTGAGAAACCCTCTGGTAAAAGGTTGCAGAAATTGGTAGCTAGAAGTGGGCTGGCTCTGGGGAGGCAGGAGGAATTATGGGGGGTACTATCAGTGCTTCTATACCCATAACTGATGAATTTTATTTGGAGATTCATGACTGACACCCTCTCTCCACCCCCCACTAGCAGTTTATATGCATTACAAGAAGAGGGCAGAGGATGTTTAAAAACTTAACATCCGGAGTCCTAGTTCTTAGTCCTAATCTGCACTAGGATTTTCAGGGAGTGAGGGGTATGTGTGATTCTGCACTGCTGTATGAAATACAGGCCATGACTGAATCAGTTCTCCAGTTGGAAGTGTTCAGGAAGGCTGACTGAATTTGGTTTGTAGATCAGAGAATCGCCACCACCAACCAACCAACCAACCAACCAGCCAAACAAACAAACAAATAAAAACTGTGCTAACTGAGAAGGCCATTAGGAATGACAGTCTTCATTCCTTATGGGTATGCTCTGTTGCTTAGAATTTGCTTCTAGGTTGTTGAGTGTTACATTGGGGAAGAATCTGCACTTAAGTTTAAAGGCATGCATTTAAAGGCATCCAAAACAATAGCAATTGCTCATATTTATATAGTGCTTGGTAGATACAAAGCACAGGTAGGAACAGCACCGTCTTCTGAGGCTGGCATCATAGAAATCTTGAATTTTGGCACAAGAGGGACTTTAGGGGTAGATGTTTAACCTTGTATGGTCTAGGGAAGAAAAGTCACCAGCTTAAGGTCATGCATCTCGTTACTGGCAGAGTGAGCACTAGGACCCAAGTCTTCTGACCTGTGGCCTAGTGCTTCTTCTGCTGGACCAACCACCTCCATGTCCACCAGGGTAGGTAGAGACTCAAGGGCACCTTCTGTTTTTCATTGACTGTCTCTTCTTTCCCTTCAAAAGCGGTCTTTGCTTATATGTTTAGAGGTAAGGAGCCCTCAGCTCAGGCTTATAAGACAGTGTCATGTCCAGAGAAACAACCTATAAAAAGGTTGCTTCTGCTTATCAGTCATGGCCAAACGACCTTCTTGGCTCCTCCTGGTTACCTGCAAACTATAAGATCTATGAGAGTCATCATCTTTGAAGCCACTGAGACCCACAGGTAGGTAGACAGGGGTATCAGGGTGGAGGAAAGAATAACTTTGGGGCACCTGCGTGGCTCAATCATTAAGCGTCTGCCTTTGGCTCAGGTCATGATTCCAGGGTCCTGGGTTTGAGCCCTGCATCAGGCTCTCTGCTCAGAGGGAAACATGCTTCTCCCTCTCTCATTCCTGCTGCTTGTGTTCCCACTCTTGCTGTCTCTGTCAAATAAATAAATAAAATCTTAAAAAAAAAAAAAAAAAACTTTGTACAGGATCAGAATGTCTACCTGGAATTATCTCCATAGCATGGTCTTGAATGAATCCTTCCAGGAGGCACCCTAAAGGGGAGATTGAGGAGAAATTTGTGTCATAAGACAGTGTCAGTGATTTAGTCACTTGGCTTGTCTCTCATTATTGGGGATAAACTTGAGGAATTAATCCATGGTGGCAAAGTTCCAGAACATCTTTAGAAAACAGTTATAGTCATACCTTGTAGAGCACTGCCTAGTATAGCATTGCTCTTTAAGAGCTAGATTGGAAAACTTTTTCTTTAAATGGTTGGATAGTAAATATTTACATTAGTCTTTTTTTTTTTTTTTTTTTTTTAGGTCTCTATCTCAACTACCTGGCTTGGTATTATAAAGCACCCATAGCCATAGACAGTATGTAAATAAGTATGTGTGACTGTGTTTCATTAAAACTTTATTTACAAAACAAGCTGAGGGCCATATTTTGCTGGATTTCTGATAAGCCCTAAGCCTTCAGGTGGTACCGGTGTGCAGGGCCACTGCTCTCTTTTGTATGTTCCCCTCTTTGGTGTCTTTATGCATTACTAATATCATTAACATTGTCTTTTCCTGCTGAAAGTTTCTTTTTTTCTAGCAAATAACTTGAATCAGTTCCCAAACACCAACAAAGCGGGGCTGTTGTGGTGCTTAAGAAGTAGGCCGGCTATTAGAGCAAGTCCAGAGCTAGCCTCAGATGGGTGTGGGGGTCTTGTTCTGGTTGTAAATAACCCTGAGACGATTGAGTTATCCAACTAATAGTCTCCATTTGATGTAGATAACAGGCAGTGAATGACTGTGTCTAAAACACACACATACAGAAAGCATTATAGGTCTGAGCCATATCCTAGGAACCTCATTCTGCTCGTGTTTTAAATACGATAACTCTTGTTATCAAGAGTAACTATTTTCATATAACTACAGTAGAAACCCTCCTACAAGTCCAATTTGCCTTGGTTAGTTAATTGAAAGAGTCAGTTGAGGAGACGATTTAAATATAGATACATTTGATTTTCCCTTAGAAAATAGTAATGGGAAAATTATTTCACAATGTGGGGAAGTGGGGGACAGTCTTTTTTTTTTTCTTTAGCCTGGGCACACTGTCTCATCCTTGGTCATCCTACAAGCATACACCACAACCGCTGGGCATTATGGGAGTGCCCACTGCTAGATTTTCCAGTCTTTGAGAGTTGCAGCCGTTGTTTAGAATCACCTTTATTGAGTTAGCCCAAAGCAGTCCATCTAGTTTTTACAGAAACCACTTTCTCTGGTACTTGTATTTCATCCATTTACCAAAGGAAATATCATGTGATCAAAATAACAACTGGGGACCATACAGGCCAGTCTCCGAAGCACACCTCTCAGCTGCGGGGGAGCAAAGGCACAGGGTCCAACAGAGAGGGAGGCCTTGCGGACCCCAAGCCTGCCTGGGCTGTGGGCAGCTCTCAGTAGCAATATGCTTTGCAGAGGGAACGGACCCCAGAAATAACTTAAGTGAACTTTCTTTTGCTCATGGTGCTTTAAAAAGGTGTTTGGTTTGGGTTTGTTACATCCCTCCCTATGCTTCACACTCATATTTTGCACAGGTCATTTCTTCACAGTAGGCTGTACACAAGCTTCTGGCAAACTCTGATGAAATTATCAACTAACTTTGGCTTGGTGGAGTTTAAATCAATGCAGTTCTTTTCAGTGAGTAACCTTCCAGTTGTTCATAAAACCTGTGTCTTCTGTAATGACACACAAGTGTAAAATAATAGAGTGGTAAACTATTTCATAATTTTAACTTTTAAAAATTTCTTTTAAAGATTTCTTTTTAAAAATTTATTCATTTGAGAGAGAGTGAGAGTATGAGCATACAGAGGGAGAAACAGACTCCCCGCTGAGCAGGGACCCTGACATGGGGCTTGATCCCAGGACCCCAGGATCATGACCTGAACTGAAGGCAGATGCTTAACTGACTGAGCCACCCAGGCACCCTTATTATATAATTTTTAAAAAGCTTTAACATTCATATAGCTCTACTACATGCCAAGTAGTATTTCAACTGCTTAGTAATAATTATATATTATTCCTTTTAACAATTCCTTTGAGTTCTTAATCCATGACCATCTTGCCAATGAGGAGACTAAAGCAGGAGGAAACTGAGTGGCTGAACTGGGATTTGAACCATGCTGGGCTGAGCTAGAGCTTTTCTTGTCTACTTCCTTTTGCCCCTCCAGAGCTGGAGTTGCCGCGCACAAGCTGGGCTGGAGACTTGAGCCGAATGAACATGGTGACACTCAAATCTTTTACATTTCAAAATACACTCTAATAAGCACAAACTATAGGTTCTCAGCAAAGTGTATCATGAGGTATCAGCCTGGGGCGCGGTGAGCAAGTACATGGCCGGATTGCCTAGTTCCTCAAGGGAGACACCCTTGATTTGGTGGCCATCGTAGACTTCCAACGCAGAGTGAAGTCTTGCCAGGGCATGAGAAGCCTCTTTAAGCCTCAGCTATGAACCCCAAAATTCCAGCATACTTAGCTTTTATGGATCTAAAATTGCCATTAGAAAGCTGTATCACTGGGCTGAATATCTGAGTGTAGAGAGCTGGGCCACCAGCACTGTCTTGCTATCCTTTCACAGATTATGAAAGTGAGCAAACATCATTCCTGAACAGTGGCTATGCACCTGCAAAATGATGACCCATGGGGGACAATGTCAGTTCCATGTGACGTAATGGACCAAGAAGGAACTGAACACAGCAGGCCTGGTTGGAACCTTCCACAGTGGCCTGGCCAAGGAAGGATCCACGGATATGTTAAATGGTATCCATCACTTTCAGATAGGAGATATCTATGAGGGCACAGGTGAAAATCTAGGAGACAACAGTTTGTGTTTGTACAGTGATGTAGTTTGCAGTCCTGCCATATCATTAGTATTGTTCCTGGTGATCAGTTTTAGGGTCAGAGCGATTTTATAGTCTCCTGCCTATATATCTATGACCTTGCTTCCTAGATCTATGACCTTGGTTAAGTCCCTTACTCTTTGTGAGCTGGTTTTTTTTTGTTCTGCTTTTTGGTTTTTTTCCATGTAAAATGGTGACAAATCCTTTATGTTTCGGAGTTAGGTTCTATGATGCATATGAAGTACCTAGCCCAGAGCCTCGTTTGCTGTATTTTTAATGAAGATTTCCTTCGTGCATGTGAACAACCAGATCCTACATCTGAATCAGATGAGCAGTCCTTGCATTTTATCATACACTGTCCAGAGGCAGGCACATTGCCTCTGAACACCATGAGGCAAAGGAACCATCCAGTCAGGACAGACACCCAACCAGCCAGAAGGCAAGGAATGGATCAGTGCCCTGAGTTGAGACTTGGAAGTGAGTGTCTCTGAATGGGGGCAATGACAAATGAATGTGCTTTTGTTAATCACTTACGTATGATTACATAATCATTTATTCATTCAACAGTTGTTTATGTAGCAAGCACCATATGCCAGGTATTGTGCTAACTGCTGGGAATAAAGTGAATAAGAAATATAATAATTTCTCTAAAACTCATTAACGCTTTGCAAAATTCCAAAGATATAATGATTCCTGTTGGAAATAGAAACGACTTAGTTTGTAATTTAACTCTATGAGATTTAAATCATCTGATTACAGATTACAGAACTAATTATAAAGCTGAAAGGTACATTATGAACTGCTTTTTCAGTGGAACTTCTTAAATTCTTAAATTTATTAATGTATTTTTACATACATAAATGAAAATTCAGTGCACAGGTCTGCATTTAGAAAAAAAAACCTGTTAAAGATAAAAGGGTTTAAATATATGATAAGGCTGTTTTATTGTATTACCCAATTTTCTTGACACTCTCTAGCACTTTCAATATAATTAGTAAAATAGCTGTAACTATTATGAAAGAAAATGATCATTTTCGAAACTGGAAAATGGAAAAAAACATATTGCTGGGAAAGAAAGGACCTCCACTTTGATATTATCTCTTATGCATCTTATTATTCTCATCTTCTGGTCATTTCATCTCACAATTGTATTTTAGCTAAAATCAAAATAAAAACCTAAATAATTTTGTAAAATTTTATAATATTGAAGAGTCTGATTGAGTAGGCCATATTTAAGGTTTGAAAGTGGGGTTTTGAGTTCCTGAGACTTTGGTTCATAGGTAGAGCAAATATAGGGCTTCTTCCCATTCTTGGGGAGAAGTAGTGTTCTTCAGTTACATAGCAAAGCTGAGGACAGCCTGAGTGCTAATTTTTCTTGTGGTAAAATAGTCTCCCACTATAAGAAGGAGAAAGATGACAAGTATTTGCTTTATTTTCCTGACAAGTTACATAATTCAGTTGTCTAGACAATATTAAATTAACTGCATTGTTGAGCAACCCTTCATCTGGTTGTGTAGACCAGATGTGTGCTATTTCTTCAACATTGGGGCAATTTTGTGTGGTAGGATGAGCTCTGGGTTAGAAGGCAGGGGCCCCAGGTACAAGCCATCCCAAGTTATGTGCTATGGTTGGATCGTGATCACCACTCATTGTTAGGGGTGTAACACTAGGAAAACCCCATGTGGTTCACCTCGTTATTAACCCCCAGTTCTAGGAGTCCTCTGTGGGGAGAAGGGGTAGGAAGCTTTCTTTCAGCGATAAGAAGTAGAACCCCTCTAAACTCATGTCTCATCCATCCCCTTTTCTTCTAGTTGCCTTTTTCTTCTATGGCACTATTTTCTTTCCAGTGTTCTAAGCTTGCCTCTCTGAAGTCACCTTTTGTTTTTATGTTTTTACTTTTTATTTATTTATTTGAAAGATTTTATTTATTTATTTGACATAGGGAGAGAGAGATCACAAGGAGGCAGAGAGGCAGGCAGAGAGAGAGAGGCTCCCTGCTGAGCAGGGAGTGGGGCTCGATCCCAGGACCCTGAGATCATGACCTGAGCCGAAGGTAGAGGCTTTAACCCACTGAGCCACCCAGGCACCCCCTGGGGTCATCTTTTAATTCCTTTTCTCTCCTCCCCTACTTGCTAATTCTTCTTTCCTGGGAATTACTCTTTCACTTTCCTCCCTCACTGTCTGGTTTCTAGGTCTTATTTCAGATTCTTTTTACTTGAGGCCTGCAACAGATTTTGACTCCCTTGCCTCAGTCCTTCTGCCTTCTCCCTGGTTGTATTAGTCGGGGTGAGCTAGGTTAGCCTGCGGCAACAAATAATCAGAAAAATCCCAGAGGCTTAAAACAAAATCACTGTGACGGGGTCATCGTAGTTAGCAGGAGGCCGCCCTCCACAGCGTCTTCACTCTGTGTCCCAAGCTCTGCTGTCTATTTAGAATTCCATCATTTCTGCTTAGCTTTCCCGATGCAGCCAGAAATGGGGACCGGAGGACCTCAGGCTGACGCGTGTTCAGCATGTCATGCTAACTTTCACTCTGTGTCGCAGGCCACAGTTAGTCACATGGCAGAAGTGCGTTACTCTCCCAAGTGCTTGCAACAGGGACAAATTAGATATTGAAGAGCATTGGGGGCTTCGCTATTCTATCCCATAGTGAAGGCCGGAATCCTACACTGAAGACCAGGTCCCCCAAGGAAGGCCCTTGGTAATACTCTCCAATCACTCCTTCAGCCAAAATCTTTCAGTGGTTCCCACCCTCTGTCTCTATCCGATGTCCTGTGATTCAAGGAACTCTAACATTTATTGAATAACCAATATTTATGAAGCACTTACTATGTCAGTAAGGAAGATAATCCATTATCTTATCTATTTCTCCTCACCATTCTTCAAGGCAGCCATTTTTAATCGCATGGGACAGATAAGGAAACTGAGGATTAAAGAATGTCCTAGTTTGGGTTTCTCCAAATTTATACCACATGGCAAGGACATGGGTACCAGGAAGCCCGGTTAGGGAGGAGGTCGTGGTAATAGTAAGAGGAGGGCCGACACTGTGATCGTGAGTGAGTTACCACTGTGGGCAGCTGGGGCGCTGGTCCAGCGGTGGACCCTCTGAGAGACCAGGGACCAGAGCTCAGCTCTGCCCTGGGCCAAGGGCCTGGGCTGGTTTTCCACCCACACCTCTATGTTCTCTGCAGCAGGTTGCTGTTGAGAGGTTAACTCCCCGATGCTTCTGGCCTGCCCTGACCGTAAGCCAAGCCCACTCTGTCAGCTGCAACACACCCTTCGGCAGAAGTGAGCCTGCTGTGGGTTTGTGAGGGTAGAGCTGATAACCCTAGGGGCTCCAGGCATTGGCGGCTTCTACTATACAGAGCGGTGAAGTCACTTGCCCGAGGAAGGCAGTGAATGAGATTTGAACCCAGAGGCACTTGTTCCAAAACCCAGAGTTGACACTGACCGCTCACTACTTACTAGCGGAGGAGAGCGATCCGTGCTTTAGCCAAAAGTGGTCACTGATCCCTCTTCAGACCATCTTGTATCTTCCTCTCCATGCCTTTGTTCCTGCCACTGGCGGTTCTCTTGGCTCTGTGCCTCCTGCTTAAATTCTGTCCCTGATCTCTGCTTAGCTCAAACACTGCCTTCTCCGTGGGAGCCTTCTTCGGTCATCAGAAATGCTGCCTCTCACCTTTCCACCCGTGGTAGTGGGGAAGGTTCCAGCAACACTTAGTCTGCCCCATCTTGCACGGCAGGGATGCATTTATAGGTCTTTCTCTGGATTGGACCAGGCTCCTTGTGAGCCCAACTATTTGTCAGAGAGAGAGAGAGAGAGCGCACGCAAAAGAGAGCACGACGAGCACACAAGCAGGGGAAGCGACAGGCAGGGGAGAAGCAGGGAGAAGTGGAGCAGAGAGCCCGATGCGGGACCCGATCCCAGGGCTCTGGGATCATGACCTGAGCCGAAGGCAGATGCTTAACTGACTGAGCCACCCAGGTGCCCCAAGCCTGGACCGTATTTTATTCAGTTGTTTCAAATACTTGGTGGAGTCAGACAGATCAGTGTGATTGCATACATGTGTGCACACATCCATAGGCATATCCAGGTCACTTTCAGCCCGTGCTGGCTGGCCTTGCTGAAGGTCACCTTGAAGTCTGGGTGTTGGGAGGTTTCTGTCCTGAGGCTGACTGTGCCTCGGTCAGGGTCTCTGCTCACCTGACAGGCAGCCCCCGCATTGTCACTCACAGTTGCAATCCTGAGCAGAGGCGAACAGAGCTGACGACGGAGGGCAGGCTTCCCTCAGTGTGTCACATCTGGGACATGTATCTGTCCTTATTCTCATTAGAAATGGGAGTGAACTGAGGATGGCTTGCCTAATTCAGGTGACACGACAGCAGAATGCAATCCACCTAAAGGTGACCCTCCAAACCCTCCACCATGGATTGCTAATGGTCAGGAGGGAACAGAAACCTTTGGTTTTCTTGGGGCAGAACTGGGAGAAGCGAGATGACTGTAAGTGCTTTCACCTGGTATTTTGAGGGGCCCCTCTGATGGGCTAGGAGAATGGGATATCGCTTGCCGAAGGGAATTCCACTTGGCTGTCGCTTTCCGAAAGACACTCTTGGGTTCCTGCAGCATGGCGGTGGGATGTCCCCGGCATCCCGGAGCTTGTGACAAAGAATAACAGCAGGAGAGGGCGCCTTGGCCTTATCTATGGTGTCACCTTTCTCCATTGCACACCCATGAGGTTTTGTCACGTGCTCTCCCCAACCCCCCCCCCCGCCTTGTTAATATTGCCATTCTGTTTTGAAATGCTTATCAGAAAGGGGAACCGGTGGCCACAGATGGTGAGATGCAGTCTAACAAAGATAGCTGACCCTTAGCTTTTTACCCAACAAATGCAAAAACAGATTGCATTCTTTGTCAAATCCTTTTTTAAAAACGATATTAAAGATATTCAATAATTTGCCTTAATGATTCCTATAGAGCAAATTCTTAAATTAACTATGTAGGGGACCCCCAAAAAATTCATTTTCTTTGATCTGTTTTAACTAAGTTGCCTTTCAATTTCATTCACTGCCCCTTTGTTCTCATGTGGCTGAGTAAGAGTTTGTTTGAGTGAGAATGGCTTTGTTGTGTTCCATGTGTCTGTCCCCACTGCTTAAATAGAAAGTCTACAAGGAAAACATTGAAGAAAAACAACAGCAGCTCAGTTGTGAGGACTTGCAGATACAGGTCAACTACAAGTTTGCTCCTATATCCCAGATTCTGACATCTGTCCCATTTATGAATCACTCATGTCCCCCCTCCCCCCCCTTTGCTGTTCTACACTAATCAAGCGCTGCAGTCAATGAGTTAATCATTATCCCTTTATCAGAATCACACAGAGAGCCCAGCTATACCAAGTCAATGACTTCTGAAGGGACAGTACACAGGTGTACACGTGTAGGCAATTTAGGTACATTTTGCAAAGGTACGTGCTGGTATTAGGAGAGTTTTGAATATACATGTGTCAGCAGGCTGGCCAGGGCTGGGAGGGTGAGGTGTGATTAATCAAAGAGAACTTTCTGGAAGAATCACCATTTTGGCCGGTGTTAGAAGGCTAGGATATAATGCTCTAGCAAGTCATGTAAACATTGATACTTATTATGCTTGGTGAGATAGTGGGTATTTCCCTGGAGAACCATTAACAATTGTTTTAAGAAAATCAATTCCTGCTCTCTGTCTCTTCCTGTCACTATGGAACATACAACAGAGAGTTGCCCTTGTGAGAAGCAGCTCCACTGGAAATCTCCTGTTTTTCTGTTGTTTTTAGGTTGCAGCTTTTTCTTCTGTCTTCGGGCCTCTGACTCCATATGTTTTTCATTTCCACTCAAAAGAGTGTGAACTGCTATTGACTGAGAACTTCCAGCCTAATAAGGCTTTTTGTTTTTAACCTTTTAATTTGTCTAGTGTTTTGACTGTGACGACCCTTGGCTCTCTAATCTGGGTTCTATAGCAGTCGTCGTCATATGCGGTGTGGTGGGACCGCAAGTTTGTTCTGCTCACCATGCGACAAACCAGTAAATCGAGAGGTGAGATGTTGGGGCCAGGAAAGGGACTTTATTTGGAAAGCCAGCAAACCGAGGAGAGGGTGGACTATTGTCCCAAAGAACCATGCCCCCAGGATAAGAGATTTGAGCTTCTCTCCTATTAGGAAGAGAGGGAAACGGGAGGAGGTTGGAGCCAAAGGTGACCGCCGTCTGTGGTCCGTAGACATCTGAGAAAGGCCTTGGTCAGTTGATCTTTGCCTCCAGGAATCTGGTCCTGTTGTTCCTGTAAATCTTAAACATAGCATAGTGGTTTGTGCGCTTACTTCCTTATCTCCTGGAGTGAGGTAGGTATCTGGTAAAAAAGCAGGGTTTTTTTTTTTTCAAATCTCAGCTGTAAGCAGAATTCCTCAATGATTAACACGCCTACGTGCGGGGTGAAGCCGAAGTTTCTAAGCGGTATGTCACGGCAGCAAGGGAAATAGAAGCAGTGTGGAATCAGGCATGCTCAGTTGTTCCCTGTTGCTGGAAGAACAAGGGGTTTGAACCCCGAGAACTGGGCTTGAGTCCTGGCCCCTTATCAGTCTCAGCTGTGTGACTTTAGATAAGACCTTCAATCTCTCTGAAATTCTGTGTTTTAAAAATGAGTTAAATAAGGATGATGGTACATGTTGCCCACAGAATTACAGTAAGGATTAAGCTTCATCATATGTATTACATTTTAAGTTTGTCTTTTTTTTTTTTTTAATAATCAGTGCTATAATGTACTGGCTCTGTATGGAGACTTGGCTGCCAAGAATTTCTCCTTTAATGTCTTCTTCCATGCCTGAAATACTTTAATCACAGTTAACCACACAGAAAACATTCTTCTTTAGCAGTTGCCCTCTACCAGTCCTGCAAAGTGTCTTCATATGTGCTTCTTCAAGATAGGAACAATGGGCTTGGAGGTTCTGTGAGGCTCTTTCCGATAAGGTCAGTGCATGATGTCAAAATGGCACAAGGGGTCAACATTATTCTTTGAGCCTTTATTATTATTACTATTCATAAGTACAGTGTACACGCTTTGATGTCTACACATATGACTCATGTAGGGAGCCATTTGTAGGAAAAGCATTTCTCTTTAAACTCTGAAATCACACTCTGTGAGGTTGATACTCACCCGGGAGATGTATGTGGGAATTGAGAACGATTAAGGAAAAATAGATTCAAGACTCTCATCTCACACTCTCTCCAAGTGCTCACTCGCTGAGTACCCTTTGTATTGATGTTTCTTTTTTCTTTCTTTTTTCTCTTTTATTTATGACTCTGACAGCTATTACTGGAGAGCAAGCCACTCCAAAACTCAATGACTTTTAAGAGCCATCATTTATTCTCATGCATGTCTCTGCATGTTGGCTGGGGACAGACTGATCTCGGCTGGACTTGGCCAGGCAGTGGTGTTTCAAGGCATGGGTGCCTCTGGGCTTGATTTCCTGTTACAGTTCAGGCTGAGATCTGCTCCATATGTGTCTAGCCCAGGCTGCAGGGACTGTCATGGCAATGACAGAGGGACAAGAAGCAAACCCAAGTGCACAAGAACATTTTGAGCCTCTTATCGCTTACCCCATGGTCAAGTGCATACACTGAGTTCCTAAGTGAAATGTGTATATCTGTGTTGTACAGCTCTACAGTTCAAGCCGCTAAGGTCTAGTGACCCTCCACAGTGGCCATCCTGAAGTGACACGTAAATGATGTTCCCATACAGGGCCATTTCCACCATTAAAAAAAAAAGGATAACAAAGACTGTAAGTTTTATAAGTTTGTCTAGGTTCAAGCTGTAATTCTACTTTTCCTCTCCCTCTCAAAAAAGTGTATCTCCCTTAGCTTATTTTTAAGAAGCAAACAGTTCTTAAACTTTGGTATTTTAGGTATGATGCGTAATCAATCACTTGCTTGTGATAAAGCTCACATGGACGGCAGCATGGCCTGATGCAGAACCACCAGACGGCATTAACGACCAACCAGGGTGTGAGCAGAGTTGACCACAAAACAAGGTTCATGGACTGTTGTAGTGGCTTGTGCTTTTTTTTTTTTTTTAAATTTGCTTCTTATCCATTTTTACTTGGGCAGGAAAGCATTTTTGTGCTGGTAGTCAAGTCACTGAGAGGCCCATGTCTGATCTTTCAGTAAATGGGTGTTTTTTTTTTTTTTTTAAAGATTTTTATTTACTGAGGCACCTGGGTGGCTCAGTGGGTTAAAGCCTCTGCCTTCGGCTCGGGTCATGATCCCAGGGTCCTGGGATCGAGCCCCGCATCGGGCTCGAGATCACAAGTAGGCAGAGAGGCAGGCAGAGAGAGAGAGGAGGAAGCAGGCTCCCTGCTCCCAGGACCCTGGGATCATGACCCGAGCCGAAGGCAGAGGCTTTAACCCACTGAGCCACCCAGGTGCCCCTAAATGGGTGTTTTAATGTCACCTGTGAAGATTGCCAAAAATAGATGACTGACAAGTAAGGTCTATATGGACAAGCTGCATAATGTGGATGAACAGAGAGGACATTCCTTTTCTTCTTCAAGGCATATGTTAGAGTCCCAGTATTTCATCAAGTGGAGAAAGGAGATAATCAATTGCAAATTGAAATTGGACTGATTTTTTTTTTTTTTTAACTTAGGCTGCAGTGGAGAGGTGTATACTGAGTTGAACTTTGGAACTGAGATAGGCCTTCCCCCAGCCCTAGACAATAAATAAGATTATGGTGCTGATTATTGGACAACTACTAAAAGCTACTTCCCACATTTCTCGTAGGGAAGACTGCTCATATAAAGCAAAATGTATTCCATTGCTGAGGAAACCTCCTGCTTCCGTTCAGAGTGGAGTGAGAGACCGTAGCTCTGTGCCGTCTTCTTTGCTAAGGCGAGTCTCATGTAGGCAGCACAAGCAGCAATTCTGAAATGGCGAAGATGGTTTGTTATATATTTAGGGTTAGTGCTACTATTACAACTGCAAAATACCATCAAAAGGAAGCCCAAGAATGACTGTAAAGACAGTCTAGTAAGTTTAACAAGTCTACTACTGGTTACATCACACACTCCTGGCCACGCAATGCTTTAGAAATGTTGTGTGGGCAAGAATGTGGTATCCACAGGGTCTTGATAGGGTCAGGATAGAAAGCAGAGAGGTCTCCATGCAGTCCCTTTTTGGAGGAAGCCCAGGCAGAAAGAGAGAAGGAAAGGCTCTTGACTCTTAACATTTTAACAATATTAAACCAAACTAAGGAATTGTTCTAGTGGAGGCACATGTTAATTTTAGATGATGGTGAGAATGACGATGATCGAATCAGTTTGCTGAATACTTGCCCCACTAAGTTGAAAAGTTTGCATTCCAGAAGAGGGCCGTTCAACTCTGAAGTCCATTCTCTTTCATCCAGACTCAGTGTATGCAGCTGCCTCTTACTTAAAGGGAATAGGATCTTCTTTACAGAAGACTTCCAACTGATAAAAGTTGAAGGAATGAGACAAATAGAAAATTAGTTTTAGTCAAATGCTGCAATAATAACCAATATAGGCAAGATCCATTCATTTGTAGGCAAAGTTTGAAGGATAATTCATAGTAACAAAGTATCTCCCCACCCAAAGATATTTATTAATTACAAAGAGAAAACTAGTAACCTCACAGTGGAAAACGTTGGCAGATAGCACCTCATTCAAGTGACCAACATGAACATCAGCCACCGGTAATAAGACATATTCAATCTGTTCTCCTTGTAGGATGCACTGAGAAGGGCACCCCTTCTGTGACATTCTTGCCTCAAATGTATACCCTCAATGTAATGATGAAAAAAAAATCAGAAAGCCAAATGGAGGGATATTCTACAAGACAACTGAGTCCGTACTCTTCAAAAGTGTCAAAGTCATAAAAGAAAGAGTTAGGAACTGTTGCAGACTGTAGGTGTTTAAGGAAACATAATATAATGCAATAAGGACTCTTGGATTGGATCCTGAAATGGAGAATGGACATTAGTGGAAAAACTGACATTAATATGAATCAGAGCTATAGTTTAGTTAATAGTATTGAGCCTGTGGTAATTTCCTCGTGCTAGAGAAAGTGCTGATGTTAGGGGAAGCTTGGTGGAGGGTATACAGGAGCCCTTTGTACTATTTTTACAAATTTCCTGTATGTCTAGATTAAATAAATAAAGAGTTTAGAAAAGTAAAATAATGGTATAGGTTAAATTAATAAAGGTCCTGGGTCTTACTATTAAAGAGTCATCCTATTACCAAATAAAGACTATTATCAGCTCTTATTTACTTACCCAGGAACACAGATATTCCTAGAATTTTTAAAATACCTAATCCCTTGGCAGTGATTTCAAATTACACAGTTGTGTCTTAGCATTCAGCTTCCAGTCAGATATGTTATTCCTTTTGATGCTGCCCTGTGGATTTTGGACTTTTTCTGAAGACTAGACTATATGAACAATAAACCACATCCAAAGTGGAAGGAAGCTTCTTCAGAACGTGTCTGTTCTAACCTGAATTTGCTGGACTCCCTGAGCCTGTCTTGACTCTGCGGTAATTATCTGGTCTTTAAAGTCATACTTCTCAGGCAAAAAAAAAAAAAAAAAAAACAAAACAAACAAACAGGAAGAGCCATTCATTAGTATGTGTGATTAGAACCAAAGGATTGCACTTAACTGTTCTTGGACTCACTATCCAAGACAGCACCAGGAGATGTTCCAATAATTTCTGGGCCTAGAAAACCTCTCACCAAAGATTTAGAGTTCTTTCTCTGCACCCCGGGCCCCTGGATCTCTGGTAGAGAGAGGTAGCCAGGGAGGACACCGCCAGTAGCTGGGATCCAGTCTCCATCATTGTCTATAAACAGTGTCTTCCCAGTGCGTTCCATCTGGATCCAGTATCATTCAGTCCAAATCCACACCAAGTATAGATTGACAGCACCGGAAGAGTGGCCTCTGGAAGACTGAACTCCTTGAGGGCTTATGAAGACTTGGGCAGAAAATATCTCCAAGCTAGACAAGATGGGTAGTAGAGGAGCCATGGTCTGCTTAGAGAAGGAGGGGAATGATTCTCTAACATGCTTTTTGAGAACCTTCACTGGTCTTATTTTCCCTTCTGTACAACAGTTGGCATTCAAGGCTTCAGTTTTAATTGACTGTGACTCCAGCCCTGTCTGAGCCCTTTCGGAGTCAACCTTAGAGATCTTTCCCAACGACTCTCTTTCAGGGCTCTTCAGTTAGGAGAGATGCAAAACTTCCCAGCTTCTTGTACCTTCTCTGTTTCTCCCTGCTAGCCTGGTGTCCTGTACATAGCTTACTTGCTCAGTCCATACCTTCACAAACCCCTATTTCTGGACTGACTCTGGGGCTATAAATCACTTATAAAAGCTCATGTGCTATCCCTAAATTTGACACCTGAAACTAATATTGCACTGTATGTTAACCAGCTGGAATGTAAATAAAAATTGGAGGGGGGTCCATGTGTTAGGTTTTTAAGATGGTATTAAGTTCTCTACTATATACTGAGTATTCCACTATATGACTGTTGCCATTGCCAATGAATATAAAAGCTAAGATTTCCATGGAATTACCAAAATATAAATATAAAATATAAATATTTTACCAATATTAGTTAAAATCATTCAGTGTTTATTATATCTAAGCATTGGTTTAGGTTTCTTGCCTTGTATTAGCTAATTTAATCCTTATGCAATACTAGATGTAGGTTCAACTGTTATCCCCATTTGACAGTTGAGAAAAGTGAAGCACAGAAAGGTTAAAGAAATTTCCCTCAGTGTTCTTGATTGGCTCATGTGGTTGAGTCCCTACTCAATTTCTGCTATGGTCATGATCTCAGAGTCATGGGATCAGACCCCATGTTGGACTTGTGCTTCGTGTGCAGTCTGCTGGAGATTCTCTCTCTCTCTGCCCTTCACCCTGCTCTCTCTCTCAAATAAATCTTAAAAAAAAAAAAAAAAGAAAGAAAGAAAGAAAGAAAGAAAAAGAAAGAAATTCCCTTCATAATGATATGTAGTGAGTGGTAGCAGCAGGTTGTGAATCCAGGAGACACGGTTTCCAGACTGTCCTCCTGGTCACCTGTCCCTGGGCTATAGCTTGTATTCTGCAACACAAAAGTAAAGATGAGTGCAGGCCAGACTGTGCCTGTTTAGGTGCCCAATACTGTGACAAAAATACTTCTTTTTCTACAGTGTTCCCATGCCCACTTGTTACTCTTTACTTCTAAGGCCTCCATGTGCTATATGGCTTACATAAAGAAGCTAAAGCCCAGTGAGATGGAACAGAGTTCAGGACACTATGGCAAATGAATCCTGGACATGGCATTGAATTCTGATGGCCAGTCTCCTAGCAAGGTGGTACACAGAATTCATGTGACATGCATTTATTGAGCACCTGCTGTGTGCCGTTCACTGTTGAAGTACATGGGCTGCCTCTGTGAACAGAAGCGGACAATGAGCTCTGCTGCCATGGAGATTACATTCCAGAGGAGACAGACAATAAATAAGAACCTGGAAATAAATGTATGATTTAGTACTGCTATAGGAAACAAGAAATACTGAAGAGTAAGGAGCTCACAGGGTGCCAGGCAGGGACTGAGATGGGC
Source organism: Mustela nivalis (assembly GCF_964662115.1). Classification (NCBI taxonomy): domain Eukaryota; kingdom Metazoa; phylum Chordata; class Mammalia; order Carnivora; family Mustelidae; genus Mustela; species Mustela nivalis. The sequence goes on along the minus strand of NC_139022.1, from coordinate 150,580,440 downwards.
TGCAGTTTTATTTTTTTTTAATTTTTATTTTTTAAATTTTATTTATTTGGCAGAGATCACAAGTAGGCAGAGAGGCAGGCAGAGAGAGAGGAGGAAGCAGGCTCCCTGCTGAGCAGAGAGCCTGATGCGGGGCTCTATTTCAGGACCCTGGGATCATGACCTAAGCCAAAGGCAGAGGCTTTAACCCACTGAGTCTCCCAGGCACCCCTGGGCTACAATTTTAAATGGGGCATCAGGCTGGTCTCTTTGGGAAGGTTGAAAAGTTAAAGGAGGCAAGGGAGTTAGCCATATAAAGTGTAGTCAGTAAGAACATCCTAAGGGGGAGGGGGGTGTGACATGTCCCAGAAACATGGGGAGGCCTGGGGCGCTGGAGCTGAGTGTGAAGAGGTGAGAGAGCAGAGCCACAATGGGGGTGTCCGTCATGCGAGGTCTCAAGAGTCAGGATGGTGCTGAGAAATGAGCCAGTGCAGGGTTTGGAGCAGAGAAATAACCTGGTTGATTTTCTTTCAAAGGTAGCACTCTGAAAGGAAAAAGGAGCAGTAAACTCATGGACATTTGTCTTTGTGATATTTCTAGAATCTGTCTTTTCATGCAGGGGCCACAAAAGAGTTGTTTTCCCCCTTTATCCTTGGGGGATACATTTCCAAGACCCCCCCAGCGGGGGCCTGAAACTGCAGAGAGCACCCAACACTCTGTGAACTCTGTTTTTTCCCATACAGGCATGCAATGATGAGGTTTCATTTATACATTAGATTAACAACGATATCTGATTAAAAATAGAACCCTGATAACAATAGACTGTAATGAAAGTTGCGTGACTGTGGTTTCTCTCTCGTTCTCTCAAAATCTCTCATGGGGCTGTACTCACCCTTCTTCTTGTGATGCTGTGAGATGTTAAAACGCCGATGTGATGAGAAGTGAGGGTGATGGGAAGGGGACACAGTGCACTTCAGTCCATTCAGTTCTCGGGGTCAGGTCAAGTGCAGCTGCCCATTCCCTCAACGAATGATGATAACCCAGACTGCAGTAACACTGAATGCCACCGCAGGACCTAGTGCTGGACAGACAGATGGCTCCAGGAAGCCCTCGCGGGGAATGCCAAGCTGCTGCTGATTCTGCTCCGAGTCTCGAGGGTTGCCTAGTGCTTGAGAGCACCTGGAGCTTGGACACTAGATGGTATTTTATCCCCAGAATGAAAGATGATTCTGATCTTTTAAAATGCTTAAACGCATTTGGATGATCTTCTGCATAGGCTTCTCTAGCTCTTTTTTCTCCAGATCCCCAAGCAGTGACGTCATTTCTTCTTTCCATTTATTAAGGCTCTGTCTTGAGCGGAGGTTGCTTTATTCAGATCAGGAAAGTGGTTAAGAGTTGTGGGCTCTGGGGTCACACAGTGGAGTTTAAACCCTGCTGCACTGACGAGCTGTACAGCTTGGTACCAAGGTTTCCTCATCCATGAAATGGGAATGATAATGCCTGTACCACACCATTGTTGTGAAGATCACATCAGTTATACTTAGTATAAATCACTTAGTATACTTAGTTAAATCACTCAGACCCTGTGTGACACATAAGGGCTCAAAAAGTATATTATTATAAATATATATAATTATTATAATTATATTATATTATAATTATTCTTTAGTATTGAACTACCCCCTCCCCCCCAATGACAATTTCAGTCTTCTTTCCTATTTTCTTTATACACTTTCTTCATTCTGTAGGAATCTCTTTGAATGTTACACTTCAAGCTACTAAAAAAAGAAAAAAATGTATCTTTTTATACCTAATGCCTTCATATACATATTTGGGTCATTATCATCTACCCTTCTGGCCTGAATTTGCAGGCAATTTTCAAACTTAATACAAGGTTGCAAACGCAGTGACATTGACCTCCCTTAATATCTCAATCCTGCCTGAGGATCTGACATGCCGCTATTTAAACTAATGTGGCCAATAAACTCTTTCCTTCTCACAGAGATTGGTTCATGTGTGAAAACTCCTGAAGGGTGATGCTCTCAGGGTGGCACACTGTGCCAAAGAAGCAGTGCACTGGGGCTGGCCCTGGGGAGACTGCTCCAAGAGGTGGCCAGGTGCAGCCTCAGCAACTCCCCTTGTTCAATCCCTGTTGGCAGCCTCCTGTTTTGTGTGTGTGTGTGTGTGTGTGTGTGTGGTGTTGTTGCTGTTTTAATGGAAAAAAAATGGAAACAACCTCTACAAAATATTATAACATGCTTACACTCCCCTCTCTACAGAGATCTTTATCAGATCCTGCATGTGGTGGAAAGTGGTTGAACCTAGAATTGCAAATGCTGAGAAAGGAAGAGAAGGCAAAACAGGTGGAGAAACAGAAGGGCTGACTCCTGAGAGCCTAGGGCAATTGACGCACTGAGAAGTAGGAAAAAGGGGCCCCAGAGGGAAAAGAGGGAAGTGTGGGGGCTATGTGCACTAGTTATTTGACAAGGTAGTTTTTGTGGGTGTTAGGAGCAAGGGTTGGGGGAAGAGTGGGTTCCAGAATCAGATTGCTTGAGTTCACATTCAGGCTCCTTTCCTGCCACGCCTGTAACTGCGATCACTCACCATTCTCAGAGCCCTGGTTTTCTCATTTGTCAAATGGCGTCCATCGGGTTGTTAAAGTGACTAAATAGTGATAGTAAATATAGTGACTACTACAATCACTATCAAGTTACACGTGCTGGCTCTGGAATCAGTTTGTCTTGGTTCAGATCTCATTTCCCTCCCATGCCTACCAGCTGTGTGATTTAGAGTAAGTTGCTCTACTTCTCTGCGCATCATTTCTTATCTGTACAAAGGGGTAATAATAACACAGAATGACAGGATAATATAGGGGTTGAGTCAGAGCATATCTAGTGCCGAATCATGTTAGATGCTGTACATCTGCCTTCAGCTGTGGGTGCTTCTGCCTTGATTTTGTAAGGTCTCAGCCTGGCACCTGACACAGTCAGCCCTCAGTTATTGTTATTAATTATTATGATGCTTATTTTTCTCTCATAAAAGTAACACATGCTCTTTAGAGAAAATTCAAATATATGGGAAAATAGAGAGAAGTTCATTACTTTGAGCCATCTACAATGAATATTTGCTGAATTTTTCTTGGGGCTTTGCTCTGCATAATTTTGTATTATATATGCATTCATTTTGTAGACTGCCTTGTTTACATAACATCATAACAGAAGCATTTCTCCATGTTATTATAAACTCTTTGTAAGCATCATTTTAATGATAGGCCATCAATTACATGTTACTGTAATTTACTTAAACATTCTTACCTGAATTCATGTTGTTTTTAAGTTTTCAATATTATAAATACATTTAGATAAATAAATGTGTACATAGACCCTTTTTTCTATATCATTCCTTTAGGAGAGAGTATGAGAAGTACTAACACTAGGGTATATTAATATAGATTTAAGAGTTCTCATACCTTGCCCTATTAATTTCCAAAACAGTTACACCCTATAAAACTACAGTCAAAAAGATAAAAACACATCCTTTGAAACATTGGGTTGTATCATTTTAAAAAATTTGTTTCAATTTATAGGTAAGCAATAGTTCTCATTATTGCAATAAATTGTCCCTTCTTTAATTCCTTGAGAGTCTTGAGTATTTTTTATGGACGTGTGTTTAAACTTTCTCTTTTTTAGTAACTAGTCTGTGTATACTCTGTCCATTTTTATCTATGAGCCATAAAATGCTGCGTTGTATTTTTTTAATTTTTATTTTTCAATTTTTTAAGAAGATTTTATTTATTTATTTGACAGAGAGAGAGAGAGACAGCGAGAGAGGGAATACAAGTAGGGGGAGTGGGAGAGGGAGAAGCAGGTTTCCTGCTGAGCCAGGGCTGGATCCCAGGACCCTGGGATCATGACATGAGCTGAAGGCAGACGCTTAACAACTGAGCCACCCAGGTGCCCCTGCTGTTTTTGTTTTATATGAGTTCCTTATATATTAAATAATATGTTTTTGTCTGCCTATAAATATTTGTCCTCAGCTATATTTTAACTATGTTTATTTTGACAGGAAGAAAGGTTTAAATTTTTTTTGTTGTTGTATGATCCTTTATTTTGTGTATGATTTCTTCTATTAACAAAAACATAAAAGTAAATATGCTGGAGTGAGTGGGGGTGAGAGGGAAGAACATTCTTGTTTTATGGCTTTACAAAAATATAAGTTTCTCTAATTCTTTAATCCATCTGGAGTTCAAGTTAGGTTAGTCTGTGGCATGAATTAAGGCTAGAAATTGATTTTCTCTTCTAATTTGCTAACCAACTGTCCTAATGTCATCTGTTGAATAATTCTTCCATTCCCCATTGATCCAAGATGTCTTTCTTACCATAAATTAAGTTTTTATACATTCTAGGGCTTTCTGTTCTGTTCTATTGATTTGCCTATCCATTTCTATGCCAATACCATGGTGTTTTAATTAAGGTTGAAGGGTGTTTTAAGTCCACTGTTTCAAGAGTGAGCCCCGGAGAACCAGAACAATGATGTGAATGTGAGAAAATGGGCAATAGATAGTTACAAATGCCCAATCGCTTTACTCTCCCTGCCCATCGTTGGGCCTTGAACAGGTCACATAGTGACTGGTATTTGTTGAAGGGAGATCCTGAGGGATGCAGATGAGGTGTAGAAGCTTCCCAGGGACTAGCTCCTCTGGACAGGGCCCAGATGGGGGCCCACTGTCATTTTCCTCTTCCTGCTGATTTTATTTTCCACATGAATCCCCACTCTTCCATCAGGCAATAATGTCTTTCTCCACATCTTGGTAGAATGCTGTCGTTCATCCATAAGGGTAATCTGTCGATTAGGTGGCTATAAGAAGGCCACATGGCTCGTTCCGATCCATGAAAGTCAGTGGTCATAACATGTGTCACTTACGGAAGAAGTTGAAGAGCAACCCCTGTTTCACTGGGCTCCAGATAGAGGCTACCCTGTTAGCCCGAGCCCCCCCACGGGGATGGCATGGGACAGAGTTGCAGTCAACCCTCAGTAATTTTGTAGAATGAATGGTTAAAAAAAATATCCTGTTGTTGTAAGTCAGTCATTTATGACGGCAGCATGACCTAGCCTGTCCTGACTGATCGCAGGAGTCAAAATACTTCACAATGGGTCTGACACGCACACTGACTAATCAAAATGGATACCAGCCAGGACACACTGGAGCTGCATTGGGCATGACTGTTCACCTTATACTTCATTTAAGTCTTATCATCGCCCCCCTTCTTTTTTTTTTTTTAAAGAATTTATTTATTTGAGAGAAAGTGAGCACAAGTAGGGGGAGCAGCAGGCAGAGGGAGAGGGAGAAGCAGGCTCCTCGCTGAGCGGGGAGCCTGACATGGGCCTTGATCCCAGGGCCCTGGGGTCATGCCCTGAGCTGAAGGCAGATGCTTAACGACTGAGCTACCCAGGCGCCCCCTCATCCCCTCTTGTTAAGGTGACTTTGCATGCCTCAAATCTCATTTCCTGGGTATTGATTTCCTAACTTAGATTTTATTATAGTCTTTAGCGATCCTAGCCCCTCTTCTCTATTACGTGTGGCGTGACTTGCTGTGCCGGACAACACACAATTCTTCATATTTTATTGCTTCAGTTCTGTTAATCTTCTCTCCTCATCGATATCGTAAGTCCTGACAGGCACAGTCACTGTTTATGCAGCTTCTCTCCCTTCAAAGATTATTGCACCATCCTGGACCTTCCTTCCTTCATGCCACAACTATGTACTAAAAGCATTTTGTGTTTCCAAAGTCTTTGTGTGAGCTGCTCCTATTACACTTTCTCAGTTGATCGCAACAGCTTATTGTTCCTAGCTGAACAGGCCTGCACAGATGATCTGGGTTTAGGAGCTTTAGAGGAGAGAAAAGGGTATTAGCGTCATCCCCAACAAGAGGGAGCCCAGTAAGCCAGGCGATTGAAAGACTTGGTTTCTGGAGTCCAGCTGACCTGGATTCCTAGCTACTACTTAGGGGGTGTATGATTAGGGCAGATTCCTTTATTTCTCTCAGCTTCAGTTTTCCCATCTGTAGAATGGGGTTCTTTGTGAAGATTGGATGAGAAAATATGTGTAGAGTGTTTAAGCACAGAATCTGGTCATTAAATAAGTTCCTTTTATTTTATTTTATGATTAATGTAGCCCAAATATCTTGGGGCCCTCCTGTTCTTTGATTCATTGGTTAAATCTGGCAATAAACTCCATGTGTTAGTCCCCAAGGCTCTGGAGTTCATGGTCTGTCTTCCTCACCTTGGAATAACCACGTAACCTCTCTCTCAGTTTCCTCAGCCCTGAAGTAGGAAAATAATAGTGCCTACTGCACAGGGTTGTTGTGAGGACTGACAATTAATACATCTGAAGCCTCTAGAACTGTATCTGACATGTAATAAGCAGCCAGTAAACTTTCTTTGTTATAACTGTCCATGTTCACATGTTTTAAAGCTAGTAATTTTTATTAAAGGTTTCACCTTCCCTCCACCTTGCTGGCTCAATTCCACAGCATTCTCCTGCCTTCCAAAGCCTGTGTTCCCCCAGCAGGCCCCTCATTACCCCTGAGGCTCCCTGAGACATGAGGTCCAATTCAGCGGCTCCTTCCGCTGTTTCACTTTTGAGGACTAACCTTGCTTGCTCAGTTTGTCCCCACCCCTGAATCTGGGGAAATAAAAGGTCCCCATTTTCTTATGTTACCTTTTAAGATGCTACTAAGAAAGGACAGAGGGCAAGGGAAGGCTTACTGTTTGGGTCCAAAGGCAAAATAAGTAGGAGATGCAAGTGATACCATTTTTGCCAGCAAAACCCGCTTTCTACTGTTGATTTCCAGGACTTATTGCCCGTGTAGTAAATCTGCTTATTGCCATCAACATTCCAGTGGTTTTTCCATCACAAGATCCTGGGAGTAACTGCAAAGATCTGTTTTGAAGTCAAAGAGGTCTGGTGCTAAATCCTGGCCACTTTGCCTTTTATGATCTTGAATATGTCAGTACATTGTTCTGTTTCCTCATTTTAAAAGTGGATATAGCAACACCTACCTTGCAGAGCTGTCCAAAGAATGAAAAAGTGTAACTTGCATAATGTTGGGCCAGTCTTGTGCGGCCAAGAGCTGCCGAGGTCTGGATCACTTTGTTAATTGTGAATTGGGCAACTGCCTGGGAGCAGAGATGTCACCCTCTCTCTAAGCTTCTTCTCCAGCCGGAGGTCTGTGTCTGCCAGGAGGGGGAAAGCTTTTTCCTATTTGCCCAAAGTGTCCTATGGAATTGGGACTGTGGTAGAAGGGGTTTCCCTTGTCAAATGAGGAAGAGTGCCAGGCTTAGAGATGGTGGTCTGTAAATTAAATTATAGCCCTTATCATCCTAACATATTTGCCTGCCAAAACTCTGAACCTACTGTTTTTAGAGTTTCCAGCATTGTGGGGAAAGGTATATAGTTGGTTTCTTTTCCATTTCTCGATGACTCATAATCTGTCTTCCCAGAAGGACAAGACATTTTCATTTCAGGCCATTTGTGGTTACATACGTGCTTATGCAGTCCATTGACCATGAAGCTTCATGTTCTGCACCAGGAAGGAGTCTGCTTTGGCAAAATGCCTTTTACTGCCGTCCTGAAAACTGCAGAGGCCAGATTCTGGCCCAGCACAAGGGAAAGGAGGGAAGCTGCTTCCTAAGGCAGGTATAGCCTGGACACCCCTCCCCAGATGTAGTGCCATATGGTGCAGAGCTGGTGCTTGCAGGAGGAGACCGGAAAGAAACCCACAGCTGAGAACGCGCGAGAGAGCAGTGAATTACAGGGACGGTACCTGCTTTCTACTGTTGATTTCCAGGGCTTGCAGACAGTTGTGTTCCAGGAGGGAGCCTTGCCTGTGAAAGGGGCCCTGCCTGTCAGAAAAGGGTCTCCTGCTGGGATTAGGATAAAAAAGGGAAGGAGCCCCAGTTTTTTCTTCAGTGATTTTTTTGTATTAATTTTAGATTTATGGAAGAATTCTGGCAATGGTATAGTCTCCATACGTCTTTCAGTCAGCTTTCCCTAATGCTAGCATCTTACACTGCCATAGCCCATTTATCAAAGCTGGGATATTACTATTAGCACCATGTTATTAATGAAAGTACAGTCCTTATGCAAATTTTATCAGTTTTCCCACTGTCTACTTTTCTATTCCAGAGCCTCATCGAGGATACCACATTGTACTTTGTTGTATCTCCTTAGTCTCATTAAATCTGCAGATTCTGTCTTTGTCTTTCATGACCTTGACACTTTTGAAGAGTATTAGTCGATTATTTTGTAGACTGGTTCCTGATTTGGGTTTGTCTAATATTTTCTGATGACTAGACAGAGGCTGTGCATTTCAGGCAGGAATAGCAGAGAGGTGAAGTATCCTTCACATCCAGTCAAATCAGGGGACAAATCATGCTGATCTGTTTGCTCAGTGGTGAAGTTAACCTTGAACACTTGTTTAAAGTGGTATCTGCCATCTTGCTTCATGGTAAACCCACCTTTTCTCCCTTTCATTCTCCATTTATTGGAAGTAGATTACTGAATCCCACACTCAAGGGAGGGAAGTTCACCTCCACCTTTTGGAGGTGAATTTGTGGACACATGTTAAAACCACCACAGTAATTGGTAACTCCTATTCTTGGAGGCTCTGCAAATGTTCTCTTCATGGGAGCTTCCCCTCTTAAAGTTTGCATTCACCCATGGATTTTGCTGGCAGTGATGCGTCACTGTGGTATTCTAAAGGTGATTCTCTTTTTCATCATAGGGACCCTCATCGTAGTCGCAGTGACCTCAAAAGGTCACGCATGTAGCCATGAGCCAGAGGAATTCTGGAGAAGGCTGCGTTCTGTGAGAACAGGTCATTTTCCCAAGATCATCAGAGAGAACTTTAAAAGAGACTGGTTATAGACATTAAAATCCCCAACCCTTACAAAGATCTCCTACATGGTGTGGCTTCGGTATCATGGGATGGGTAGAATTAATATTAGGAGCACTGTTCCTTGGCCCTTCCCCAATGTTCCTTCCATGCCTTCTTCAGAAAGGTGACCCAAGTTCCTGAAGCAGACCCCCAGCCCCTAGAGGTCTCTGAATGGCATATTCCCTTCAGACCTCAGCATGGAGCCTGAGCTCCACTCACGTGGGTTTCCGATGTGGAGCAAATGGCTTCTGGTCCCAGACAAGACAGGGGTCTTGTGTTGGAAAGATGACCCACTTTTGTCACCATGATTTCTTCTGGCAGGCCTGTGGTACCTTGGGGCACCTGGAAGAGCAAATTCAGGTTTGTGGCTATTTGGGGAGTTAGCACTGTTGGATAGAAGGCTGAACTAAGGTCCCGGCGGTAGTGCTAGAAGGAAGATAGATAATAATTCAGGCATTTAGTCGATCGGACAGCAAATATTTATGGATGCCTATTGTATTCCAGAGAATATTATAGGAGTCAAGAATAAAGGTTGAACACAAAGGCTCCTGTGCTCAGAGAGTTTGCATTCTATGGGCTACTGGGGGTGAGGGCTAGCATCAGGGTTGTATCTGGAAAGTCAGTTAAAGGGGAGGAGGAGCAGTTAAAGGGGCTGTAGGTTTTTGAACTGTGGAGACCACAAGAGAGATTTGGAGGTTGAAGAGGATGGTTTCATTCTGGAACACTTGGAGTTTGGAGTGTTTGTGAGCCATCAAGGCTGAGAAGCTCACTTAGATATGCCTAGTTAGATATGAAAAGCTACATTTAGCAGAAGCCTGGGGACACTGGGAATGGATGAAAGCTCCTGCAAGCATGGGACTCACGGTGGGCTCAGCCAAGGGCAGGTGCACGTGAGGAGCACCTGGGGAAGTGTGATGTGTGTTAAGGCAACAGAAAGGGTTGGGAGTCACTGGTACCACCTGGAAAGAGGCCTGGGTCAAATTGAAAGCTCCTACAGCTTCATGAGATATGGAAGTGTGTGCTTTCTAGCATCTCGCAAGAGAGTCAATATATCGAGGTCTTAATGTGAGCCCTTCACTAGCTGCTGTCACCTCACACAAGACACTTAGCTCCTGAGTTTTAATTTCTCCATCACTGAAATCAGAGGTTCAGCCAAACCAGAGGTTCTCACACTGTGGTTTATGGAACCCCCGCCCCCAGCACCAGCCTCTCCTGAGAGCATGTGAGAAAAGTCAATCCTCAGGCCCCATCCCTGATCTACGAGATCAGACAACCCAGACAGGGCCATCCATTTATTATACGCTTTCAGGTGATTCTGATGATCCGCAAAGTTTGAGAACCACTGGATTAGATGAATGTAAGACTCCCTTCTAGCTTAAAAGCTTCTATACTGCATTCTCCTTCGGGTGCTTTTGTCAAGTTTAATAGCCTATGCTGCTTTGTCTTCCCTTAATTGTTAAATGATGGTAACATTTAACCATTGTTAATGATGAATCATCATTAAGTGGCTTAAAATTTTCTGCTTGGAGTGGGGGGGGGGTGTCTGTGTGTGCGCCTGTGTGTATATGTAAGTACATGTGTGTGCATGAACGCACATATGTGCATGCGCCTGTGTAGTGCAAGGAGGCTCTGGAATGAAGAGTTAGGGCTGGCCCATCCTGCTTGTGCGCATGCGCATGTGTAGTCCCAGGGGGCTCGTGAGTGGAGACTTAGGCTGTCCTATCCGGCTTGCTTTCTTGTACTCCGCGGTGTAAGCGAGCTGTGTCAGGGAAAGCCCAAGATCACAGTGGGTGAGCTCACGCACACAGTGGCCCTCAAAAGCTGTGCTTTGCCTTAACCTTCTCTGACACAGCTGGAGCTAGGGGTAGAGTTGACCTGGATCTACACGCATGGGATAGTTGTCAGCTCTTGGTGCTAGTGATGTGTTTTAGGAGCAGCACGGAACTGACAGCCAAGAAAGAATTCTTGAGACATCTTTGGTGCAAAAAACGTGGTTTTATTAAAGCAAGGGGACAAGCCCTATGGGCAGAAAGAGCTATTGTCTCCGGATTGTGAGGAACAACTGATTTATATACTTTGGGGTTGAGGGAAGTAAAGACAATGGGAAGTTCCAAAAGGATTTTCAGATGCTGAGGAAGACTCTCCAGGATCCTGGAGGCCAGTCTATCATCAAGCTAGTTTTTCCCTCTAGCAAGGCATTTACATCAAGACAGCTGGGAGCTTCTTTGAGGAAGGTTCCACTCTGCCTGCTTCCAGTATTTGTCCATGGGCTGCAGGTCATAAGGACATTTTGTTTTATTTACATTTCCTTCTGCCTTTGTTTTCCACATCATACCCCCCTAAATAATTTTGACCCTTAAATCTTTAAGGTTGTTGAGGGTGAATGGTCTTATCTTTGTTAACTTCTTCTTGATGAAGAGGGGTGTAGAGATGCCCTTACTTCTGGGTCAACATTGGTCATTTGGGGGAATTTATATATATGAGTTACCAAAGGCAGAGGCACCCAATCCAAGATAGACAACATATAAGAACCTCCTTGAGTGGGAAGGATCATCTGTCAGCTGGAGGTTATGACAGTGAAGGAGTCTTGGCACCAGGGAGGGAGTCACCACAAAAGACAACAAAATAAAGTTAGTATTATAATGAGAAAGAGGAGCCCAAGAAAAACAGCCTTTGATAGTTGGTCAAAAATTTCCTCTAGTCCAGGAATTTAACCAATCACTAAGGGAAAGAGAGAAATTATTTAAAGCACCAATTTGAGTATTTGTATCTTCTAGCCATCGTGTTACATTTTTGTGATATCTGGAATATATATACTGCATTCTGGTTTTTTCCCCCTCTTTCTTTTGTAAAAGATTTTATTTATTTATTTGCCAGAAAGAGAGAGAGAGAGAGCGCGCGCACACAAGCAAGGGGAGTAGCAGACAGAGGGAGAGGGAAAGGGAGAAGCAGGCTCCCTACCGAGTAAGGAGCCTGATTTGGGACTGGATCCCAGAGTCCTGGGATCATGATCTGAACCAAAAGCAGCCACCTAATTGACTGAGCCACATGGGCTGTTCCCCACATTCTGGTTTTATGCTATCACTGCTTTCATCTTGTGTAGCAGTTAAAGTATCTACTGCCATCATATCCTCCTTTGTTTAGCAAGCAATCAGGTAATTCGTAAGAAGCACCTTTATTTTTTTTTAATTTTTTAAAAAAGATTTTGCTTATTTATTTGACAGAGAGAGATCACAAGTAGGCGGGGGGTGGGGGGGGAAGCAGGCTCCTTGCTGAGCAGAGAGCTCGATGCGGGGTTTGATCCCAGGACGCTGGGATCATGACCTGAGCCAAAGGCAGAGGCTTAACCCACTGAGCCACCCAGGTGCCCAAGAGGCACCTTTTATAGAAACAAAAGCAAAAATATAGGTTAAGGGCTCGAGCAAAATTACAAACCCCAATGTCTTGAGTCTTAAGTACTTAAGGTCTAATATCTACAAAGAGGTGTTGCTGAAACATTTTCTCCTGTAATAACCCTCATTTTTATCAAAGATAGCCAAATCAAGACTAATTTATTTATAAAACAAGTCCAATTTTAACAAACTTGGCCTCATTACTTTCATAAGCTCAGTAAGAATAGTGAATGATCGTACAGATCTTTTAAAATCAGCTTTGCTAGAACTTTTATAAGGAATCTAGATTGAACTTTCAGTAGCCTCTCTAGACCAGCAGGCAAGCTAAGTGCTTGTCATCAGACATGCCTGAAAATACCTGTAGATTTGAGTGAATTCTTTTTTACGAGGTCCCCAAAGTATCCTGATAGTCCTTTACCTGCCAGGAAGTGACAGTCTTCACTAGGCTTCTGGGAACTCTATAAGCAAGGTATCAGGCCAACATTTCTAAGGGACTCTATTGGCTTCATGTTTCACAAAGTCACCCGTACTTCCTTAAAACTGTTTGGTCATATCTGAGTCTCTGCATATCTCTGAAATAGGATATTCCAGTTAAAGCCTTGGTAAAATAACCAATGTTTCAAAATCAGTGCTGTCCTGTTACAAGGAGAACAGAATTTGTATTGAACTTATGCAAATGATTGCTATGATGCCAAAGAAGGAAGAATACTTCAGGAGATCTTTTTAATTTCAGAGGGTTCAGGTAGAGAGAAAAGCTAAAGGCTTCATTTTGTTCAAAGAGAAATACTTTATCATTATTTCTGTCTATCATTGATGTTTTAAGAGAAGGCTGCCTTAATCTGGAAGAGCAGCAAACATTAAAGAACTAGCAACGTTTCGAACAGGAGTCACAAAAACTATAATCATCCTCACTTTAGTTACTTCTGGCAACTCTTACCCATTTTAGTTTTAGGATTTTAATGATATTAAAAACCTGTATTTGTCAAAAGCCCTTTTTATGAATCTTCTGGAAGATGAAACACATTTTACAAGAGAAGATGAACAATAACTGTAAATGACAAAAAGACTAAAATATGGACATGGTTCAAGATCTGAGGCGAGGTTGCAATATAGTTGGTGAGGAAATCTAGTGATTTCTGTGACACTTCAGTAATCAGAATATTAAATGATGGCCTTATACCAGAACATATTATAACTTTAGGAATTGCCTGACATCTCTAGAAGATTAAAGCATTTACCCGAGCAATACAACCTAAGGCTTATTAAACAGTGCTTCCAGAATAACTCAAATAAACTCATCATAACCAAATAAAAAGGCCTCATGAGTCAAAAAGACTTCATTTACATGTTAAGTCTTAAGAAGTTTGTTAAAAAAAATAAACCTCAGAAGGTTATAAAGCACATGCCTAAATAGGATTACAGATCATTACAAAACTTAATTATTATTTATTCAATCAAGATGATCATAAGAGAGTCCAGAGGCAAATATGTAGGGTTATACAGTTGTTAGCAAAATGTAGCTCCTTTAATATTGAGAAGAAGTTGTAACTAAGTAATCAAAAACCTGATAAAGGGACGCCTGGGTGGCTCAGTTGGTTAAGCAGCTGCCTTCGGCTCAGGTCATGATCCCAGCGTCCTGGGATCAAACCCCGCATCGGGCTCTCTGCTCAGCAAGGAGCCTGCTTCCCCCCCACCCCCCGCCTATCGGGCTCCTTGCTCAGCAGGGAGCCTGCTTCTCCTTCTGCCTCTGCCTGCCATTCTGTCTGCCTGTGCTCGCTCTCTCCCCCTCTCTCTCTAAGAAAAAAAAAAAAAAAAAAAAACCTGATAAAGACAAAACCTAGAAACTGGTTTTCCTGGGCAGACAAAAGAGAAAACAAAAATGTTTATATTTTCTTATCAAGTGCAAACCACAATTCAAGAAAACTTTGTTCTTTTAACTGAGAGATCAGCAGAATTTCAATTATGCCACTGTACTTTTAAAATCCATTCATTTTAATTTCAGGCCTGACCACATATAAAATTCCTTTCCAATGATTTCCTTTCATAAACCTTTTAAAACAACTTTTTCATTTCAGAGTTGTTTCCCTTATTCCCATCAGTCTTAATTACATTTAACAAACTTTTAACTCTTAGAAACCTTAGTCTCCAGTGAAAACTAAGTAGTAACCAAATGTGAACTTCTAAACCAGAATTCTTCAGATGGCAAATTTATGAATCTAGTAAGCACAAAGCAGATTTACCAACACATTCAAACAGTCTTAGTTTCTTTGCAGTAAGTCCAAAGTCAAAACCTACATTCAGCCATCAATGCTTTAGTATTTTATTTCATTTGGAAAAGGCCTAGGTGTCCAATGAATTCAATCCTATATATTACCTAAGCAAAATTTTAAAGTTTCAGGTTATCAAAGGCATTGAAAGCTATCTTAACAATTACCCATGAAAACTTGAAACAGACAAAATTAGCCAGAATTTTAAGTCATCTTTTTTTGTTTTTGTTTTTATTTTAGGGAGAGAGTGCTGGGGGTGGTGGTGGAGGGAGAGAGAGAGAGTCTCAAGCAGACTCCTTGCTGAGCATGGAGCCCAACACGGGGCTCGATCCCATGACCCAAACTGAAACCAAGAGTCACATGCTTCGCTGACTGAGCCACCCAGATGCCCCTGGTTTTAACTCTTCTTTTTGCTAACGAATTCCAACAGAGATAACACGAGTTTATGTAACCCTTAGTAAGTGTTGTAGAATAAGAAGTTTCAATTAGTTTAAATACTGAACTATGTTCTACCTGGGTCGACTTAAAAGTAAGTCGATTTGTTCCGCATTGTCAGTTTTTACCTGGGATACTGGTGGGGCAATCTGGAGTGGGCGGTGTTAAGTCTCGGGGTGCGCTTCGCTCTTCAACAGCAAGGGGAGAGGTAGGAGCCAATGGTGCTGGAACCAGGGATGGTCTAGAAGCCAGTTGTGCAGTCCACACACCCGAGTGGTACAGATATAGGGGGAGGGGAAGACAGAAGAGGTGAGGTGCTGCCAGAAGGCAGAGAAAAAAGGTTCCTGGTCTTAAAACTTAGCTCCGACAGATGAACAGATCCCACACTTTTTCCCTTTAAATCTTGCAACTGGATTGTTTCCAGTGGATTAAAAGGCATCCCAAGGGAGAGTCCCTGGGGGCTGAAGAGAAAAGGTCTGTTATCCAGAACACCTCTGCGCCCAATCCCCCCACCTCCCTTGTGGTGTCCCAGGTGCAGGATTATCAATGATTCCTGGTGTCAAAGTGACCCCAGGCATCCCTGGAACAAAATCCCTATGATCACTGCCTGCCATAAAGGCCCTGTAGGAGGGAGGCCTGCCCTCCTCCCCCCTTCCCCATTCACATTCTAGACTACAGTGAGTGCCTGAGGCCAGGAAGAATCCTCTGTTTCTAACCCATAGAAAACATGAGAGAAGTTTAACAAAAGGCAATTACCCAAATTTGTAATTTTAGTTAGCAGAGGACATTGACAGAAACAGTAAAGATAGAAATCCATCATGGCCTAAGCGACCTTCCAATACATATAGTATTTAAAGCCAGCTTCCCTAGGAAATGGTCCCCAGTTGGGTTTTAATTCCATTGGGTACTGGTTTTTGGCTGGCTCCCAGTGGAGATCCCGCAGCCAGAAGTGGCTAGATCAGAGATGTGGAAGGGATCACATTAGACCAAGGAGGAGGAAACTTCACATGGGAGTCTGAAGATCAGCAGCCGTCCTGGTGACTTAGGTGGCTGATCTGTGTCCAAGACAGAGAACTTTGTATAAGGACAGGAGTAAAGAGAGGGCATCAGGTGTCTGGATCTTATTACCATTCTGCCCAGGGTACTAACTTCCAGCCAAAAGGCAGGCTTTCTCCTCCCCAGAGAGTAGTTCTGGGCTAGGGGATTGCAGCATGAGCAATCAGCAGGAGAGTGTTCCAGTAAGACCACACTCCTTGAACAGCGCCAGGAATGAGAGCAGAGGAGAGAGGAGAGGAAGTACTCGCCAAGTCTGCACCGCGGCTCGGAGTCCAGATGTAAAGACTCAAAGCCACGAGGGAGGCTGTCAAATGATGTGTTTTGGGAACAGTGTTGTTGGGGTCCCGAATTGACGGCTAAAAAAGAATTCTTGAGACATCTTTGGGGTAAAAGGGTGGTTTTATTAAAGGAAGGAGACAGGCCTTACGGGCAGGAAGAGCTGTAGCCTCTGGATTGTGAGGAGCCACTGATGACATGCTTGGGGTTGGGGGAAGACAGTGGGAAGTTCCGGAAGGATATTCAGATGTGGAGGAAGACTCACCAGGATCCTGGAGGCTATTGTCAAGCTAAGGTAGTTTTTCCCTCTAGCAAGGCATTAGCTTCAAGACAGCTGGGAGCTTCCTGGAGGAAGGTTACCCTCTGCCTGCCTCCAGCATTTGTCAATGGGCTGTAGGTCATAAGGATATTTCTTTTTATCTACATTTCCTTCTGCCTTTGTTGCCCATACCACTGGCACGCTCTCTGGCATCTCTCTGCATTTCTGGCGTCTTTGTTCCCTTGGGCTTGATGACTGCTTTGTAACAAGAGCTGCTGCTAGTTCAGCCCAGATTTCCGTGTCAGAAGTCACCTGCGGGTCAGTCCCTCCTCCAATGTGCCACTGTGCACACGTGCAGCCCCCAGCCAACAAGCCCCACTCTGTCCACCGCTGACCCTGGCAGACTGCAAGCCAGTGGCCTTCCCTCTCACCAGAGTGGGCACCCACCAGCAACGGGGTCCACCCTCAGAAGGAGAGGAGGCGGCCACTGAGGACCAGGAAACAGGAATCTGGGGGGGGAATCCAGGGTCTTGGGCACTCAGGGATGGTCTACACGTGGAAGGGTCCTGACTCTCATAAACACGTGGCCTGGGACCCCACATTCCAGCCAAGGAGTGTGGTATGGCCCAAGGGAGGACCCACAGTGGGGCTTCTAAAAGAAGACCCCCATTTATGTGGGTCTAAGGGAGAAGCCATGAACTGCTCCGAGGGTTCCTCTTCCCTCTTATCTTCTGTGTCCTGCAGACACTCCCTCCATGCGACATTTAGGGATATGTAGCATGTCGAAGTATGGGAGACACTAGAAAGCATCTGATGGAGCCCATTAGTTAACATGTGGGAAAGCCAAGTGCTCTGGAAGGGCCAGCCACATTCTGGAATGATACTCGGGAGTGACAAATTAATTACACCCTGAGAGTACACCCTAGGAGGGTGGATTCCATTTGGGAATTACACTGTGTGGAATGGTGGAGAGTGTTCTGGAATTATACGTGGCAATGGTGGACTTCAAAAGGAAGCAGGACTGTGATGGGAACAGACCCGCCTCTCAGAGAGAAGCAGGCAGCACTTTGGAAAGCACCTCCTGCTGCTCTTCATGTCTGAGAATGTCTTGAATCCCTGGGTAACTAGAACAAACACCGTTCTGTCTTAAACCCACATTTGCACTGCTGCCTTGAAGGCATCACCTTGGAAGAGGCTCGAGTGGCAGATTTCGGTTACATATTCATAGTGCTGCTTTAGTAATAATAGTTGGAGCGAGCTTCAAAAAGATGGAAATAAGGTCTTTTTTTTTTCCCTGTTCAGAATTTCCTGATAATTTTTAGTTAGTCTGGGTGCTCCATTGCTTCGATGAATATAACTTGGTTCATTCCATGAAAATCAAATAACTATAAGGCTAGCAATGTATTTCTGTCACAGATGATATTTTTGTTTGCGTTTTGAAGTGTTTTTATAAATTGAATTACAAAACTAACCAAATCAGAGATGAATTTTGCTCAGGAAGTTGAAGTCTTTTATGAAATAAAATTACCATGAGAAATTGACCTAATTATTCAGAAGTTTCAAATGCAAAAACCTAATAGAGTTTTGAAAGCCCTCCAAAGAAGAAAGCCCAAGAATACAGCTCCCTTGTGGCAAAGCAACACTTTTTATTTGCTTCTCTCTTAAGAAATACAGCTCTTAGCTCATGAGAGCACAGCTTCTGAATCTATTGTATAAATGCATTATACTAGTTTTCAAGGCTATGGTTCTTTAAAACTAGTTTTTTATTGCATAATACATTTTTTCCTTCATTCTAACCATTGTTGGTTAAATACAAGTGTGATTTTCATATGTAACTGCTTAAATCTTTCATCCACATGTAAGTGGCCTACTATTTTGATGTTTGTTCATGTTGAAGAAGTGCTGGTATGTTTTCATATCATAATAGATAACATCCCAGAAGACCTCCGTGTTGTAACCGTTATCTAAACTTTCTGCTTCATGAGGAGTATTTGAAGAGTGTAGCTTGTCGACTTGCCCTGTTCAAAGACTGGACTTTCCTTGATATAAGGAAAGCCTCTTTAGTTTCGCTCACTTAGCTGGAAGAGCATTAGAAGTTTTGATTGGCATTCATCCCGGTGAGGACTGCACTCCCGACTCCTTATCTGCGGTTTTTCTGGTCCTTCCAGATCTACCACCCTGCTGTGTCTGGAATCTGTTTCCAGCATGCAGAAGTGGCTCTGCTGGGTGGCTTTCTCCAGCTCTTAACTTCCTCCTCCACAGAGGCCGTGCTCATCTGCGATCTCCAGCAATGTGCTTACTCTGCAGACACAGCTTTGGTCGGCTCCTGGCTAGAGACCAGCCCTGCCCTTAAGGACACTTCAAACATGCAAAGAGACAAAAAGCTGTGCTCACAATGCACACTTGCCC
The DNA here is from genome assembly GCF_964662115.1 of Mustela nivalis. Taxonomy (NCBI): domain Eukaryota; kingdom Metazoa; phylum Chordata; class Mammalia; order Carnivora; family Mustelidae; genus Mustela; species Mustela nivalis. Next base: position 150,561,431 of record NC_139022.1, on the reverse strand, counting down.
CTGGGGTTTCCTTCCAGCTGAGGGCCATTCATACATGCCTCCCACACACGAGGTTTAGAGCCCCCAATCCTATGACCCAGCACCCTTCATGTTGCATTCCGCTGCTTTGCAGGAAAAGAGTTTCAATTACTCATGCATCATCTTCAGTGGAGAATAAATGCTGTTTATGGTGAGAGAAGGAAGCTGTGCCCCTTCGGATCTGGAATGGCCAGAAAAACCACCAGGGAAGTCTTGACCAAATGGCAAATAAGGTCCACCGCACGTACAACTCTGATAGTTAGTAGCGCTGTTCTAGGAACTGGGCTAAGAAAGATTCCAAGGCCTCCATGAATGGGAGGGAATTGACACCATGTGATCAACTGAAGGAAGTCAAGGTGGATGGGGATGCCGTTTATCAGGACAGGGATTACTGATGCAGCCCAAGTTAAAGAGAAAAATAAGGAGCTCAGTTTTAATGTGTTAAATTTGAGAGACTCACAGGACACCTGGATCCATTTGGCCATTGGGTACACAGATCTGCCCTTCTGAAGGAGAGGGCTGGGCTGGAGAATTAGATGGGCAGCCACCAGCGTCTATGCGGCAGTGACTGGCTAGGATGGGAACACCCAAGGGGAGAGAGTAGGGGAAGCTGAGAAGAGGTTGGGCAGAATCCCCAAGAACACCAACTCTAAGAGGAAGTACAGTTCTACCTCCATGACTCATTATTTCTGCCCCCGTCCCATTGAAGATTTTGTATCAACACACTCTAGACTTTAATTTCTTCCTCCGTAAAGTGGGAATGATTTCTCCTTCCTGTATCCCATATTGTCATGAGGATCACTTGATTTCTGGTGAAACATGGTGGGCGGAACAAGCATACTTACTCCTGGTCCTTCCAGAATTCCACTGAAATGCTTGTAAATTGGGGCAAAGGACACTTTGCCAGCAGGACAAAGGGAAAGAGGTAGAAGATGGCAGTGATGACATTTGGGAAACTGAAATGCACATAGGCAAGTGGCAATGCATTTAGAAATCAAAGTATGGGGTGTGCCTGGGTGGCTCAATAGGTTAAGTGTCCAACTTAACTCGTGATCTCAGGGTCATGAGATCGAGCCCTACTTCAGGTTCTGCACTCAGTGTGGAGCCTGCTTGAGATTCTCTCTCTCTCTCTCTCATTCTGGCCCTTCCCCCCAGCTTGTGCTCTCATGCTCTCTCTCTCTCTTTCAAAAACAGAAAGAATGATGATTGCTAGGCCAGCAGCGAGGGGAAGGTGATCAGAAGCTGGCTACTGTTTGAGGGGAGCCTTAAAGTTTACAAGGGTTTTCTCCTGCATCTCTGACTCTTTCTCTTTCCTCGGATCTCTCTTTCATTTTAAAGAAGTAACTGTTCAAGGGAGAAAGATATGGGTACCTTGTGTGAATTCATTGTGTGAATGAATAAACCACAGTGTATCCATTCTCTTACTGAGTTAGGATGTTAGGATGTTTCTGGTAAAAACAAAGAAATGTACAGATAAAATAAAGGGATGTAAACCTCCACAGAGATAAGACACAGTAACCCCTAAGGGCTGTTACCCCTGGAAGAGAAGGAGGAGGAGGAAAGGAATGGAGAATGGAGATACAGCTGTGTTTTATTTCCTGCCCCCACGTTTATTTATTTACTTGGGGCTTTATCGAGATAGAAATTACATATGGCACTGTTATATGTGTAAGTTTAAGGTCTACAATGTGGTAATTCAATATATGCATTTGATGTACATGTTGAGAAATGATCAAGACAATAAGGGGAGATGATACATTTATCATCTCAGGAAGAACTTGTAGGATTTACTCTCTTAGCACCTTTCAAGTATGGTAAACTATAGTCACCATGCTTAGATCTCCAGAACGGATTCATTTTAGAACTGAAATTTTGTATCCTTAGGCTACCTTTACCCATCCTCCTCCCCACACTACCCCACCCACTGTGGCAACTTCCAACGCTCTGTTTCTGTGAGTTTGACTTTTTTTAGATTCTACATATAAATGAACTAATACAGTATTTGCTTTTCTCTGAATCAACACTTAGTATAATGCCCTTCAGGTTTATCCATTTTGTCACAAGTGGCAAGATGTCCTTCTTTTTTTTTAAACTGAATATTTTTCCATTGTTTGGTGGCGTGTGCGTGTGTATGCGCACATGCACGTGTGTGTGTATATGTATATATCATAATATATTTATCCATCCATCCATCAACAGACATTAGCTGTTTCCATGTCCTGGCTATTGTAAATAATGCTGAAATGAACACAGGGGTGCAGATAACTCTTTGAGATCCTGTTTTCATTTCCTTCAGACACCCAGTCTTGGTAGTTTGAGGGACGCTATATAGTTTTCCAGAGTGTCTGGGCCAAGCTACATCCCCACCAAGAGTGCACCAGAAAAGTCCCTTTTCTCCCCATTCTCACCAACACATGTTATCTCTTGTCTTTTTGATAATAGCCACTCTCACAGGTGTGAGCTTATACATTTTTGTGGCTTTGACTTGCATTTTCCTATTGTTTAGTGATGTTGAGCAATTTCTCATGTGTCTGTTGGCTTCTGATTTGTCCATCTTAGGAAAAACATCTTTCTTTGGAAAATTTCAGGTTCTTTGCCCATTTTTAAATTGTATTATTTGTTTTTTTGCTATTGAATTGTATGCGTTCCTTATATATTTTAGATATTATCCCCTTATCAAATATATAGGGTACAAGTATTTCTCCCATGAACTAAAACGTTAAGTTATTTTGAGGAAGGAAAAACAAAATCTTCCCATCAGTATGCAAGGACATGTATAAGTGAGTGTATGTAAAAGCACCATGCTCAGAGCACCTGGCTTTCCCACCAGCTCTGGTTTAGAATCTTCATGAAGATGCGAAGCCCAGGACTATGGTTATGGGCCTGTCCCTCTTCTCTTAGACATTGTGAGACCTGGCTCTGGCCATCCCCCGGTCTATGTCCTGTGAGGCCTGGTGACAAAGCCCCTCCACTTTCCACTGCTGTGAGACCTAAGTTAGAATCAGCTGCCCTAGAGAATGCAGGACCTAGAGAGCAAAAACTTTGGAAAATACTATTCTGGAATACAGCCAGCCACCAAGGTAGGGAGAAGCAAGAGGGTGCCTGTTCTGTGTCTTTATAATACCAAGTCACCCCAATAGTATTTCTGTCGCTAATAGTTGACAATGCTGTGGGCATTGCTCATGGCAGCAATTGACATAGCAATTGGGTGCCTTCGTTTTACTGTGATGATTGACTTATGATACAGGAATGATATTCTCTGCAGATAAATTACCTTTGGTTGTTAAGAGCTAATAGATCTGCTTCATTAATTGCAAACTATTTTTAGCCTCAGCATTAAATGGAGAGACAGAATGCATCCACGAGACAACAAAGCCTGCCTTAACTCAAGTAACACAAGCTTCATAAAGCAATGCTTTGTGGCTTTCCTTCAGTTCTAAAGGAGCCTGGTCATACCCACACTCATACAGTGTTTGGTCTTTGACTATGAAAATACTCTTCAGAGTAACTTTTTAAAATTATAAGAAATAATATACTAGCATTCTGTAACCAAATAAAAGAAAACAAGGGGGAAAAAATCAACCTTCATCTCAGCCACCTTGATATAACAATTGCCTTTTACCCTTGCCTTCAAGTTATTTTTCAAATGAATATTTCCTATATATCCAGTACTAGCGTCATGGCAATTGGGTATACTTTTCATTTAACACTATATCATTATTGTTGCTGTGGAGTGACCCTAGCCTCCCTTTTAAACTAAACTTTCAATTCTGAAATAAATCTAGATTTACTGTTAGTTGTGAAGATAATAGAATTCCTGCCCATTTCTCACCCAGTTTCTCCTCATGCCAGTGTGGTCCCTAACCATGGCACATTGGTCAAGTCTAAAAAATTAAGTAGTGATCGTACTAACTAGTAGTAGTACCATATTATCAACTGAGCTACGGACTATTTGGATATCACTGGTTTTTTCCACTAATGTCTTTTTCTCTTCCAGATCCAATCCAAGCTACCCAAGGTGTTGAGTCAAATCTCACCATTAATGACTGTATTACAGTCCATCCATATAATATCCCACTATTGACCTAACACCCAGTTTCTCAATATCTAGATTGTTGCTTTTTTTTTCTTTCCTGTCTCACAAGGGTTCACAGGCAGAACCTCTTCCCTTAAGATTCTTTTCCTCACAGCAGACTGTAACCACATTTCCAAGAGCCCGAGGAGAGGGATGTATTGATGGCTCTGGGTACTGTCGCACATTGCCAAATTGTCTTCCAAAATGCCTGTGCTCATTTCCACTGTCACAAGTAATTTTTTGAGAGTAGCACATTCATGTAATCTTATCAGCATTAGTTACTCTCACTTAAACATTTTGACTAATCTAACAGGTTAAAATGACATCTCAATTTTTTAAAATTGTGCTTATTTGATTAACTACCAATTTGAATATTTTACCACATGTGTTTACCAACTATATTGTCTCTTTTGTGAGTTGTCTCTTCATATTTTATTTATTAGGGTCTGAATGTGTTTTTTTATCAATATGTATGAGTTTTATAATAAAGATAGCCCTTGGCCTGTCATTTTGCTGCAGTGATTTATCCTTCAATCTGTTGTTTTGATTTTCTTTTGCGATTTTTGAAGAGCATAGCCAAAGTGTTAGGACGCAGAATTCATCACTTTTCTTTTGATTTATTTTCTTTATTTTTTTTAAGGTTAGAAAGGTTTCTCCTCAAGAACAAAAATCTGATCTTAAAACCCAATTCTCTTTTATAATTTGATTTCCTATCTTTAACCATTTGATTCATCTGGAATATTTTTGGCGTTTGGCCCAAATGTCTGACCTGGCCGCCTCTTGCTCAGCAGCTGCAGGTGGCCACGCCTTCTTCACCATCAACCTTAAAGACCACCTTTGTGTTCCCTGAGTCAGTGAAAGGCGTACACCCCCCTCCCCTGTGTTGCCCAAGGCCGAATCCTTGGAGTTCTGACTCTCTCCTCTTCTTCACCCTCCACATTCACTCAACTACAACACCCTCGTGGTTCTAGTATGTGGTTCTTCCCCCTGCTTTTTTGGAAAAGAGTATATATTGCTTGGAACACTTTTCTACCCCACTTTCCCTCATCCCTACTCACCTGGAAGGTGGAGTCAGGGATGTCCTGGCTTTGTGCCACCGAAGTGCCCCATATTGCTCGTATGTTTTTCCCACCAGTTGCTATGTCCTGCTAACTTATTTGTGGTCCTCTGCCTCTTACATCATTAATGTAGCCTTACTGACTAACTCTGTGCCTGATGCATTTAGGAGCTCAATACATATTTGTTAGTTATGTGAAAGGCCTAATAGGAGTATATATGTCAGTAAAGTAGGAGTCCTACCCAACTCTGTCCCAGCAAGGCTTGATTAGAATATTTCCCTGCAGAATATGAAAGTAAAGGGGATAGCATATTGGAATTCATGCTTTTTATGGTCTGAAGATGTCAGGATACTGTAGCTTGGCTTGTTCAACATCCATTTATTCTCCTTCTAGGCACCATAACTGTTATGCAAAGGCTGGAAAAATTAAAACAACATTTTTCAGACTGCCTTGCAGACAGTATTCTGTAGGTAAATTAGGTCTCACCGATGAGATGCATTCTTGGGAGAGATGGAAGGCAGGTGTGGGATGAAGGCCATGTCCTGCTGCTCTTTCTTCTGCTAAGCAAGGCTGTCAAAGCATAGAACTCACACTTCCAAGGTTCCCATCACTTTGTGGGTCTAAAGGCAACCCCAGTGTCATGGCAGGATTGAGTATGAAGGCAGAGATTTCTTGGTTTTGAGTCACCACTAAAACCAGTTCCTCTCTCTCTCTTTCTCATCTATTTATTCATCTATCTGTAAAATAGAGTGAATGGTGAGTCATGAATTCCAGTCCATTGGCCTTCTCAGCAATTCCATAACCACATTTCTGCTGAAAATACTTAGAATGTTTTCTGTTTTCTGAACTGAACCTTGGCAGGACATAAGGACTGGTGTCGCACTTGTGGACTCAAGTAGCCCACCTTGGTCAGTTGTCATTTTTCCCAAAATAAATGGAGAAAGTTCTGTTCCTAGGACTTAGGATGAAACTGTGCTTACTCATTATTCTATGGTTCTGTGAGGGTATGATAGATCATTTCCACTCTCTTTCCCCCCACTTCCCAGTCTCCTTTGAGATTTTATTGGCACAAACCTCCTAAATCAGCAAAAAGCTACAAGTAGCGGGTAATTATAAAGCTAGACCTAAAGATAAAAATACACAGAGAAAATGTAAGTGAATGATTAAGATATTTAACTTAGGAAGAGTTCTTTCAAATGTATAAGAAAAAAAAATTAACAACCCAGTTAAAAAATGAACCAAATGCATGAATAGAGGAAGAAAAGTAGCCAAGGAAGATATTAAAATATTCACCTTTTTTCGTATCAGATTACTTGGGTGCCTGGGTGGCTCAGTTTGTTGAGTTGATTTTTGGTTTCAGCTCAGGTCATGAACTTAGGGTCATGAGATGGAGCCCTGTGTCAGACTCAGTGCTCAGTGTGGAGTCTGCTTGAGATTCTCTCCTTCTCCCTTTGTCCCTCCCACTCATGCTCTCTCTCTCTCTCTCTCTCTTTCTCTCTCTCTAATAAATAAATAAATCTTTTAAAAAATTAACAAAGACTTTTAAGTAATACTCAGATCTGGTAAAGATATATTACTTCTACTGGACATTCTCATTACCCCTTCATAAGCTGCTAAATTGGTTAATTTTCTAGATATTAGTTTGGTTAGATTTCTGAAAAGTCCTTAAAATATCCATTCTCTAGGATCAATAGTTGTCAACTGGAAGCAGTGTTGTCCCCAGGAGCCATTTAGTAATGTCTGGAGATTATTTTTGGTTTTCATACTATGGCTGGGGGGTGCTATTGGCATCTAGTGCTTTGAGACCAGGGGCGATATCCAACATCCTACAGTGCATAGCAGAGTTCCCACAGAAACCCACATAGCCCAAAAGGTCAACAGTGTTGATATTGAGACATTCTGTCTTAGATACAAGAATTTTGCTTTAAGAATTTTTCCAAATGAGAAAATTAAATGCATCTAAGGATTCATTTATTCAAGCGTTTTTGGAGAACTGTAAGTCAGTAGTTATTGAAACTTTATATGTACATACCCATAATTTTAAAAATTTTAATTCTAGTATAATTAGCATACAGTATATATTAGTTTCAGTTGAACAGTTAAGTAATTAAAAAATTCTATACATTACTCAGTGCTTACCATGGTAATTGTACTCTTAATAACTTTCACCCATCCCCCCCACCCACCTCTTCTCTGGTAACCACCAGTTTGTTCACTATATATAAGATTCTGCTTTTTTGTTTATCCCTTTTTTCTTTGTTCATTATTTTGTTTCTTAAATTCCAAATATGAGTGAAATTATATGGTATTTGTCTTTCTCTGACAGACTTCTCTCACTTAGCATTATATCCTCCTACCCGTGTTGTTGCAATTGGAAAGATTTCGTTATTTTTATGACTGAGTAATATTTCTGTGTGTGTATGTGTGTGTGTGTGTATACACTACTGTAATACATCTTCTTATCCATTCACCTGTTGATGGACTCTTGAGTTGCTTCCATAATTTGGCTATTGGAAATAATGCTGCAATAAACATAGGGGTGTATATACCTTTTTGAATTAGTGTCCTCATATTTTGGGGGGTAAATACCCAGCAGTAGAATTACTGGATCATATGATAATTATATTTTTATTATTTTGAGGAATTCCATACTCTTTTCCACAGTGGCTACACTATCAGAATGCATTCCCACCAACAGGGCACAAGAATTTCCTTCTCTCCATATTCTCACCAACACTCTTTGTTTCTTGTGTTTATGATTTTAGCCATTCGGAGTGTGAGATGATATCTCATTGTAGTTTTGATTTGCATTTCCCTGATGATGTGTAATGTTGAGCATCTTTTCATGTGTCTGTTGGCTATCTGGATGTCTTTGGAGAAATGTCTGTTTTGGGTTTCTGCCTGTTTTTAAATTGGATTAGTTGTGTTGTGTAAGTTCTTTATATATTTTGGATACTAACCCTTGATCAGATATGTCATTTGCAATATCTTTTCTCTTTTAGTAGGTTGCCTTTTAGTTTTATTGATTGTTTCCTTTGTTGTGCAGAAGCTTTTTATTCTGATGTAATCCCAATAGTTTATTTTTGCTTTTGTTTCCCTTGCCTCAGGAAACATATCTAGAAAAATGTTGCAATGGCCAATGTCAGAGAAATCACTGACTGTGTTCTTTTCTAGGATTTTTATGGTTTCAGGTTTCAGATTGAAAAAAATATATATGGTTTCAGGTCTTACATTTAGGACCTAAATCCATTTTGAGTTCATTTTTGTATATGGTGTAAGAAAGTGGACCAATTTTATTCTTTTGGGTGTAGCTGTCCAGTTTTCCCATCACCTTTTGTTGAAGAGACTGTCTTTTTCCCATTGCCTATTCTTGCCTCCTTTGTTGAAGACTAGTTGACCATATGATTTGTTTGTTTCTGGGCTCTGTATTCTACTCTATTCATCTATGTGTATATAGTATATAGTAGCATATCTTGAAATCTGGGATTGTGATACCTCCAGTTTGTTCTTCTTTTTCAAGATTACTTTGCTATTCAGGGTCTTTGTGGTTCCATGCAAATTTTAGGATTATTTGTTCTAGTTCTGTGAAAAATGCTTTGATATTTTGAATTAGATTGCATTAAATCTGTAGATTGAGGGACTCCTGGGTGGCTCAGTCAGTTAAGCATTTGCCTTCAGCTCAGGTTCTGGGATTGAGTCCTTCTTCAGGCTCCTTCCTTGGTGGGGATTCTGCTTCTCCCTCTGTCTGCTGCTCCCCCTGCTTGTGCTCTCTGTAGAGGGATATATGCAGAAAAATAAAATATCTGTAAAAATATTTGTAGATTGCTTTGGGTAGTACGGACATTTTAACAATATTTGTTTTCCCAATCCATGAGCATGGAAAATCTTTCCATTCGTTTGTGTCATCTTCAGTTTTTTTTATCAATGTTTTTTAGTTTTCAGAGTACACTTCTTTTATCCCCTTGGTTAAGTTTATTCCCAGGTATTTCATTATTTCCAGTGTAATCATTAATGGGGTTGTTTTCTTAATCTCTTTCTGCTACTTCATTATTCATGTGGAGAAATGTAATGGATATTTGTATGTTGATTTTGTATCCTGCAACCTTATTGAATTCACTTATCAGTTCTAACAGTTTTTTGGTGGAATCTTTACGTTTTCCTATATATATAACAGTATCATGTCATCTGTAAACAGTGAAAGTTCTACTTCTTACCAATTTGGATGCCTTTTATTTCTTTTTCTTGTCTGATTGCTGTGGCTAGGACTTCCAGTCCTATGTTGAATAAAAATGGTGACAGTGAACGTTTTTATCATGTTTCTGATCTTAGGAAGAAAGCTCTCAGTTTTTCACATTGAATATGGTGTTAGCTGTGAGTTTTACATATATGGCCTTTATTATGTTGAGGTGTGTTCCTCTAAACCTAACTTTGTTGAAGGTTTTTATCATTAATGGATGTCATATTGTGTCAGATGCTTTTTCTGCAACTATTGAAATGATCATATGGTTTTAATCCTTTCTCTTGTTGATGTGACATAGTAGGTTGATTGGTTTGTGAAAATCAAACTACCCTTGCATCCCAGGAATAAATCCCTCTTGAGCATGGTGAATGATTTTTTTTTTTTTATTGTATTATTGGATTTGGTTCACTAATATTTTGTTGAAGGTTTTTTTTTTTTCTATGTTTATCAGAGACATTGGCCTATAGGTTTTTTTTTTTTATAGTGTCTTTATCTGGTTTTGATATCAGGGTAATTCAGGCTTCATAGAATGAATTTGGAAGCTTTCGTTCCTCTTTTATTTTTTGGAATAGTTTGAGAAAAACGTGTTATTAACTCTAATTTAACTCTTTGGTAAAATTCCCTTATATTCCCTTATAATCCTTTGTATTTCTGTGTTGTTAGTGGTTATTTCTCTTCTTTCATTTGTGACTTTGTTTATTTGTGTCCTCTCTTTATCTCACTTTCTCACACTCTCTCTTTTTTTCTTTTTTTTTTTTTTCTTTCTTTCTTTCTTTTTTTTTTCTGATGGGTCTGCCTAAAGGTTTATCAGCTTTGTTGATGTTTTCAAAGAACCATCTCCTGGTTTCATTGATCTGTTCTATTGGTTTTGTTTTGTTTTAGTTCTCATTTCATTTATTTCTGTTTTAATCTTTATTATTTCCCTCCTTCTATTGGTTTTGAGTTTTGTTTGTTCTTTTTCTAGCGCCTTTGGGTGTGAGGTTAGGTTGTTTATTTGAGATTTTTTCTTGCTTCTTGAGGTAGGCCTGTATTGCTATAAACTTCCCTCTTAGAACAGCTTTTGCTGCAGCTGAAAATTTTTGGACCATTGTATTTTCATTTTCATTTGTCTCCATGTATTTTCTTATTTCCTCTTTGATTTCTTGGCTAACTATTCATTTGTCAGTACCACATTATTTAACCTCTATATATTTGCGGTCTTTCAGATTTTTTTCTTGTGGTTGATTTCTGCTGTCAAACTGTTGTGGTTGGAAAAGATGATGGTATGACTTCAGTCTTTCTGAATTTGTTGAGACTCATTTCATGGCCTAATGTGTAATCCATTCTGGAGATATTCCATGTGCATTGAAAAGAATGTGTACTTCACTGTATTAGTATAGATATATCCATAATTTTTAATTATCCATCATAGAAATACTCAGATATGAACAAAAAGACATATACACAAATATTCTCAGCATTATTTTAACAGTGAAATTTTGGAAACAACCTAAATATCAATCTGTCGTGTAAGTTAATGTACATATGTGCTCTAAGGAGCAGAGTACTTGGCCTTCCCACTGCCCAGTGGTCTTTTCCTAGGATCTGATTCTCCTCTAAGGAGCTTTCAGTACTATGGGTGGGATCAATAGAAGAACTATTCCCAATACGCCCTTCATCCTGTCAGTTCCCAGTTTGGAAACTGGAAAAAAACCTGATATTTCCTCTCTGACCCCTTGGCTGAGTCAAGAGGGAGTCACATTACATAAGTTTGGCCACCCACTTTAGATCTTTTTTTTTTTTTTTTAAGATTTTATTTATTTATTTGACAGAGAGAGATCACAGTAGACAGAGAGGCAGGCAGAGAAAGAGAGAGGGAAGCAGGCTCTCCGCTGAGCAGAGAGCCCGATGCGGGACTCGATCCCAGGACCCTGGGATCACGACCTGAGCCGAAGGCAGCGGCTCAACCCACTGAGCCACCCAGGCACCCGGGACTTTAGATCTTCAACCAAGGTGGAGCCAGAGAATAGTTCAAGACCAAACCCCTGAGTGACACCAGTGACGGCAGTGGTAGGTGTCTGTGGGTGGGGGGACGGTGGCAGCTGCCTCCTAGACTGGCTGTTCTTACCAAGTGACAGCACTGAGCCTCTACTACTTGGGCTGCCAGAAAGGCCTTGGTTTCTGTTATTAAAAACATGGATGGGAAGCCCCAGCAGCAGTCTAATAAATTGACACCTTAAGATTTTGGTGAATTGCAGACTGTGTAACCTAAGTGATATGCTAGAGCATTCTACACAGTTGTTAAAAAGAAGGATCATTAGCCCATACTGGTAAGTGGGAAATCAAATGGAAGAAATTCATCCACTCAAACTCTTTCATTTACTAGTCTCTGTGTTCTGAACTGGACATACCTATTTCTTGCCCTCATGGAGATTGATTGATTGATTGATTGATTTAGATTTTACTTATTTATTTGAGAGAGAGAGAGCACATGAGAGAGCACAAGCATGGGGAGGGGCAGAGGGAGAGGGAGAAGCAGACTCTCCATTGAGTAGGGAGCCTGATGCAGGACTGAGGCACCCAGGTGCCCGTCATGGAACATTATTTAAAATCGGAAAATACTGGAAATAAATTAATTGTCTAACAAGAGTGGAATGAGAAAGAGTGTAAATTGCGGCATATGCAGTACAGTCGTCCCCCACCTGTCTATGGTTTCAACGTCAAGATTTCAATTACCCACCGTCAGCCAGTCTGCACACAGATGATCTGCCTTCTGACACATCATCAGAAGGTCAAGAGCAGTCTAGCACTCCATCACAGTGCCTAAGCCATTTGCCACACTTTACCTCATTGTGTAGGCATTTTGTCACCTCTCATTATCATGAAAGGAGGGGTGAGTATGCTACAATAAGGTATTTTGAGAGAGACCATAGTCATATAACCTTTACAGCAGTATGTTAGTATAATCGTTCTATTTTATTATTGTAAACTTCTTACACTGCCTAGTTAATAAATTAAAGTATCATAGGTATATATTTATAGGGGAAAAATAGTATATATAGGGTTTGGTACTATCTGTGGTTTCAGGCATCCACTGGGGGTCTTGGAAAGTATCCTGCACAGGTAAGGGGGAATTACTGTATAAAGGAGAACTTACAGCCATTAAAAATAATTAGATTGATAAATATATACTCTCAGTTTATATATATAGATAGATAGATAGATATACTATATCTGTAAGTATATATCTAACTATATAATATATATAACTATATTATATATATATATAGTTATATATATAATATATATAACTATATAAGATTTGTATATATTTATTCTATATAATGATTTGTATATATTTATTCTATATAATGAACACAATAAAGAAAAATAAAAATTTTATATACATAAATATATATGTACATATGTATGTGTATATATCTATATCTACATATCTATATTTACATACAGATATCTTACAAATAGTCACATGTAACCAAAAGGAAGTATTGTATTTAAATGTTGACAGGACTCATTCCTAAATTTTGGCAATCTGCATATGTTATATTTATAAACATAAAATGTATTATTTATAACCATGAAATTATTTACGATAAGGATACAGTAAAAGATTTGAAGTTTGCTACTGTAAAACATTTGAAGTTTTCTAACTCCATTTCACACTTAACCATATTTTTGAGATGTTCTGTAATATGAATAAGTGAACTATGTAAAGAGACATAGTTACATAAAATACTTATAAAACATATTTATGTTACAAAGTAAAAAGAAAAAAGAAATTCATCTTCCTTTGATACATTCCATGCCCCTAGAGACAAGTCGCAAGTGCTTGGTTTCCCTTTGTTGGCCTCTGGGTGCTAGAAGTTATAGAAAGGACTGAGGGGCCATACGATTGCCAGGCTGGGAAGGAACAGCAGAGTTCTGGTGAAGTCAGCTGAATTAGGTGTGGCATGCCAGAGAGGTGTCTGATTTCTGTCCTGCGGTATCATCTTTCCATCAATAGACAGAACCTCTGACAGTCTCTTTTGCTTTGGGGCAGGCAAAGTGGAGCCTCCTCTGGATATCATGCTGTTCGCCTTGAACTGCACAGCTCTCAGCATCCAGTGGAGAATGCCCAGGCATCCCAGGAGCCCCATCACCGGCTATACTGTGAGTACCGGGGCCCAGTGATCTCAGACATGGGTGTCATCCCGGTAACTGTACGCCCTTCCCACCCTTGCTCCTCCTATAGAGGGCCTGCTTACACCAACCCTCCCCAATTAATCACTGCCCCGGTTTCCTTACATGAAACCAGAGCAAATATTTCCCTTTTAAGGGTATTTGTAAGTGCCTGAAAGTCTGTTAGGATCTATGGAGTCCTTACTCTGTTCAGGGAGGGGGAAAATGTAAACTAAGTAGAAGATGTGGTTCCTGCTATCCAAGTGCCCACGGTCAAGTTCGGAGGCTAAAGCAGAAACATGGGAATAAAGTAAAGGCATGGACAGGCAAAGTGGGGGAGGGGACAGAGAGTGCATTCCTACCTATCAGAGGAGAGGGTCACCAATGTGTTTTGTTTGAACAAGTTTTTAAAAATGAGTGAACTCTTAGCAGTTAGGAGATTTCAAATAAGTATTTGAGTTCTGAAAGCTCTGGGAATATCCAGAGAGTGGGCCACACCAGGCCCACATTCCTAAGGGGGAACCGAGTCCACTGGAGCTGGGCTGCCCACTTTAGATGGGACAGAACCCCCATAACACCCAGATCTGCAACTCCCTACTGCCTCCTTGTCACCAAAAATGGGCCCTCCTCCTATTGTCTTCTTAAGGCAGAGAAGTATGTTTCCGAACTCCTGTTACATAAAAAGTGGGACAATGGAAGATGACCCGAGAAAGTCGAGGTTTGGGGAAGACTAGCAGCTGTTGGGTTCCTCCCACTTCACTGGCACACATCTCTCTCCCAGTGTCTGTGGGCTCATGGGTGTGCCAGTCCAGCCACCGGGGAGCTGGTGTTTGTTGTAGAACCAGGGTCAGTGAGGCGGCGCACCTCAGAGCCCCCCGCCCCACCCCCTGGCGGCTGTGTCCGGAGCTCGAACCCCGGGCCTTTGATCTGCTATAGGAGTGCTGGTCCGGCTCTCACCCCGATGCCTGCCTCTTTTCCAGGTCTTCTACTCTGAGGTGGGTGCGGATAAATCCCTACAGGAGCGGTCGCATCGTGTGCTGCTCCAGGACCCCGTGGCCCCGGTGAGTAAAGACAGCGAGGCCTCCCCCTCCAAGAGCACCTGTGGTTGGCGTTGCAGCGATAGTCAGAAGGATTTCTAATCGTGTGTGTGTGTCATATGTAATAATCATGTGTACATAGTCCTCTGGAATTTACACACATTTTCACGCACACGCTCTCATCACACGCCTCGGCCTGCGTGTCCAGAAAGGCAGGCGCGTGCAGAAAGGGTTCTGGAGAAGCACATCCATCCTGGACTCAACCCGCCCCCCCCAAACAGCCACCTTACAGCTGTTTTTTCGTTCATGAAGTTCGATGCCGACTTTTTAAAAATCCCCGTAAAGCTTTATAAATAAATATGACCCATCCGTATCCTCCCAAGTGCCTGGAGACACAATGCAGAAGAAAATGATGTCATTTGAAATGTATATTCAAACGGTCCAAGTTGTTTATTTTTCTTCTCAAGCTCCGGTGCCCGGTCCTTCCACTCACCAGCGACTGCCTCTCCATCTATTTCTTTTCCTCTTTCCTGTCAAGGTCTCCGTGGGTGAATTTTCCTGCCTTAGGCATGTTCTGTTTTCTTTCCTCCACTCTCCTCCCCCCGCTGCCCCGTTCTACTACAATTCTCCGAGAGGCTAGAGCCTTTGGAATTGCTCTGCAAGCATCCAGCCCCAGAATGCGGTGGCGGTGGGGGTGTTGGCGACTGCGGAGTCCGCGCCCACTGTAGGCGCGGAAGCCCTACGTGGAAGCTGTTGCTCCCTGGACTCCTTCTACCTGCCAGGCACAATTCCTCCTGCTTTCCATTCGCTTTCGCATTTAATCTTCACAACCAACCTTTAAACTTCATTTTATTGACAAGGATGCCGAGACTCACTCTCAGGTGAAATCACTCTCCCCACGTCACACGTTAGTGAGGAACAACGTCCACTGGAACCCAGCACAGGCTGACTTCTGAACCTTGCTCTGGCTTTTTTTTTTTTTTTAATTAAATTTTAAGTTTTTACAAAAGCTCTTCAGGAAGAAGAGATACACATTTGCAGCTTGTGTGTACATTTTTGCAGGATACACTTTTAGTCTCAGACTTTGGTGCCAGCTGCCCTCATTTGCCCCAGAAGCCCTCAGCCCCAACCTCTATGGTTTACTTTATCCTCAAAGGGGAGACCGGCTTAGCCCACTGAGGAATCCTTGAGTTGAGGTTGTGTCTCATCTCAGCACTTTCAACAAGCACCTGGACCCTGCCAAGGAGCCAGAAGTATCCCCAGCCATCAGCCTGCAACATGGTCCAGGCATCGAAGGCACAGTGACGGTGACAGGTGTCTTAGAGTCTGGGCAGTACCTCTGGAATTGAGATCCTGCCCCGAACACTGGCATCTCTGGGGAGGACCCAGCAGTGCAAAGGTGAAGCATGGGGCCAGGGGAGAAATAGGCACCCTGAGCCTCCAGACATCCTTCCTGCACTTACAGATTGGGTAACTTTGGCCAGAGACCCCTCACCTGGCTAAGCCTTACCTTTCTCCCATGGAAGGGGTATAATAACTACACTTGTTGTGAGTTCCAAATAAAATGGTATATTTAAAAGCCTTTGGTTTTAAAATGTAAAGAAGCCAGATAGATGTTAGTGATCATTCCTGAGGATCACTGCCTTTATGTTAAATACATTCTGTCTGTTAATTACATCCAGGTATTAGAGTATGCTAGCAAATTATGCCTTGCCCATTTCAACACACTTTCACAGTTGCTGCTATACGCCCAGTATAGGATAACACAGAGTCCCGATTCTCAGGCAGATTTCAGTCTTATTGGGAAAATCCCATTCTCCTTGATAAGCAGTTGGAAAGCAACGTGAGACCTGATGTCATTAACATGCCGCTTAGTAGACCGAAGTTTCGAAGAGGGAGAGATTAGTATATGAACAAGTGGTCCAACTAGGGGCTGAGCACTGAAGCAGGAGCAGTTTTTAGAAAGGCACAGGAGAGGGAGGAGCACTGAAATCAAAAGGAATGGTGTGAACCAAGAGGACAGCCTGTATGTGTGTGTGTTCATGCCCGCGTGCTTGTGCGTTCTGGTGGGGAGTGGGGGGAGGTGCAGAATGCCCAGAATGGAGAGAGGAAATCATGCGAGGACATAAAGACAGTGAGTCAGGAAGAGGGGAAGTGTCTGGTTTAACAGTGAGCTCTGGATTCAGGACTTGCATTCAGTGTGCTGTATTACAACAAGCTAACCCTACCGGACCTCAGTTCTCTCGTAGACAGAACAGGGATCCAAATAGTATCTATATCATGGGAGCATATCTGGGGTTTCCAAACTGTGCCAGCTGCTCCAGGCTGTGCAGCAAACTCACGGGGGTGCTGCAGAATGTTTCAGCTTCTCAAGGGAAAGAGGGACATCTGTGTGAACGACCACTACCAGGTTGTTTGGGTAAAACTACAGCATAAATGGAACACTTGGGCATTTCTTTGGTATCATAGGTGCTATAAAAATATTCCTGAGACAGCAAAGGTGCGGTCAGCAAAGAAAGTTTGGGAACCCTCTGACCTGTGTGATCACTAAACAGGGTCCCGGCCGTGATGCCCTCAGTACTGCAGCTAGCATGGAACAAGCACTGAGCGAGGGGGCAACAGAGCTCAGACGGAAGCTGTGTGTTCGCTGCCTGTGTCTCTCTGTGGAAGGGGGGGCTGCTCTGCTGGTTTATTTGCAACCTGGAAGTTTCCCTTTCCTTTCATGTTGTTCTGTTTTTGTTTCTCCTCTGCAGGGACAGTCTGATCACCGGGTGATTTTTGTAAGTATGCTTCAGAAAAGTTAAATCCTTGTCCCAACCCAGGATTCAGGGGTTCTCTTTTCATCAAAATGTTGATTTTCCCACATCTCGCTCCTACTGATTGAGGCCTGAGGGAGAGTGCTTAGTTCCAGTGTGAGCAGGGACAGCGGAGCATACCAGGTGAATTTTTAATCATTTAGAAAGAAGGCGCTTTTATTCTCCTCTGTGCTGCTTCATCTCACACAGCAGAGTGAGGTTACTGGGAACATTTTTAAAGGTTGAAGTAATTTAAGCTCCGTTCCATAACTGGGTGAAAAAGACTGAAAAGGAGAGAAGATATTTAAATGACTGAACACCGCTGCAGGGTGGTTCCCCTCCCCCCACCCTTCCTTCTCCTTTCCTCACTTTCCCTAAGGATTCCAGACCTTCCCAGGAAGCCAGGTCACCTCAAATCACTTGACTTGCTGGATTGACTGCCAAACAGGTCGGGTTATATCCTTCAATGATTTGCCAAATGGAGGCCTTTGACTGGGTTAGCGTTTGACACTTTTTTCTTAGAACAACCTGCAGGTTTCAACCTGGAAAAAATAAGTAGTAAAACAAAGCAGGGCGATTTGGTCATTTTTTAGAGTTGGAAATAGAAGCAAGTGTTTAGACTGGTAGGCTCCACACTTTCTAATCATTCATATCATTGGTAAAAAATATTTGAACACGCACGTGTATTTATAAATTATGCACATGCTACTTTACTAGTATACTATGTACATTAGAATGTTCCACAGAACCTTAAAGGAGGAGATAAGACAGAAATAGAAAGTTCTTTTCTTCTAGCATCTCAGAATATTGTCTTGCTCACCCACAGGGAAGCACCATCATCCTGCTTTGGAGTCCACTGGTCTGGTGATCCAGAATCATGATTGCACTTGGGTCTTATCCAAGCTTAGAGAGAGAAAACAGAGGCAGGAGTCATGAGACTAGTTATGGTGTCCCAGCTCTGTCATCACACCAGAGGTCATCTTGGACAAAGTTACTGAACCCCTTTGAATCTCTCTTTGACTGTAAAATGACCTAGTAATGGTTCCCAGCTGGGGGTTCCTTTGTTCCCTCTGGGGCATGTGGACATAAGTATGGACATTTTCATGGACAAGCCTCAGGGAGGCTGTTTTCCCTGCAGTACACAGGACAGACCCATACAAGGAAGATTTGTATAGCCCCAAAGTCAGTACTGCCCTTCCTGTGAAACTCTGGAAGATACTTTCTAGCTTTCTGGGACCACTCAGGCAACAGAATCCCCCCAACTCCTACCACCACTCTGGCCCACATAGCCTTCCTCAGGGCCACTGAAAGAAAGATGTTTAGAAGATAGCACTTTTCTCTTTCTTTGGTGCCTTCCATGTAATGATGCTAGATATTCACAACCAAGGCCCAGTCTCAACTTGTAGAGTCAACTGTGAAGTTGAATCCAAGGTTATTAGCTACCAACAAGGTCATTTTAGAGCAATCGTAGAATTTTGGTGTTGAAACTTTGGTCCAGAGGAGCAGAGTGGCATCTCTAAGATCACAAAGCTATTGCGCAGCAGAATCTGGGTCTCCTGGCTCCTTGGTCCAGTGCTCTCCCACTTTGTGCTTTCTCTCAGCTCTGCTCTCTAGATGCCCTTACAGTATAGTAGCTCCCTGGCTGGGCTAGCAAACAGGATGACCTCTAGCTTCATTTCTGGAAACAAATAACCTGGGTTCCAGCAGTAGGAGAAAAATATAGCGTGAAAGGG
This sequence comes from Mustela nivalis, assembly GCF_964662115.1. Lineage (NCBI taxonomy): Eukaryota > Metazoa > Chordata > Mammalia > Carnivora > Mustelidae > Mustela > Mustela nivalis. The sequence continues at coordinate 150,542,317 of NC_139022.1, read as the reverse complement.
AATAAAGGTGGAATCTGAAATCGGGGTCAGAGATTTAAATCCAGAGTCCTTCAGCATGGTTTTATCATTGCAAAGAGATATTCAGTTAAGAGTAGTCCCATCTTTAGGGGCTCCGTGTACATAGCTCTCCAGATTGTTTTTGTACATTGGGTCACATAATGATTAGGATAAAAGTCAAAAAGTCCAAAATGCCAAGATAATAGTGATTCTAACAAAATGTGCATTCATGTTTCCTTCAGGATATATCCTGTTTGGCTATAACCAATTTTGGTGGCTTCTGTCTTCAGAGACCTCGAATCTTATTGCTCTGCCATCTTGTTGCTCTGCCAACCCTTCTAGCTCTCCTTCCCATGGCCCACATTGGCTCACTGGCACATCCACATTCTAGCCAATAGATGAGGAAAAGAGGAAAGGGAATGCAGTCCTTCCTATGAAGGGATAACTCAGAAATTGCCCTCAGCATTTTAACTCAAATTCTGTTAGACAGACTTTAGCCACATGGCCACAGCTGGATGCAAGGGATGCTGGGAAATGTAGTCTTTGAGTGGCGACGGCCCAACTAATATACAGGGGTTCTATGATAAGAAAGGAGAGAATAGATATGAGAAGACAATCAGTCATCCCTGTCACTGACTTTGAATGGGGGGAATGAGACTGGTACAGTAGATGTGGAGAAGTTAGTTGGACCTCTGAAAAACAAGGTGCTAGCCTGAAAATTTGATATGCTGTGTGTGAGAGTTGGGCAGTTGGAAGCATATTAGGTTATGATGTGTCTTATGAGGGAAACCAGACCCATTATTGTCATTACTTCTGTTGTTGAGCTTTCATCTTGGATTCAGTGAACTAACTAGCCTTGCTTTTCTCTTCTTTAGATATAAATTCTCTGATCCCATGACAACCACTGGGGGTATTGGGAAGACAGAGGGGGCAGGTTTTGACGTTTTGCATTTTAAGAGGGAGTAGACAAACACAAAGTAACGTTATTTTGTAGCGAAGTATCCAGCTTTGCCTCCTCATTCCCCCCAAAAAGGTGTAGGAAGGGGTCCATGGAGACTGCTAAATTCACTCTGGACTCTACTCCAAGAAAGCGGTTTCTCTCACTGCTTCTCACTACATTGTATAAAATAAAATCCAAGAGAGATAAACATTTTGATTTGTTCTCAAACTTCCACCAGGCAACAAAACACTTAGTTTTTTAATGTTTTTTAATGCATATACAGTATCTTATGTAGTTTGATGCAAATAATTATAAAACACTTAAAGATGGAAATAGAAAGATTTGTGGAATTGTATGGTATTTTAATAAAGAACCCAATGGTTATCCCTAGTCACAATACAGTGAGAGATTCCATTTGGGAGGATTGATGTCAGAGGAAGAAATGATGGTTAAGTCATTGAGTCCAGCTCCTCTTTCCATGACCCCAGCTCCCCAGTGCCCTTGTTCCCTTATGCCACCTACGTAGCTGGTCAAAACAGGAAAAGGCTGGGAATGGTTGGCTCTGGGAGGGTCACTTTCTAGCTGTCTACCTATTAGAATATACCTGGGCTACAGGTAGAACTAATCTTTCATATCTAATAAAGGGTTTGCTTTTTGACCTACATAAGCAACATCAACATGTATGTTGATATGTAAGTTTATGTATTACATAAACTTCCATATATGGAATATATATTCCATTTATGTAATACATAAACTTACATAAATAGAATTCTTAATAAATACATAAACTTATATAAATAAAATAATTTATTTTAATTAACAAATTAATAAATTCATAAACTTACATAATAAAATAAAATTCTTAAAATAATAATCTGATCTTCAGTGTTTATGATAAGTATTTATTATTGATTTAAATTTTAATTTTTTTTGTACATGTATTTTTGAGTTAGAATTTGGGCCTTGGAGTTAAACAAAGCAGGGTTCAAATCTCCATTTTGCCACTTAATAAATTTATGTTCTTGAGCAAATCATTAACTTTTCAGGGATTCTCTTTTCTCCTCTGTAAATGAAAGAAAGAGTGTATCTACTTCACTGAACTAAAGAAAGAATTAAATCAGGCTACATGTACCTGGAACAGAGAAAACACACAATGCATGGTAATAGTAGCCATATTTGCTATTGGCTCAGAGCTAATATCTATAACAATCTATAACCATGCTGCTCCTCCCATATGTCATTCTAGTATAAGGACTTCCAGGGAGAAAAGATCCTAAAGCAAAAGTCTGCGAGGACATTGGTTTGAAAGTGTATCTTTGCTCTCATGGAAGAGCCTGGGCATGGCTGGCTGACGAGAGAGAAGTGAGAGGCTTTGTATCCACCTGCTACCTCTAGTCTCTTAATATCCCACTTGACATGGAACCGGGGGACAGATAGGGGAACTGAGATGCACAGATGCAAGGAGTTAGGACCGGAAGGGGGCTTGGGGTGAGGTCCATATGTTCAGCCACGCCCCCTTGTGCAGCTGCACAGAAGATGGAGCAGAGCAGAAAGGAGAGGCGGAGGAACTGGAGGCAGACAGCCTCAGGGAGCCTGTAGAAATGGCTGAGATCCAGAGGAAGTGGAGGAAGGGAGCAGGTCTGAGAGGCACGTGGAGGTGGCTGGAGAGAGGTGGGTAAGAGAAAGTCAGCCTGTCTCTGGATTTGCCAACCCCAGGGCCTGGGACAGTGGTACAATGCTGTTAATCAAGATGGAGGGGTCAGTCATAGAAGCTGGTTCTCGATGAGGTAATCTGCTTATATTGGGCACCTTGATTGGATTTCTTTCTTTCACTCATTCACTTTCTTGCCTCCATTTATTCATTCGTTCATCAAAAAAGCATTGCTTAAGCATTCGCTACCCGTCTCTACTAAGCTTTAGGTTGCCAGAGGAATAAGAACTTCCTCCAGCCCTCAAGTGGGTGGGGAGAAGGTGACTAATAAACAGACACTTACAACCTAAGGTGAGTGGTGCTAAGATGGAGATATACCAAGGACACCAGGGAAGCGTAGAGGAGGGACACCTAACCAGACTGGAGGCTGGGGGTCAGAGAAATGAGGTAATGTCTCAGCTGAACTGAGTCATGAAGGATGAGCAGGGGTGAGCCAGGCAAGAGTGGGGAGAAGGGCATTTCATGTAGAATGAGCAGCAGGTTCAAAGGCCCAGAGGCAAGGAATTGAATGGCATAAATTTGAGCCCTGCCAAGTCCTTATGTATGACTGGAATGTAGAATGCAAGGAAAGGAGGTGACATGAGATGGTGCTGGAAGGATAAACAGGGGGACACAACTATGCCATTCTAAGGGGATTATAAAATGGGAAGTGACATGCTCAGATTTGAGGTGTGGGAAGATAACTCTAGCAGGTAAGTTCTACACTGGTGGTGTAGGCAGTGTAAATGAACTGAGAATCGGAACCCACTGTCATAATTTGGGGACTTGGACTTAAGTGTCTATGAAGAGGAGATGACCTAAACAGACTCAAGTGACGTGAGCAAGTCTCAGTGACAGTATTGGTAACTGGCTGAATGGTGGTTAGAGAAGAGGTGAACACAGAGAGGAGAGTGTCAAGAATTTGTTGTTTGGGTTATGAGAGAGTGAAGGCAACATGGGAAGCAATTCCTTGCTCTGTTTTCAGTAGCGGGAGGAGAAAAGATGAGGTGAAATTTGACTATGTTGAACCTTAGCGGCTTGGTAGCTGTTGGGTAGAGATAGTCTAGAGGCGGTTGCAACCCCATGTCTGGACAGCAAGAGGGCAGCCAGAGCTGAGAGGCAGATTTGGGAGGTGTCAAGTGAAAGTAGTCTGGAAGCTGCGGAAGTAGTAGATGAGCTTACCCAGGCAAGATGCCAGAGTGAGAGGGTGAGATGGCAAGGGATGACTCCCTGGGAAAAATCAGTACCTGTGGGGCAAGCAGAGAAAGGGGAGTGGGTGGAGGATATTGAGAAGGAGCAATGAGACAAGTAGAAGGAGACCAAGGAGGTGCATCGTCATGGCTTCCAAGGGAACCAAGAAATTTAAGAAGCAAGGCTAGGCAACAGTACTGAAAGGTACAAAAAGTCAAGTACAGAGAATCATCCCCATTGGATTCACTACAAAGTTGTGTGGTGACCTTGTGGGACAAGAATATCTCAGTAGTTTCCTAGTGCAGAGAGGCCGGGGAGGGGTGAATCAGAAGTGGAGGCCGCTCCTTTAAGAAAGTTGCTCCTGTGGAGAGGAGGTGGGGGCAGGTGTGCTGGAGAATACTTGACTGTTCTTGAGGTGGGAGAGACTTGAGCACAGTGAGTAATCCCAGAAGGACCCGGTAGGGAGGGGAGGGGATGGAGTCACAGGAGAAGGCGGGCAACAGATGGAATGCAGAGCGCAGGAGGAGAGCCGTGCCCCGCATCCGGGGCTCATGTACCTGGCTGCCCATTTGTCTCAGCTGAGAGCTTTACACTGACCCCCAGGGGCCCTGCCTTCCACGGATTCTGATTTAAGTGGTCTGGAGTGGAGTCCAGGCATTGGTATTTTTTTTTTTTTTTAGTGATTCTTATGTGCACTCAGGGTTAAGGACTCTCATAGTAAGTATTCGATAAGTCTTTGTTGAATCCTTCTAAAAAGTTTCGTTGATCAGCAGGCACATTCTCCTTAGCAGCAATGACTGATCATCTCCAGAGGTGGCTCTGAAGAAGTCCAAGGCAGGGTCCCTGCTCTCAAGGAGCTCACAGCCCCAGAGGAGAAATAGGAGTACATGATTTGTAATATTTAAAAGTACTGATCAGTGACACAGCCTTTGGTAGGGTAAGCTCAGGCCTGGGTGATCAGATGTCATGGGGAAGGTTGGGGCCTCACAGGAGTGGTGGAAGGTAAGTTAGCAGGGAAGAGGAGGGGCCTCACACGGGACAGTAGTCATGACAACCCATTTCTTGAGGACATCCCTCATCCCAACTGCTTTACACACATTATCCCAAATATGACAGCTATGCAAGACAGTTCTATATCATCTCCATTTTACAGAGGAAGAAACTGAGGCTCAGGGGATTTAATTTCAAGGCCACAGCTAGCAATAAGTGGCAGAATCAGGATTCAAGCTAAAGACTCATTGATTCCAAAGCCCGTGTCCTTTCCACTGTAGTGTGCTGGGACCAGTGGGGCCCAGACTCCCACCTCCTAGTTAGCACTGTAGCCCCTGGGACATGTTGCTTTCACCAAAGCCTGAAGTGGAGGATGCTTTCAGAAAGCCTCCAGCTGGGGCCTTCTGGTCAGGGACATGGTACAGGTGAAGTTCATATACATCCTTCATCAATGTGGGGTTCCTGGACCTGCAGCAGCACTTGGAAACTTCTTAGAAATGCATATTCTTGGGTCCCTTCCCAGATGTACTGAATCAGCAACCCTGGAGTAAGAGGAGGGTAGGTCCAGCAATTTAAGAAACCCTCCTGGTGATTGTGATGCAGCTAAAAATTTGAGAACCGAAGTTTGAGACCCTTCTTTACTGGTACAAATCAAGACCTCAGTTTGCTGTTGTGGTTAGTCTCTGAACATCTGTAATGTGCAAATGGAGAGAAAAAACTGGTGGAATCCAACCCTGGAAAGGATGATTCCCTGAATTCTAGCAGCTCAGTACTCTGATCAAGGAACTCAAATGTTAAAAGCAAGATCTGATAAGATGACTGAGTCTCTCTGTTCTAGAACCATGTGTAGATGCCAGTAAAGGGTAACTCTCTGGAAATATGTGATGGTGTTTTCCTCTTTGCAACTTGGCCAGTCCTAGAGAAAGCAAAGAAATCTGTGGTATGCAGTTTCAGAGGGGCCTTGAGGTACAATCCTTCTGGAAATTGTCTGGTTCACTTGAAAAGAACTTCTGGTCATTGATGCATTTCCTGTTTGGTTGTTGACAGGAGGAAGTGATCGGAGATTTGAAACCAGGCACTGAATATCGAGTGAGCATAGCAGCTTACAGCCAGACTGGCAAAGGGCGGCTTAGCTCTCCTCAGCATGTTACCACTTTGCCCCAAGGTAAAATGGGTTCAATTCATTAAGTGTAGAAAAGCAATGGATGCCATTCACTCATCCCTTCATTCAGTGTATACCAATGATGACCTTCTGTGTGCCAGGCACTGTGCGAGGCTCTGGTGATGAACCAAAACAGGCACAGCCTTTGTCCTCTCAAAACTTAGTGGGGTGGATCAAGACATTACCTAGTTAAGGTGTAGTCATGGATGGTGGCAAATGCTATTTAGTGCTGTAAGAACATGTAAAGGGAGATCCCATGCAGGAGTGAGGTGAGAATTCCCTGGGAAAATGACTGACCAGTAAGGGGGAATCAGGAAGGGGAGGAAGGAGAGTGGGAGAGGAGATTTTATAGGCAAAGGGAACCCAACAATGGTGCATTAAAGTGGCACTTTGCTGGGCACCGGGGGACAAAGGTGGCTCCATCATCACAGTTCACAAGCTCATTGTGGAGGGAGAAGCAGATGGTAGGTGAGCAGCTCCAGGCCATCTGAGCGGGCTCTGGAGCACTCAGGAGGGAGCCCTCCTCCTGACCTCAATACATAGGCTGAGGGAAGATTTTAGAAAGATCCATATTTTTGGCCCAAAGTTTGAAAACTACATAGGATTCCTCTAGGAGAGACAGTAAGAAAAAATGTTTCCGGCATAAGCAATAGTGTGAGTAAAGGCTAGGAGATGTGAAACTCTGGATATGAAAATAGTAATAGCAGTTTCCTTGGGGCGATAAGATTGTGGGTGACTCTTACATCTTTACACATGATGGTGGGAGGGCATGTCCCAAACATCCTACCACTGGTATGCGTTCTGATGGCTGGGGCAACATATGCACACACACATGCGTGTGCACTCACATATGCACACACACACACACACGCACAAAATTGAACTTGAGTGACAGTAATGTTATGCATTTCATTTTCCTTGCAAGTGTCCATTCCAACATGCAAACAGAGATGGAAGGTAACTAGGAGGTGGGAGTTTAGTTGAGGATTTTAAAGGGTATGCACTATTGTGTGTCCCAGAGCTGATGGCGTGCTCTTAATTTAGTTAGATTTCAGCCAGGGCATTGAGGGAAGGAGGGAAGCCCTGTTCTCATTTGAAATGTTACATGGTATATTTTTCTGTGTTTGTTTGGCTTGGATTTGGAGGTTGTTCTGAATAGAGATGTTTCTGTTTTTGTTTTTTTAATTTTTAATTTTTTAATTAACATATAATGTATTATTAGCCCTAGGGGTACAGGTCTGTGTGAATTGCCAGGTTTACACACTTCACAGCATTCACCATAACATATACTTTCCCCAATGACCATACTGAATAGAGATGTTTAAACTGTAGGAAGCACATGTGCTTTTTATATATTAAACATCTTCAGCAGTAAGACCACCACAAAGTCAACTCTTAAGTGTTTGCTGTCCCACCTAGATTCCTGCCTGCCTCCGACAGCACCCCAGCAGCCACACGTCATTGTGGTCTCAGATTCTGAGGTGGCCCTGTCTTGGAAACCTGGAAAGAGTGAAGGAAGCTCCCCGATTCAGTACTATTCTGTGGAATTCATCAGGTAAGTTTGTGTGTAGCACTCAAAAACAGTATGTATTGACCTCAAGTGTTCCAAACATGACAGAATACTATGTGGAGAGTTGTCTCCACTGCATGTGTATTTAAGAGAAGCCAAAGGCTTGAAGACCTATATTTATACTCTCTTCCCAGGCCAGCACCTATCCCCACACCTCTTCAGACCCAGGTCATCTGGTAAACCCAGTGCTCACCCTACGTCTTCCTCTTCTCCCCTCTACCATCAGGACTATTCTAGGCTCTGAAAACTCCCTAGGCATCATTGCCAGCACACCTGCCCACATTTCAAGCTTGAAACTTGCCTCCCTGGCTTTGGAACGTTATACCTGAAGTTTAAATATTTGGTGGTGATTTTTCTTGAGGAAGGGGAAAAACAAACAAATAGAAGTCATTGTTTCCTCCACATCCTTAATGCCATGAGGCAGGTGTCTTGGTTTGGTTTCTGCTTTTTTCTTTTATCTACCTCTCAAATTCTTGTTACTTAGCTTATCAGAAGGTAGAAGAATAATGAGGAATTCTTCCAAAATCTTACAGATAGAAAAATATGGATTCTCAATGCTGCTATGTAATTGTAAACAAAAATAAACAAACAAAAAGAAGGCACATATGTGCCTTCCCCTCCCCCCCCCATTCACACACATACATGCACACACCAAACAAAAGGAGTTCCTAATCTAAGGCCCTTCCTCTGAGCTCTAGCTGAGTTAGAGAGTGAACCGAAGCAGCTGGCAGATGCACACGGGTCTGGGGAATTAGTGTTCCCTCCAGTAAAGGTGGTGGTGTTTGTCGAAGGCCTGCTGCTTCATGGATCCATAAAGAGACTAGTTTAGTACCTCATTCCCGAAGCTATCTGAAGCTGGGACAAAATGATTCTGCCAAGATTTCGATTAGCCCTGCTTTGTGTCTTGACTTCCTAGCCTTCTCATCTGTAGTGGAAAACAGATCCTTGTTTCTTCAGAGAAGTGCTGCTCTGAGTCCCTTTAATGCCTGAGGACAGAGCTCATTTCAGGCAGGACTTGTTGACTAACAGGTGGCAGAAGCCTAGAAGATGAGGCAGGAATGTGGTGACTGCTGGGACTCTCAAGTCCAGTGGAAAACCTAGGTTCAGGGAGGATCTGATATGTGCCAAAGCAGCCATTTGTTTCCATCCATCTCTGTGCTATGCTTTCTCATTTATTGGCTGCCTTTTCAAGTAGGCTTTTCTGGTGTGGTGGCAAGATGGCTGCCAGATACCAAAGACTTGCTATCCTCTAGCGTAACTCCCCCCTGGAAAAGAGTGGCCATTTCTCAGTGGGCCCATTGGAGTCTCAGTGTCCACTCTAACTGGCCAGTCTTGGGTTCCTTCTCTCTGAGCCAACCACTGTGGCCAGGGAAGAGGCTACACTAATTGATCAGACATTTGCTCATATTCTGAGCTCTGGAACTAGGGCCTGGTGGGTTATTTACACCAAAGTACATGGATTGAGAGAGTTCAGAAGGGTTGTTTCCTCCAAGGAAAATTGTGGTGCTCTTAATGTAAAAGGGGCAAAGCAGATGCTGGGAAAATGAGATGGGGAAAAGGACGCCCACTGGAGAGCTCCAGACCAATGCTCACTATTGAGGATTATCTACTAGCCCTCCATTGAACAAATTTGGTAGGCAAAGCCTGAATGTGCCTGGGGTAGAAAAGATTCTAATCCTGTTTCTGGTAGTAGTTAAACATGAAGCACTGAGAGTCCTATAACTTCAGCTTGCTCATTCTTAAAACTCTAAGGGGAACTTAACATTTCTTTCTTTCTTTTTTTTTTTTTTTAAAGATTTTATTTATTTATTTGACAGACAGAGATCACAAGTAGGCAGAGAGGCAGGCAGAGAGAGAGAGAGGAGGAAGCAGGCTCCCCGCAGAGCAGAGAGCTCGATGCAGGGCTGGATCCCAGGACCCTAGAACCATGATCTGAGCCAAAGGCAGAGGCTTTAACCCACTGTGCCACCCAGGCGCCCCAGAACTTAACATTTCTAATGCAGTTGTCTAGCACCAGAAAAGCAAAATGCAATACTTTGAAATTTGGGGAAATGCAAAATTTTTCATGGTAGCCCAGCAGGGCATCTATGTAGCCCCCAGAAAATATGATGGTTATCATTTATTTTTAATGTTGTGCTAAAGCATGTATTTTGAAAACTGGTTTTAAGTCTGACATACTGGCAAAAGGTAGAAATTGCAGTTTCTTAACCCATGTACCCTACTGAATGTGGACAATGAAAGGGATTCATTGAGTTTAGAACCAGAAGAACTGGAAGAAAGCCCTTTCATCATCACTTGCCAGCCCGGAAGCCAGGTGTGAGTCACTTCCTGTCCTGAAATCTCAGCGCCTCTCAGAGTTTGGGGTCCCCCCACAGGCTGGCCAGATACAGGGGTTTGAGAGCACATTGGTTATTTTATTTGGAAGCAAGAATGAGAAGGTGGGGAGAGGGAGACAGGGAAGGAGGATGTATAACTGTGTCCCCGAAGTCACTTCTGCAGGCAACAGGATCTTCCCATGGGGGTTGATTTCACTGAACTCTTCCTGAAGTATGCAGAATTGCTCTCAGACTTGCCTGTCCAAGGGAGAGGTCCACACTGCAGCTGCTGCTGAGACCAGAAGTGGGACAAAGGGAGGTGATGTGGGCCCCCCAAACATTGACCTCCAGTCCTTATCTGCAGTATACGGGTCATAATTTTCCAGCCTTACAGTGTGTGGTCAGGAGGATTGGCTGCAATCCCATAGGAGAAAGAGCTTTGTAGATGTTAACACCTATGAGAGTGTACAGTATATAGGGGTGTTATGTAACTACGTTTAATAATTCTCCTTCTTTACCAAGAAAAATGCACTTTAGCATTCAGAGCAGTCTCTAATGTTTGAGGGCTTAGGTCCTAGATTTTTATATATTAACATTTAAAAATTATATACCATTCTAACAAACTGCTAATTTTTTAAAAAAAGAAAATTATCTTGACAAATATAACTTTACAGTGTTCTGGAAAACTAAATGAATTCAGAGTTCTTGGACATCTTGGAGTTCCAAATGGAAGGAACATGGTAGAATGGGGAGAGCTTCCTGCCCCCTATATCCAGCCCCCATGCCAAGATTTCTGCCTCTATTATCTCTTCCAGAATTTTTGACTCTGGTCAAATGATTTTGCCTCAGAACCTCCATGTCCTCCTCTGTAATAGCAAGCTGCTGTAACCCTCATTGCAGTATTGTTGGCTACAGTCTTTACAAAGTGTTTCTACATCATAGACATTTAATGGCTATTCATTTTCTTCCCTCCACACCATGATTTCCCTTTTACAAAGAAAGAAATTGAGGCTCAAGTGCTTAAATTGCTTTGCCAAGGTAAAAATGACGGGTTGGGGACAGAAACACAATCAGAAATATCCTGACTTCTAGTGCAGTGCTCTTTTTGTGAAACCCTACATGTCCCTTTCATGTCTGTGATTCGCCTTCTGAGACAGTGGGCGCATAGGCCCAGCCCTCCGAGATCCCTGCTGGGAAGGAACCGTGAGGCCTCATCTTGGGCTGCTGTTTGCTGTTGTTCCAGAATGAAAGCTTTCACAGCTTGTTGTGGTATTTAATGTTTGGCCACAGAATAAATCCCCATATTCATTTGTAAACATCTCAGAGCCTATCCCATTCCAGTGAGTGCTCACAGATATCTTTAGAGAGAGCTTTGTGAGCTCTAAATCAGACACTACAATTAGTATGAAAAGCTTTTGGGGGTCTTTAGTCATTATTCTATTTTCCCCAGAAAGGTTTGCTTCATGTTAACATTCAGTTCCTTTTTCCCAGATAACTCCCATATGCACAAACATCTGGGACCAGCTTTGTGTGAGCTGAAAGTTTCTTATTGTAGCCAAGAGGCAGGCCTTTGGGAACCGAGACTCAGAAACTGTAGAAATCAGGCTCCTGAGTTATCTTCAGATTTCAGTTCCCCTGTAAGTCCTGTCTCTGGAAGATGTGCTTCTCCTGCCTCTCTCTGCCTTGGTAGGCACTTATACATTGGTTGTTCTTCTTATTCAGTGAGGATGACAGTTTCAAAGGCATTGTTAAGAAATTGTCAAAAAACTTTTAAAGAGGCATTTAACTGGCTAGTAAAAGATTAACCACAGCAATTATACTGGGCCAGAGTATGGGGGTTCTGACTGCATGTTTGCTGGTTTTGGTGATATTTCAAGTGGGCATTATGTATTTATGGTGCTCTCTTTTAAGTCATAGGCTTAAGACCAAGCAAATTTCTTATTTATCATCCAACTTCTGCCTCCTTAAAATGGAGGACATTCGTAGAGTGACTCCCTGAAGCAGTGCTCTCAGTGACTTGGTCTCTGGCTCAGGGAGGATGAAGCTTTAGATGAATGTAATCTTCTGATCTCCCCCCGAAGTTGGCCCGAGGGTTATTTTTTCACTTCCTTGCTAAGAGTAGATTTTTAAAATATTTAATCAGTGTAGAAAAGATTTGAAGAGGCAGATTCTAGTAAGCCTATAAGCTGTAAGATATTTTGCAGTGTTTTTAAAACTTTTATCTGCTTTTTTTAAAACAAAAAAGTCTTACATTTGAGGTGGTGAAGAATTTTCTTTTTCTAAAGTGATACTGAAAATTTCTTTGGGGGCAGCAATACTTACTGTTTATAAGAACCAAGCATAAATATAGCTACCTATGATTTGAAATATTTTGGCTATAAATATCTGAGAAACTTTTCTCCTTCTGCCTAAGAATTTCCCCAGGGTAAGTGCCTTTCTCATAAGCAAAAAATATATACTATGGTGGCAATGAAAAGGAAAGGCCTGGAAAAATATTCTTTATCTCTGATGTTCCAGTTGGGATGCCATGCCCCACGTATGCTATCTGTCAGGTGGGTTAAAGTTTTCATTTAACTTAAGTATAGTTTTTCCCATATGTGTGACATGATGGGTTAAAATTATTCGAGCTTTGCATTGACAGTTGCTGGAAAGGGTAGATAAAGCTTTCAGTGGCTGTTATGTTTTCTTAAGTTTTTATTCAAATTCCAACACTAACATGAGTGTACTGTTCATTTCAGGTGTATAATATAGTGATGCGGCACTTCCATACATCACTCCGTGCCCATCACAAGTGCCCTCCTTTATTCCTGTAACCCTCTTGACTCAGCCCCCCACCAACCTCCCCTTTGGCAGCTATCAGTTTTCTACAGTTAAGAGTCTGTTTCTTGGTCTGCCCCCCTCCTTTCTCCCCCTTCCCTCATTTGTTTTGTTTCTTAAATTCCACATATGAGTGATAGTGGCTCTTTTTAATAAAAAAGTCATCACTGGCTTATTTGGAGTCCATGTGAAAGTTCAAAATATTCTATGTATTTGTTAAGGACATTGGTCAAGAAGTGTTGATCTCAGTCTCAGCCCAAGATAGTTATACTAATAAAGGAGAAAAAGCAGTGTGTTTCCTCTTTTCTCTTTCACACCTTTCTACTTAAGTAATTCCCTGGTCTGTTGCAGATGCCTTCCATGATAAGACTTGCAAAATTCATCTTCACACAGGGCTGCTTCTAAGCTGATCACAGTGCCTACAGATTGGTTTTCCTTGAGAATCTTAAGGTCATACACACTTGAATGGATTTTAAAAATTATTTCACAAATTGATATTTTTGTCAAAGTCATCTGTCTTTCCATCCCATCAAAAACTCTTCCTTAATCTGCAAGTAACAAATGAATTTAATTAGTTTGCTCACAGGAAGTTACCTTGTAAAGGCTGTTTCTAAAATGAAGATGAAATCTGGGATTCAGAATAGAAGCTGAATGGATTATGGATTTTCCTTGAGTAGTTTTAAGGAATGATGTGATTTGACTCATGGTCAAGGTCACAGATCTGAAGGTTAAAGTTTCTCATTTAGAATTGAGACTTTAGAGAACAAACTCATGGTTACCAGAGGGGAGGTGGGTGGGTTGGGGGATGGGTGAAACAGGTGATGGGGATTAAGGCATGCACCTGTTGTGATGAGCACTGGTTCTTGTATGGACATGTTGAATCACTATATTGTACACCTGAAACTAATATAACACGGTATGGTAACTATATTGGAATTAAAAACTTAATAAAGAAAGAATTGAGACTTAGTATCCAATTCTTGGTTTCCTCTTTCAAGTTAGAATTTGTTCAGATGTGGGATTAGAAGACACAGCTTGGAGCTGGCCTCTAAACTTGGGCACAAATTGCTCAATTCCATTTCTTAGCTTCCTTACGTATAAAATCAGTCTGGACCATCTGCCCCCTAAACCCCAGTGACTCTGGCTGCTGTTCTCATGACAAAGGTGAGTACTGCATCAGCTCTAGAGCGAGATCCCTGGTCCAAACCCCCCACCCCTCCAACCACTTTCAAGCTGTGTCAGCTTAAGTGGATTATTTAACTTCTCTTTGCCTCTGACAGAAGAATGGGGGTAATAGTTCATTTGCCTCATGGAGTTGTGAGATGAAATGCATTGATGCTCACGAAATGTACAGAACAGTCCCAGGCACACAAAAGTGCTCTGTCAGTGTGAACCATTGTTATTATGGCTTTGGAGATATGTATCTTCTGCTTTTGTATAGAGCCCTGTTCTTTCCTGGTTAGAAGTCTTTATGTTTGCCATTCTCTGCCAGGATAGTTCTTCTGCCCCTTTACCTGACTAACTCTTCTTCATCCTTCAGGAACCCTGCTGAAGTACTACCTCCTCCAGGAAGCCTTCCTTGAAACCCTGCCCCCTCCCTAGACAAGATTAGGTACACCCGTAACATTTCCATGAGACACTCAGCACACTTGTAGTTAATTACTTGCCCAAGGTTGTCCTCCTCAGCAGGACATGAGGGCAACATCTTGACTTGCTCTCCTTTGTAGAACCTAACACCTAGGCTGGGGTGAACACACCACACATCGCATAGGTGCTGGTGAACATTTGGACACAGCAGCGTCATGGGATTGCATTTAGAGAATACCCAAACTAGCTGGAATGTTGCACAAGTTCCTCAAGCTCTCTGAGCCCTACTTTTGGCCACTGTAAAGCATGGATAATGACAGTGGCTACCGGGGGTGGCTTGGGAGGATGAAAAGCTTTCTGTGCAGCACTTAGAGAGGTAGCTTATGGAAGATTTTTTTTTTTTTAATGTTGGTTCTTTTCTTTGCCCTAAGCCACATGGAAATGGAAATGTATTGACACAAAAACTGGAGGCAGGGGGATCATTGAATCCTTTACCACTAATCTCAGAGGCCACAACACACCTTACTAACTACAGTAGTGTAAGCCAGGCAAAACTCAACATGGATCTGACCGTACATCTCTCTCCTCTCCCCCCATCCCAAGTTATTTATTGCTTTTGTTTTCTTATCATTAAAGGAGTATCAGTAGATGGCAATGCTTCAAATAATACAAACTGCAAAACTAACTTGGAAATTCCCCTTGTTATTTTATTTCATATTGAATTATAACTTGTGTTTTGGAGCTCTTCATAATATGTAAGTAAATTGCCAACTTTTTTCATAGCATTTTACTAGAATTTATAGCAATAATTGGGCAAACGGCTACAATATTTAACAGTGATGTATCCTTGTGTTGGTTTTCCTACCCCCAAAAGCACAGAGCTTAAAATATTTAAAGAATTGTTCTTATACAATTAATTAATTTGGTGAATAATGGGGGAAAAAAGGAGAAATCTTCCTTTCCTTTCAAGAAGTGTTGAGGAAGTTGCACCCTTTAAGTATAAGCCTTCTTTACCACCACCACCAGAATTAGAAATAAGCAAGAATGGGCTTGCTTGATGTCAGCTGAGATTTCATATTAACAAGTGGCCCTTCACAAAAAAATTCCTTTTTCTTATCTTTAGTTTCCAAATCCAAGATCTTAGCACCACCTTCCAGACTAAGGCCTGATCCCAGCCATTCTGGAAGCCAGCAAGTTCCTCCACGTAGGCTCAAAGGGAAGGATGGTCCTGAATGTTTTTGCAGAGGTCTGACCTACAGTTTTACGATTCAATCCCTTAAGGATTCCATCCTTTCTACCATGAGTTACCCTGATGTAATCCCTGGTCAGATTGACGGAAGGTCACATAAACTGAGTTCTTGTGTAACTACATTGGGAACCATTTGTAAACTGTCAATGAAAGTGTGCTCTCCAGTTGTCCTGCTTGGGACACATTGCGAGCTGAGTTTATCATCACCCCATTCTATCCATCTGTTTGTCGTTTGGTTGGGTTGAACCAATTCTTAAAGAAAGAAGGCTGAAGTTGAAGGTCAAATAATGCATCTTTTTTTTTTTTTTTAATCTCTGACTACTTAGTGGTTTTGTACTTTTCTTGGCAATTCACTTTAGTACGGAGCAAATCCTGCATAAAACCAGTCTGCAAAATGGACAGAGAATCAGAGGCTCTTCCGTGTGTGAGGTTTTCTCTTCCCCTTTTGTGTTCGCCCTGGATAATGTGGGATCATGTCTCTTCTCTTCATCTGTAGTGTGTAGATTCCCAAGGGGCCCATGAAGAGAATTAAAGGGGTCCTTGGTCTTTGGTTGGACAAAAATTACATTCTTAGCTTATCAACTGAAATTTAATGTTCCCTTCCAATATGAATGTGGTCAACAAAGCACAGTTGTATTAGCAGTTCCTGTGGCTTTGTCACTGATGGAATCACAAGTATGTTCTTATCCCGTTACAACTGTTACACATATCTCAGGGTTCCAGTCATGCTTATCACTACTTTAAAATAATTGTACTTACTAAATGCATTGCTAGGTATTATTACTTAATGTATTAGTAAAGATGTGTGTCTTACTATCATAATCATAATTTTTATTATTTAGATCTGTGTTTCAATATAATTGGTATCTTTTTTGATCCTAAGTATTTTGTTTGATGCAGTTAAAAATATTATTCTGAGAAGGGTTTCTAATAGGTCTTCCTCAGACGGTTGAAATGGCACAAAGGTGAAGACTGTTGTCTCTGATCAGGGGTTGGCAAACTTTTTTTTTTTTTCAATTTGTTTATTTTCAGAAAAACAGTATTCATTATTTTTTCACCACACCCAGTGCTCCATGCAATCCGTGCCCTCTATAATACCCACAACCTGGTACAAACTTTTTTTCACAGGGTCAGCTAGTCAGTATTTTGTGCTTTCCCAGCTCTATGGTCTCTGTCTCAACTACTCAATTCTGCCGCTGTAGCAAGAAGGCAGTTATAGACAATACCTAAACAAATGGTCATGATTGTGTCCCCAAAAAACTTTATTTGAAGCTTTTCACCCCCTGATTTAGGACATCGTGTTATTCTTTTTTTTTTTTTTTTTTTTTTTTTTACAATTTTTGGTAGGCTGAGCCTTTTTTTTTTTAAATTTTTTATTTTTTATAAACATATATTTTTATCCCCAGGGGTACAGGTCTGTGAATCACCAGGTTTACACACTTCACAGCACTCACCAAAGCACATACCCTCCCCAATGTCCATAATCCCACCCCTTTCTCCCAAACCCCCTCCCCCCAGCAACCCTCAGTTTGTTTTGTGAGATTAAGAGTCACTTATGGTTTGTCTCCCTCCCAGTTCCATCTTGTTTCATTGATTCTTCTTCTACCCACTTAAGCCCCATGTTGCATCACCACTTCCTCATATCAGGGAGATCATATGATAGTTGTCTTTCTCTGCTTGACTTATTTCGCTAAGCATGATACGCTCTAGTACCATCCATGTTGTCGCAAATGGCAAGATTTCATTTCTTTTGATGGCTACATAGTATTCCATTGTGTATATATACCACATCTTCTTGATCCATTCATCTGTTGATGGACATCTAGGTTCTTTCCATATTTGGCTATTGTGGACATTGCTGCTATAAACATTCGGGTGCACATGCCCCTTTGGATCACTACGTTTGTGTCTTTAGGGTAAATACCCAGTAGTGCAATTGCTGGGTCATAGGGCAGTTCTATTTTCAACATTTTGAGGAACCTCCATGCTGTTTTCCAGAGTGGCTGCACCAGCTTGCATTCCCACCAACAGTGTAGGAGGGTTCCCCTTTCTCCGCATCCTCGCCAGCATCTGTCATTTCCTGACTTGTTGATTTTAGCCATTCTGACTGGTGTGAGATGTTATCTCATTGTGGTTTTGATTTGTATTTCCCTGATGCCAAGTGATATGGAACACTTTTTCATGTGCCTGTTGGCCATCTGGATGTCTTCTTTGCAAAAACGTCTGTTCATATCCTCTGCCCATTTCTTGATTGGATTATTTGTTCTTTGGGTGTTGAGTTTGCTAAGTTGTTTATAGATTCTGGACACTAGTCCTTTATCTGATATGTCGCTTGCAAATATCTTCTCTTATTCTGTCAGTTGTCTTTTGATTTTGTTGACTGTTTCCTTTGCTGTGCAAAAGCTTTTGATCTTGATGAAATCCCAATAGTTCATTTTTGCCCTTGCTTCCCTTGCCTTTGGCGTTGTTCCTAGGAAGATGTTGCTGCGGCTAAGGTCGAAGAGGTTGCTGCCTGTGTTCTCCTCAAGGATTTTGATGGATTCTTTTTGCACATTGAGGTCCTTCATCCGTTTTGAGTCTATTTTCGTGTGTGGTGTAAGGAAATGGTCCAATTTCATTTTTCTGCATGTGGCTGTCCAATTTTCCCAGCACCATTTTTTGAAGAGGCTGTCTTTTTTCCATTGGACAGTCTTTCCTGCTTTGTCGAAGATTAGTTGACTGTAGAGTTGAGGGTCTATTTCTGGGCTCTCTATTCTGTTCCATTGATCTATGTGTCTGTTTTTGTGCCAGTACCATGGGACATCGTGTTATTCTTAAGGCCAAATTTTGAAGCTGTTTCAATTCATCTTACCCAACCATTATCAGATACCTGGTATGTGCCTGTGTTCATCCAGACATGCACATATTGAATATCTTCTTTGTGAAAAGCATGTACAAGAGATTTAGGGGTCAAACAGCTCAGTCTCTGCTTGGACAATCCAGTGGGGAAGGCAGAGGAGAGCGTAGTCTCAAGCGGTGAGTGGTACAGGCAGGGGTAGAGACCAGGGGCCTAGAGGAATACCAGCGTGACATCTGATACAGTTTTGAAGGAGCCTGGGAAGGCTTCTTACAGAAGCTAAGAAGGACACTTTGGTGATAACCAGGAAAAAGGGAGGAATACACAGCATGAAAAGAGTCAAGACGCAAGAAGCTACTTGAGTGATGGCTTGGAGGCAAGAGGAAAATGCTCCTGGGATTGCTTAGAAAGTCTGAAGCTCTATGAGGCAAGAGATAAGGCTAGATGAGTAAAGGCATAATACCTTGCCACAAGCAAGAAAGGGTCAGACTATGAGCAAGAAAGGCATAATAACAGAGCTCACATTTGTCCTAAAGGAAATAGGGAGCTATGGAGAGTGGAGAGTGTTAAGCAGGAGAGAGACTGATAGTATTTGCATTTTTGAAAGATCGCCCAGACTTTCCCAGGAACACAGAGATGAGCAACACAGTCAGCATGCCTAAAGAGCTCACAGCCTAGTACGAAAGGAGATATATATATATATATATATATATATATATATATATATAGAAGGTGATATAATCAGTGTAATATTAGAATCAGATTTAAGGCATGGGAAAGTCCTGAGCAGAGTAGTTCTGTGTCTGAGATGATGCTTAGAAGGAATAGCATGAAGGAAAATATTTAGGAAAGGAGCCTCCCAGTCATCTAAGGTTCTCCCGAAAACATTAAACCATGGGATATTAGGTTGGATGCTGAGGGAGGGAGACCACACATATCTCCGGCGTACTATAATTAGGCTTTTGGTCCACTCCCTCTCAGACCAGTCCAGTGGCCTCTATGTCAAGGCCATTCTGGATGTTCTGCTGAATCCCCTGGAGGACTGTTTTCTGCACCAACGAATTCCATTCTCAAAAGTATTTCCCTAGCACAATTTAACCATTCTTAGCCCAGTTTCCTAGTTAACATCTGATGCTTGAACTTCCTTCCTCAGCCCAGCTCCAGCTTTCTAGAGAAAGGGTTCTCAAACTGGGACTAGTTACTGATTAGGAGGTAGTAAGACCAGGTGAAGAGGCCTGAGGGAGAGTTTTTCAAAAGTGAAATAGAACAGAAGAGAGAATATCAGAGAGTATCACACATAGTAAAATGAGCGATTATTTTATGAGACGTATGTTTCAGTTGTGTGTGTGCACATATGCGTGCTATGTCCTGGGTCAGTGTCCCATGTGTGTCTTGTGTGGTTCATTCAAAGACTGAAAGACAGTGCCAGAGAGCATGATGTATACAGAGCATGTTTGAAGTGAGACAGTCTTCATTTGCCACTTTGTATGACACAGTAAGCCATAGATTTCTCTCCGTGTCTGACAAAATGTGCTTTCTTTATTCTTAGAATTTTAGAGTTGAAATCTCCAACTCAAGTATTCTAGGAAAAAAGAAAACAACTTTGATTCCAGTGTTTTTCAGATTACGGGTTCATCACACTTCATTGGGTGGTGAGATCGACTTAGTGGGTTCTTACCAGCTGGGAAAAAAATAACAAAAAGAAAAGAAAAGAAGAGAAAGAAAACAGCAAAATGAATAGAGTAAGGTTAAATAGTTTTCCTTGAAATTTTTTTTAGTTTTGTACTCATATGTAAGTCCTATGCATACATACCTCTATTATGGGTATACTGGGTTACTATGTGTAAACATTTGTGGTACTGTGAATCTGTTAGAGTTAGTGAACCAAGTCCAACCTGTCATCCTGTTCAGAAAGCCTCTGTTTCATCCCTCATGGTCATCCAGTTTCACTTCAGTATAGCCACTAATGCAGAGCTGGACCGTTTTAAGGCAGCTAGCTTCATTGTCAACCATTCCTAAGTGCCATCACAGAAGGGTTTCCCTTAATGTTGAGAGACGAGTGTTGCCATCAGCTTCTCTGTAAGGAACCACTGGGCCTCCTAGTCTACTATAGACATCACAGAGGTGTCTTTGCCATCTCTGTTTGGCACACATTTAAAGACACGGTCCTATGCTCACTGTCGGGAGCCAAGAATACAACCCTTTGAGCTCTGTGTCAAGTGGAGAGGAGTCCAGATCACCTCCTGGTGAGTGATGAACCTAAAAAACTACATCTCCCCAGGGTATGGGAGAGGGGCCATTCAACAGCATCTTGCCCAGAGAATTCATATTGAGTGTGTGGCCAATTTATAAAGTCCAGTTTTATGCTGCCTGCCTTCCCCATAGATTTTTGCCATACCTGGTTTTCTTTGTCTTTATATCTGTGCCGTTGGCTTAAAAAAACAAAACAACAGAGTAGAGAGCCCAGATATGGACCCTCAACTCTATGGTCAAATAATCTTCGACAAAACAGGAAAAAAATATACAGTGGAAAAATGACAGTCTCTTCAATAAATGGTGCTGGGAAAACTGGGCAGCTATATGTAGAAGAATGAAACTCGACCATTCTCTTAAACCGTATACAAAGATAAACTCAAAATGGATAAAAGACCTCAACGTGAGACAGGAATCCATCAGAATCCTAGAGGAGAACATAGGCAGTAATCTCTTCGATCTCAGCCACAGCAACTTCTTTCAAGATATGTCTCCAAAGGCAAAGGAAACAAAAGCGAAGATGAACTTTTGGGACTTCATCAAAATCAAAAGCTTCTGCACAGCCAAGGAAACAGTCAAGAAAACAAAGAGGCAACCCACGGAATGGGAGAAGATATTTGCAAATGACAGTACAGACAAAAGGCTGATATCCAGGATCTAAAATGAACTCCTCAAACTCAACACACACAAAACAGACAATCGTATCAAAAAATGGGCAGAAGATATGGACAGACACTTCTCCAATAAAGACATACAAATGGCTATCAGACATATGAAAAAATGTTCATCATCACTAGCCGTCAGGGAGATTTAGATTAAAACTACATTGAGATATCACCTTACACCAGTTAGAATGGCCAAAATTAGCAAGACAGGAAACAACATGTGTTGGAGAGGATGTGGAGAAAGGGGAACCCTCTTACACTGTTGGTGGGAATGCAAGTTGGTGCAGCCTTTTTGGAGAACAGTGTGGAGATTCCTCAAGAAATTAAAAATAGAACTTCCCTATGACCCTGCAATTGCACTCCTGGGTATTTACCTCAAAGATACAGATGTAGTGAAAAGAAGGGCCATCTGTACCCCAATGTTTATAGCAGCAATGGCCATGGTCGCCAACCTGTGGAAAGAACCAAGATGCCCTTCAACGGACGAATGGATAAGGAAGATGTGGTCCATATACACTATGGAGTATTATGCTTCTATCAGGAAAGACGAATACCCAACTTTTGTAGCAACATGGACGGGACTGGAGGAGATTATGCTGAGTGAAATAAGTCAAGCAGAGAGAGTCAATTATCATATGGTTTCACTTATTTGTGGAGCATAACAAATAGCATGGAGAACATGGGGAGTTAGAGAGGAGAAGGGAGTTGGGGGAAATTAGAAGGGGAGGTGAACCATTAGAGACTATGGACTCTGAAAAACAATCTGAGGGGTTTGAAGGGGCAGGGGGTGGGAAGTCGGGGTACCAGGTGGTGGGTATTATGGAGGGCACGGATTGCATGGAGCACTGGGTGTGGTGCAAAAATAATGAATACTGTTATGCTGAAAATAAAAAATAAATTAAAAAAAACTACAAAAAAACAAACATAATGTAAGATTTTACATTTTCCTTTTGAACTGGCTTTTCCCTGGTGTTTCTGTATATGGAGATCATTTTGAATTTTTATTCTGTAATGCATCTTATTTGTAAGGCCGTTTCCCAGGCAACTATTTGTATTTCCTAAAGTTTTTCTGGTTATTTTAGATTTTCTTTTTACTTTTGTTGAGGTATGATTGACTAATAGAAATTGTACAGATTTAGGTTGTACAATGTGGTTTCTTAAGGGTGTATAATATGATTTAATATATGTACACATTTGTGTAATGATAGCCATAATCAAGTTAATTAATGTATCTTTTATTTCACATAGTTACCCTTGTGTGTGTGCATGCATGTGTTGAGAACACTTAAGAACGACTTTCCTGGAAAATTTCAAGAATATGATACAGTATTATTAACTATAATCACCACAATGTACATTAGATCCCCAGAACTATTCATCTTAAAGCTGGCAGTTTATACTCTTTGACCAACCTCTTATATGTCCTACATTCTCCAGTCCTTGGCCACCAACATTCAACTCTCTGGTTCTTTGAGTTCAACTTTTCTAGATTCCATACATGAATGTGAAATCATACAGTATTTGTCTTTGTTTGCCTGTTTTTGCTTAACATAATGTCCTCATTTTATCTGTGCTCCTGCAAATGGCAGAATTTTCTTCTTTCTCATGTCTGAATAATATTTCATTATATATAATTAAATATACACACACACACCACATCAAAGGCAATTATGTTCAACTTTTTCAAGTCTTTCAAAAACATTTAACATAGCTGTCACTTTCTTTTTTTACTCATATTCATGAGTTTATATAATTAAATAACATCATTAAATAACAAACATAAAAGTCATAAAGAAATTTAGGAATCAGCACAACTGACTCTTGACAAGCCACTAGCTGAATTAGAGGGAACAAGTGAAGATCATTGGTTAATTTGACAAGTTGGTTAAGTAGAGGTTGATAAGGAAAGCTTTGACTATGTGTGATACGCACAGGAGTATCATATAGTCACTTACCTACTTATAGCTAGTGTTTTTATAAGTTATACCCATCTTTTAGATAGATTCATTGATCATTCATTTCCAGGACCCATATTGTCTTTGGATAGTCCACACTATATTTTCCATGTAGCTAGTGCTTAATGTGGTCAGATCATAGAGCGAGCCCATACTGTTCTTCTCTCTCCTCCACACACAGGTACTCCATTCCTTTTCAGTGATGAAAACCCAAATACATCTGAAATCTAACTCAAGTTCTTCCTCGTCTCCTTGACCTTCCCCAGCATTCCAGTTCACACTGAGCCATCCAAATACAGCTGACCCTTGAACAACATAGGTTTGAGCTGTATAGGTCCACTTCTGTTCTTTTTATGATAAATACAGTACTGTACACGTATTTTCCTTATAATTTTATTAATAACATTATCTATTCTCTAACTTACTTTATTATAAAAATAGTATAGTACTATGGAACATGCATAATATATGTTAATTGACTTAATGCTGTTGATAAGGTCAGTAGTAGACTGTTAAGCTTTTGGAGAGTCAAGAGTTACCCATGGCTTTTTGGCTGCACAAGGATATCACCCCTCACCTCCATGTTGTTCAAGGGTCAGTTTATAACACTTGAAATATGCTATTTTGCACTGGCTTCTTACCAGTCCTTAGAAATATATTTCCCAATTATGTTATAAACTCCCTAAGAATGGAACTGTATAAATAGTTCCTTGGAGCCTCCTAGAATATAGCTTCTGTCATGGATGCCCTGATGATAATTAATCATATCCCAGTTGAGTAGCCCAAGGCAGCCACCTGCTGGGTTTGATGGTACCAAGAAAAATGAATGTCCACATAAGATGAATTGGCAATAGGCGAGGTAGTCAAAATGCCACAAGGAAGGAAATAAGACAGAAAAATATACCACCCAGTGGTTCTATGACTTCAGATAAATTACCTTTTCTCAGTGTTCACATGGGTAGAATGAGAGGCTGGACTAGATTAGTGACTCTTAAAGCTTTTGGGGTCATGATTATCTTTGAGAAACTGATAAGAGGCTAAGGACACTTTACGTGGGAACAGAAATGATGCTCACACGTAAATTCTTGCATGTAATTTCTGAGAGCCCTCAGACATCTGGACCAGCTGATCTGTAAGATATTTGATAACCAGGCTGGATGCTAACATCGCTGGTGGTGCTGCTTCTTCCCACGACAATGAACCAGTGGGTCTCAATGACTTGAGTCAAGTAATGGGGTTTTGCTGACTGCAGTCTATCTGCCCCATCAGACCCTGCTTCTGCTGCTGAAACACCTTCCAAAGGCATTTGATCTCCTGGGATGTGGGATGCCCAACCCAACCCTATCCTATTATGTGGAAAAGTGTTTAAAGTGCCCACCAGGCTGGTGAACTGCCCATTTTTGCCTGGGATGGCAGCACATTCCTGGTTTACTCTCCCCGCCACATGCCTTTTTGCTGATGGGGAAATTGGCAGGCCGGTGTGGTTATGAGGATTTGACTGGCAACTCTGTAGTCAGAACAGAATGATTTTATTCAGGGGAGAAAGATAAAGCTGTTGTTTGAGGGTGATCTGACACAATCCTTTTGTCTAGTTCTCTCTCTCTCCACTTCACCTTTGCACTTTTGTACATGAAGAGACTCTAAAAACATTTAAATGTGAAACGGTGACAAAATCAGAGGCAAAATGTTAAAGGTTTTGGGCTGGTATTCAATCCGTATGAGCTTTGCTCTCTCACTTGACATCATGAATTAAATGTTAATGATTTCAATCTCTTCTTTTCTGAAAAGATAGCTTTCCTGCATTAAATGAGAAAATATAATATTTCTACCCTGTCATTTCCACCTGAAGATTGTAGCAGATATTTGCAGGTCATCCTGGGTAAACAGTAGCACATTCTGAGAGCAGGCACATGTCATTTCCCCTATAAATGCCACCGGAAAGCTTAGCAAAGAACAGGAATGTTTTAGCTAAAGATCACATCTTTTCTGTCAACTTTTAGGTATCCCTGGTGGCTTTCCTCTGTGATGTGATTTTGTTCTAATTTGGATTTGTAAATGTGCTTCCGTCCGCTCACTGAGATTTTCTCTTTGATGACCAAGTTAGTTTATACAAGAAGTCCATCTTTGGGGAAAGGATATCAAGAAAGAGAAATGAGCCCTGCTTCCTCCAGTGAGCATGCCCCATGACCGCTGCTTCTCCAAACAGATGAATTCTTATGGGACATGGGCCCCACAGACTCCTTGTTTGTGTGGTGAGCTTGAGGAAACTTCTTTGATGGGGCTTAAGGACTCCATTTGGCTTTTAATTCCTGCCAGTGAGAGATGAGGCAAGCACATATTCGAGAAATCCATGGGTCATCCAGGCATCTCCTTTCAGCAAAATAAGGCTCTATTCCTTGCCTGATAAGTTGTTCATGAAGGATAAGCATCACTCTTTTTGCTTTCTGCTCTCCCCTAAATATCTGTGAACAGAGGCATTTAACAATGGAAAAACTGAGAACTGCTCAGGAAGCAAGCTAAAGGATGGAGAATAGCCTGCCCAACCACGATTGCCCCAAGTTTTCTTTTTCTTTTTTTTTTTTTTTAATTAACATATAATGTATTATTTGTTTCAGGGGAACAGGTCTGTGATTCATCAGTCTTAAAATTCACAGGGCTCCCCATAGCACATACCCTCCCCAGTGTCCGTCACCCCGCGACCCCAGCCCTCCCACCCCCTCTCCTCTAGCAACCCTCATTTTGTTCCCGGAGTCTCTTATGGTTTGTCTTTCTCTCTGGTTTTGTCATTTCATTTTCCCTTCTTTCCGCTATAATCCTCTGTCTTGTTTCTCAAATTCCTCATATCAGTGAGATCATATGATAATTGTCTTTCTCGGATTGACTTATTTCACTTAACATAATGCCCTCTAATTCCATCCACATTGTTGCAAGTGGCAAGATTTCATTTTTTGATGGCCTTGTAATAGTCCATCATATATATCATATCATATGTTATATGATATATATCATGTCATATGATTGACATACGATATAATCATATATCTATATATGATATATATCATATACATTCCATCATATATATGTATATATAATATGTGCATGTGTGTGTGTATATGTGTGTATATCTTACATCTTCTTTATCCATTCATCTGTCAATGGACATCTCAGCTCTTTTCACAGTTTGGCTATTGTGGACATTGCTGCTATAAACACTGGGGTGCACATGCCCTTTTGAATCACTACATTTGTATCTTTGGGGTAAATACCCAGTAGTGCAATTGCTGGATCATAGTGTAGCTCTCTTTTTAACTTTTTGAGGAACCTCCATGCTGTTTTCCAGAGTGGCTGCACCAGCCCCAAGTTTTCATCCAGTATCAAGGATCAAGGGTAAATGGTGTTGGCCTCACCATTTATCAGCTGTGTGAACTGGGGCAGGTTACTTATTCATTTAATGCCTCAGTTTCTTCTGTAAAAAGAAGAGAGAGGTGTTTAATATTAGTATCTCCTGCATAGATACATGAACAAGATTGGTTCTTTACAAGCACTTGACAAATGTAGCTGTTCTTAGCTGTGGTCACAAAACACCCGCTCGATTAGACCCTTGAGACCATCCCACAGCCATGTACCATCATTCCCAAGTTCCTTTCTTTTCTTTTATTTTTTGAATTTATTTATTTATTTATTTGACGGGGGGGGGGGAGTGAGCTCAAGCAGAGGGAGAGGGAAAAACAGGCTTCTTCCTGAACAAAGAGCCCGATGTGGGGCTTGATACCAGGACCCTGGGACCATGACCTGAGCCAAAGGCAGAAGCTTAACTGACTGAGCCACTCACGCAGCCCCCAAGTTTCATTCTGGAGTTCTTATTACCTGAGGTGCTCTTCTCCCTGCTGGGATACTGCCCTATAGAGCAGCGCTATCCAGTAGAAATTTAATACAGACCTTATGTGAAATCGGAAGTTTTCTAATAGTGGCATTGAAGAGACAATAAGAAAAAAGTGAAATTAATTTTAATAACATATGTTTTAACCCTCTGAATCTGAAATATTATCCTCACAATGTGTGATCAGTAAGATATTTTACATTCTTTTTCTTCCTTTGAAATCCAAGGTATGCATTACACTCGTGGCCCATCTCACTCGTTCAGATGAACTGTATTTCACGGGCTTACTCACCCTGGGGCTAGGGGCACCGTACTGGTGCACACAGGTATAGAGGAATAAGCAGGTGACCTGGGGTGGTCTACTCGCTCGGTGATGTGGGTAAATCCCCTAAATAATGGCCAAAATACGCCAAGTGTTTGCCACATGATGCCAGGCACTCTGCTGAGGATATAGGTTTATTTAGTCTTCTTGACAGTCTTCTTGGATAAGTACTTTCATTACTTAGAGAAGTTCAGTAGCAGCTGGTAAGTAGGAGAGGCAGGATTTGAGTGGCTTTCTTTGACCACAGGGTTTGTACCCCTTACCCTCTGCTGATTGCCCGCCAGGGGGGAGCCCTAGGCGAGGGTTTGCATTCTCCGTTGGGTTTTTAGAAGAACGTATGAAAATTCAGTGAATTGGCACAGTTGTCCAATTTCATTAAGTGCAAGAATGGCCGTGACCCATCTTCTTGGGTTTTCCCGTGGAAGCTCATGCAATTAGTCACCCTATAAAACTTGCATTTGTTTACTTTGTGCACAGATTGTGAATAGATGGAATCTGTGCCCTCCTGACCCCTGGGAATGGGGACGGTTAGAGGAAGGCTTGTTTATGAAACATCTGGAAGGCAAAAGTCCTTGAGAATGAACTCCCGTGTGCGGATCTTTTCACCATAGTCAAGCCCATGCTGAGGAAAAACAGATGATCTTGAAACCGTGCTTTAAACTGACCCTACAAATGATGTACTTGCTTTTATTGGCAGGGACCTAATAATTAGGACCTATGATTTAAAATCAAGATGACTTTTAGATAGGAGAGTTAACTTGCTGCTAAAGTCCGAATGTGGTCAGTTTACATGGTTTCCCTTTTGCTCCTCCTGAATTACTGCTTCTTGTTTTGTTTTTATAATCAATAAAGGCCAGATTTGGATACGAGTTGGACCTTAATCCAAGAGCAGATCCAGATGGACTCCATGGTTATCAAGGGCCTGGATCCGGATACCAGCTATCAGTTCGCAGTGAGGGCTGTGAACGCCCACGGCCGCGGCCCCCGCAGCCAGCCCAGCGACACCATCAGGACCTTCTGTGAGTACCTTGCCTCTTTGGGAGGACAGATGTAGCTGCTTTGCTGAGGTTGCCTGGTGAGGACCCGCCTGCCTGGGGTCTCTTAGGCCCTTGCAGAGGGACAGCCCGCCCTGAGGTTATCTTCAACTTTTCCTGCTGTGCTTTTCCCAGCACTTTGGAAGTTCAAGGCTCTCCACAGGGACACAGGCTGTTTCTATGTACAGGAGGTCAGCAGAAGGTTTATTTCTGCCTCGTCCTTGGGGAGTCCAAGGTCAGCGTTCTTTCACAATTACAGAGCAAACCACATACCAAGATGATGTGTGGCCTCCCCCTACCGCCTGGCCTTTGCATCTTTTGAGAAAATGGGTTCATCTGGAGAAAAAAAAAAAAATAATGCTCTCAGACTCCTCGGGGCTAGCATTCATCTCCATAACCAAGGACACTTAAGTTAAATCAGTCCCGTGGAATGATAGGGAGAATTGAAGTCACTGGTGCGCTGGCGTGTAGCTGGGGGTCGTCCTGTGGCAAAGGTTCCTGTTTGTCATAATGCCTCCCTGGGGAGGACTCGAGGAAGCTTGGGCCACCGGCTGTCATATCACCCAGGGATTTTGTAAAAATTCAGATTCTGATTATGATCTGGGGTTGAAGAAGTTCCTGCAGGATTCAGGTAAGAACCACATGTTGACTGCTTAGACCACCTGGTCAACCCTGGCTTAGAATATTTGTGTTTTGGAAATGGGGGCACGGTGACGGACACTTAGAGCACTGTGGTGGGGAGGTCTGAGAACTGGAATGTTGGCATTGTTTTGTTGGAAAACTCTGTAATCTTTTAGTCTTAACAATAAATTCCGTCCAGTTCCTATGTCTAAAGATCCCTGCTGCTACTTCAGGTCCCCTTACCTAGAGAGGAACTCTCAGAAAAGAAGCCGACCTTCATTTGGTTTGCTTTCCCTTTCCCTATGTTCATCTGTTTTGTTTCTTAAATTCCACATATGAGTGAAATCATGCTGTTTGTCTTTTTCTGCCTGACTTATTTCACTTAGCATAATTCTCTCTAGTTGTTGCAAATGGCAATATTCATTCTTTTCTATGGCTGTGTAGTATTCTATTCTAGTATATACTATATGTGCCACATCTTCTTTATCCACTCATCTGTCTATGGACATCTGGGCTCTTTCCATATTTTGGCTATTGTGGACATTTGCATAAACATTGGGGTACAGGTGCCCCTTCACATCAGTATGTTTGTATCTTCTGAATAATATCTAGCAGTGCAATTGCTGGGTCTATATATAGGGGAGCTCTATTTTTTAAAATTTTGAGGAGCCTCCATACTGTTTTCCAGAGTGACTGTACCAGTTTACAATTCTACTAACAATGTAAGAGGGTTCCTTTCTCTGCCTCTGGCCAACATCTGTTGTTTCATGACGTGAAATCAGAGAGGGAGATGAACCATAAGAGACTCTTAATCATAAGAAATAAACTGAGGGTTGCTGGAGGGGAGGGCGTGGGGTAAAGGGGTTACTGGGTGATGGGCATTAAGGAGGGCACGTGATGGAGGGGGCACTGGGCATTATATGTAACTGATGAATCACTAAATTCTACCCCTGAAAATAATAATACGCTGTATGTTAATTAAATTGATTTTAAATTAAACAAAAAGAAAAGAAGCCTACCTAACCCTGCCAGTTGCTTTCTACTGGCCAGCACAGAGCCCTGTTTATACTGGTTAGTCAGTCTCAGTAAGCTCCTCACCATCCTTACACGGCATCCGCATGGCTCATGGCCAAGGCCATGGCTGTTTCCAGGGATTCAGATTCACCACGTTCCCCAAGTCCTAGCAATTTTGGCTTTTCTGAAAACAAAACAACAAAAACAAAAACAAAAAACCTGTACTCTAACCTTGAATTTCAGGGCTTCTTCCTTCAAGTTGAATTGTTGGGGGTCATGGGGCTTGGCGAGGCCACCCCACACACATAGGTACACACACGCGTGCGCACACACACACACACACACACACACTCATACACTCATACACTCATATATACACAGTAACTGTCATTACCCAGCAATTGTTTCATGCTCCTTCTTCTTTAGGATTTAGAAGCTAAAACTTCCCCAGTTATATGACAAGGGATAGAGGGCCTTCGTTCCAGAAAAAATGTTAACAATTCTATTTCAAATCCAGGACGGGTCTCCTTTCACTCTTGCTGAATGAGATCCTTGCTATCATCTTTGGTTCAGCTTTGGAGTGTGTGGCCAAAATGGGGGCAGCTGTGGCTGGAGCAGGCCCCGGGATCTATGTTTCAACACGTGCAGTCTGTCTTTCTGCGTCAAGGGCGAGCAGGTGCTCTGTGTTCTCTGTGCTGTTCCCCAGTGTCCAGTTCCTCGCTCCTGTCTCGTGAGCTGCCCCATGCTCTTTTCCTCTGTGCTTTCCTATATGTCCTTCTCCACATAGACAAGGAGACAGAAGGACAAGATGTGACCACTTGTGCTGGTCCTGGGTGTGGGTGTGGAGGCTGCATGCAGTCCCAGAAGAGGACAGAGGTTGGGGTGCCTCTTAAGCTTTTTTTTTCTTTTAAAGACGGGGCACCTGGGTGGCTGAGTGGGTTAAGCCTCTGCCTTCAGCTCAAGTCGTGATCTCAGGGTCCTGGGATTGAGCCTTGCATTGGGCTCCCTGCTCAGCAGGAGCCTGCCTACCCCCCTCTCTCTGCCTGCCTTTCTGCCTACTTTCTCTCTCTCAAATAAATAAATAAAATCTTAAAAAAAAAAAAAAAAGGAAACACTGGTCTGGGCTTACAGTTTCTGATGCTTATTTCCCCCGGGTGGGTGGCAGCTTTGTGAATGAAGTGGGAAGGCTTGTGAAATTGCTTCACAGATACATAACGTTACATTCCGATTGGTCTCCTGTGTGAACTAAGACTGTATCATTGCAAAGTAATTATGGGTCGGGGTGGGGGCTGATTCAGTGAGAACTCTCAACTATGAAATATTCTGAAATAAAGAAAATTAAACAGAATTGATTAGAGGGTTGGTTTCAGGAAGGCATGAAATACCATAAGTCGTATTTCAGTTGGGAGTTTTTTCCTCATGATTGCTTCAAATATTTTAGAAAACCCTGTATTCTGCCACATTCCCACTTCTTATTTTGCTATTAGCTTATATTATTAGTTTCCCAAACCCATATATAAAATAACCTAATTACCAATGAGCACTTGTCTGAATGAGCACATTACTTAGGAAATTCCATGCTAATTCTTTTGGTTTTTTAAATTTATTTACTTATTTGACAGAGCAAAAGAAAACGTGCAGAGAGGGTGGGGGGGCGCGGCGGGGGGAGAGGCTTGAGTGACGAGCCTGATGCGGGGCTTGATCGCACAACTCCAGGATCGTGACCTGAGCCAAACCAAGAGTCAGCATTTCACCGACTAAGCCACTCAGCTGCCGCTCGATGTTGATTCTCACAGAATCGCTGTGCTGGAGTTTTAATTAACATATAATGTACTCTGTTTCAGGGGCACAGGTCTGTGATTCAGCGGTCTTACACAGGTCACAGCGCTCACCATAGCAAAGTACCCCTTATACATTTTTAAAAATCAAGTCTTTGAAAGATTCCATATTTTGCCAAGAATAGTCATTGAAAGGCAGGATTTGAACTCAAGCTTAGCTGACTGCAAAGCCACTTCCCTGAGCCAGATTCAAATCAAAGGAGGTTCTTACTTTTCTACTGCAAAGTAGCATGAGCACAGCAGGGTCAGCAATTAAAAAAGTACAAGAAATAGTTCTTGGGGCATCTATGGAATAAGGACGTTTGCCAGTACAGAACAAAACTATAGAATTTTTTTTTTTAACTTGTGAGGTATACGGTACATACAAAAATGGGAATAAAACATACAGGCAGGCCTGAAATCCACTGAGAATCGTCAGCATTGACAGCCGGCAGCCCTTCTCTTCGGTTAGAACCCAAGCCAGTGGTGAAATATTTTGAAGGCCACCTTGAAGGGATTTGTGAGACCCGTATATGTGCCTGTTGGAGAGTCCCCACTCCTCATCGCCCCTCCTCCTCCTCCTTACCTCAGGGTCCTTCTCACGGGGGTGTTTTCTTGGTGTATGTAGAACCTTCTCTGCTTCCTCAGTGGTGAACTTCAGAACAGAATGTTCGCGCTGACCACCAAGGTGGAGAGTGCCCACCAGGAACCCTTGAGACCCCACTCTGGATGCCACCATGGGCTGGGCCCCTCTGTGGCTTCCATTAGGCCTGCACCCACCTCCTTTCCTATGGAGACATACCATCTCAGCTCTACTGACAGGGCTTTGACTTCCCCTGACCTGTTAATGTCAGACCCTGTTAGCCCCATCACTGCTCAGAGGGGCCCTTGGTGGCTCTCAGTTGCTAGTGTGTGTGGTCAGCGAAAGCCGGGGCCCAGTGTTCTCCTTCCCTGGTGCTCACCCGGAGTGAGGAAGAGCAAAGGTGTGATGGCTTCTCTGACGTGGTGCCCCGTGGGCCCAACTTCCCCATCTTATCTCAGCTCTACCAAGTTACAAGTAGAATGGGGAGAAAATACCAAGATGTTTCAGGATCCAGGGACTCTAACGAGAAATAGAATCATTTTTGGTGACCTTGAGTAACAGTGACGCTCCCCTGTATTTACGTCCATCCTCTCCTTGGTGACCTTCCATACATATCAGGGCCTCTTCTGTTCCCCTGAGGAAAGGCAAACACAAGGTCACGGTCTGCCACTCCTTACCCCATCCTGCTCATTTTTTTTTTTTTTTTTATTCAAGAAAGAAATACCAACAGCATTATCATTTGCCTTATTGCTTGGTGGTGTGCTTTTCCCCTGAGATTTATCTCAGAAAATACCCGGTCAAAGCAGGGGGCTCTATGGCGCCTCAAGGACACAGGCACACACGTGTGACTTTGTAACTTTGTAGGACACGTGTTGGCCCCATCTGGTGGCCACTTATTGGCTGGGATCCAGGCTTAGCTGGGTTGAGAAGGATAGAAAGAGTAAAAGAGGGCACAAACTGGGGATAATGGAAATGGTAGAAGTCAAAAGCCTAATTTTTTCTTTTGTTTTCCCAAAGACAGATGAAAGGGAATGAAAGGGAACTCACATGGTCGGCCAACTGGAGGGTTACATAACCTTTGCTGGAATTGGAATTTGGTCCGACCACCCTCGGCCACTTAATTTTCTCATGTTCTATCTTCGTTATTTAGTCAGAGAAAGAACCAGTAAGTTCTTCACTGCCATGCACTTAGTATTATCGGGGCTGTCCCAGGGGAAGGTTCTGTTTTGTTCCTCAGAAACGCCATTTTGTTCTTTCCTGCCTCGAGGCTTTTGTACCTACTGTTTCCTCTGCCTGGAACTCTCTCTCCCAGACCTTTTCCTGACTGCTGCTCGCACCCCTCTAGCTCAGCTGTCCCTTCCTCAGACAGGCTTCCCTGCACCCTTCTTCACCTCAGCCCCATTCCTGCTGTAATTTCCCCAGAGCACTTTCACTGCCGGAAGCCACTGTGGTCTCTGCATCTCTCCTCTAGGATAAGCTTCGTAGTGGACTTGGAATGCCTTGCTCAAGGTTGTGTCCCCAACACCCTGTACCAAGTAGGTGCTACTTTGGAGGCTGGAAACTTTCTACCGCCACTGTCTGGGGAATTCAAGAGCAGATGGAGGAGAAAGGGAGTCTAGAAACCCACCAGGTTTCCCCATTATGGCAAGGTTCACAGGAAAAGTCAAACTCCAGAATTGCAATGTGTCACAGAAAAGAAAAAGTAGAGTAGAGGGAGGGAGGGAAGAGGGGGAGGGGGAAGAAAGAGAGAAAAATCTGGGGGATTACGTTCAAGACACTAAAGGATGGAAAAGAAGCCTTTGAGAGAGAGTCCAGTGATCAAAAGTGCACAAGTTCCTAATAGGGGGTGAGGAAGGGAGAGACATTTCCTGACCAAACCCATGTTTACTCCTGTGTTCTTTCTCGATCATTAGAATAAGGTTTAACATTTCTATGCTAAATTTGAGTGCATTTTTCCTTTGGTTTTAGGTTATCTAATTATGGTCTTAGACCTTCAGAGATTGCTAGGAAGGTGTGAGATGTCCAGTATGGGTCTGGTTTTCGCCACACGTTCCCCCCAACCCTCCACCCTCCATTTACTACAGTACTTGGAGAAACACTCTTTTCCTCTGAACTGAAACAACCCACCTGGCCCAAATCAATCAAATTTCTAGAGTAGACCTGGTTTTATGACGTTCCCTTTCCACCCCCCCCCCCCGCCTCCCCCTTTTCTGGTCTCTACCTTCCTGCCCACTAGGACATTGCTGCTGGTGTTGGCTGTGTATCTGTTTATACCCTCACCATACAAATGTCTGCAAGTGAACCTGATTGTGCCCAGTGTTGCTCTGAGATTTGAACCCTTGTCTTTCATTGCCTGTCTCCCCAGAGACCTGCTTAGCATACTGGGGTTCCTCAGAACATATTGTCCCATACCTAGCCACAAAACAGATTTCCTTTATCCCCAGTCACTAGTAAGGGCTCCTATTTGGTAGCAATGCCTTGAATTAGCTCCAACAGTGAATAGAGGGGAAGCGAGTAGAGACAGAAGGTAGTGGTGGGCACCAGGGATGGGTAGGAGGCAGACAGGAGGGGTCTGGAAGCAGCTTCTCCCCAAATACCCGTGACTTCTATGTACAGCCTACTGCCTCTTTTGGTCAGTGCCTATGAAAAATCCTCACCAACCCTTGAAAGTTCCTCACTGCCCCCAAATACTGTACCTTTAGATAAAGCAGAATCTCCATCTAAACATCTAACAGAATCTGTTAGGCATGTCTGGATCTGAGTGCCAGAACTGTTCTCTTATCACCTTGCTGTAAGAACTCAGGAATGTCACTGAAACTCTCTGGGCCTCAGTGTCCTCATCTCTAAAATGGGTACAATAATGTCGGGGTTGGATAATATTTCCTATGTCCAAAGACCATTTTGAGGGAACATGTGTGAAACAGAGATTATGACATCTACCCACATTTCAAGATGAAGGAGATGTTGGTAAGTGTTTCTTCCATGCATAATTACTGAACGTGTAACTGACCAGGGGATGGCTCACTGGACTCTCACTTTTCCTTTATGATTCCATACCCTGAGTTCTGCTTCTGGGACTTGAGGGCATTAGAATGTCAGAACTCAGAAACAAAGGTTCAGGGACAAAAACTGTCCTGACAGAGTGGAAGAATAGAAGAGACTACAAGAGTTAGGTCAAATAGAATCATTAAGATGGATTTGGTTGGTTGGTTGGTTGGTTGGTTGGTTGGTTGGTTGGTTTTAAAAGATTGCAGATTTAAAAGACATCAGATAATGAAAACTGCAAGGCACAATGAACTTTGCTAACAAAATTTCATCTCTCTCACCACTCAAGCACATCCTGAATTCAGGCAAGAAGAGAGAGAGAAAAAGACCTCATAGTTATAATACTGTACCTTTCCCTCTTATTTGCTTGTTTTTAACCTACCCAAAGTTAGCCATTTACTTAGACAGGGGTCAGCAGATTTTTCTGTAAAGGGCAAGGTAGTAAATATTTTGGGATTTCTGAGTTCACTTTTGCTGTTGTAGTGTGAAAGCAACCATAGACAATAAAAAACGTGTGTGGTTGTGTTCCAATAAAACTTTATCAGTGGGCATGGGAAATTGAATTTCATATCAGTTTCCTGTGTGACAAAATATTTTTTCAACCCTTTTTTCAGCCATTTAAGAAAGGAAAAACCACATAACTTGTGTACTATTAAAAGGATTAAAGAAAATGATTTAGGTGATATAAGCAAACTGTATTTAACACTTCGCGAATTGAGCAGTCTCTCTTCTCCAGGCTCCAGAAAGCTGCAGAATGGGGTGGGAGGCAAGAAGCTTCTGAAGGATAAAGAATGAACAGCAGGAAAGGAAAAATAGAAAATCAATCAGGAAGGAGATAAGCATAGAACTCAGAGCTGGCTTGGTTGTTCAAGCTTGTCCTCCTGAACATACCATGTTTCTAGTCAAGAAGGGGCATTTACAAGGGACTCAGAAGATACCTAGGTCACTGTTTGCTGATGTGCTAACCCTGGCAGAAATGACCCCATCTTGGGCCTAGAAATTTCTTTCATCAGTATAAAAACAGATTTGGCTGGAGGGCCATAGTTTGCTGACTTCTGTGGTATGTATTACTGGGGTCCCTCCCCCCCAGATTTTAGGAGACTGTCCAGGAAATTTGGGGACTCTAGTAGGTAGCAATTTTGTCAAACTTGGAAAGAATCCATTAATGCATACTAATGAAATTGTCTCCTTGATGGAAATTGAATTTCCCCATGAAATTTCATTTTAATTTTCATATAAAAATTCTGAAACAGATAAGAGCCCCAGAGAGCCCGCCACCTAGGTGCATTTGGGCAGGTCGGTGCTGCTGTCCAGGGAGAACAAGAAAGCTGAGGAAGTTTGTTCAGCTGGGTGCTACTCCCGGAGCTTGAGTTCGGCCTATAAATTGGTGAGCTTCTTGTATGCATAAATCTTTAGAATGTAAGAGGGAGAGAGGGACCGGGAGGAAGAACAAATCATTTGTTTCCCTCATAGCCTAGATAAATCTGCATTTTAAGTGGGCAGTTTGTGCATAAACATAATTCGGAACTAGATTTTCCCTTCAGGTGCCCTCAGTGGTAATCGCTCCATTGATTTGCTAATGCTTCGATGCCTGTAAATCTGAGGGGTGCTCATGGACACAGCTTTATTGGTTCTAAAGGGAATGATTCACTTTGCTGTTTAAATACCTGCTACCTTGTCATCGTTCTTCTGAGGCCTCTGTTCCATATGTTTGCAGTTCCATACGTTTGCTCAGAATCACTACGTGGATGTTTTACCCCCTCTGGCTCACTAAGGAGGAGAGACTAAAACAAATGAGAAGAAAATAGAATTTTCCAAAGAAGAGTTGCTTGTGACGTTCTTGTTTAGGTCAGCTGCTACTCTGGCCACACTATGAGCAGTGGGCTACTCTGTATTGAGCTCTGTCTCGATGGATTTTGAAGCATTCAAATATGGAAGTAATACGCAAATATTCTTCATTACTTTTCCTTTTGTTTCCTTCTGTGTCCTTATGACCCATTTTGTTCTTTCTATTGTATTCCTTATTTCATGGTTAAACTTTCCCTATTTCCTGTGGAGCACTTCTTGGTTTTACACAATTCTCCACCAGGATTGTCTCTTACCTTTGAAATCCCCGAGTCACTGATGTTCTCCCTTGGGAGAGGAAGTCCATAAAATCAGCTGGATGCAGGGACAGACACAGAGGAGGGACCCGGTGCGTGCTGGCTGGGTCTGATGGATCGCGTCTGATGGTACAAGCAGATACCAAACAAATGTGAAAGTAAGAAGCAGCTGTGGAAGGAAAGTTGACTTCTCTAATGATCTCCCATGTCAACAGGCCCCAGCAGGAAACAGAGACACAGTTGTTCCATTCGAAGTGAGTTTAGTGAAGGACCCTTTTGCAAGGAAAGCAGAGGCAAACAATTGTCAGAACCTGGAGGCAGACCAGGAGAGCCATCAAGCAAGAGCTGTGACCTTCAGCCGTGTGTCCTGTGACAACGTCTGGGATGGAGGTTGGAGAACAGAGACGCTGACTTCTCTCCCCCATCCTCGAACTTTCCAGATGGTCACATCACAGCTGGTGGCCTGACAGGTCAGCCTTCCAGGGCCCAGGGCAGAGTGGGGAGGAAGAGAGGAAGATGCTGGGGGACAGATGAAAAAAATCTACCAAAAGGATTACATAATAGTATCATCTCATATAGGAAGAGATTGTGCCCTTACATGGATTTCAATAATATAGATTATGTTTTTGCCTTTTACTCTTATTCAGAGCAGGAACCTTATCTCATTCATCTTTGCCTTTTTAACTTTTGCCTTGAACAGAGGAGATAGTCGGGTTTCACAGCCAAACTTTTGTTGGTTGAAAGTTTATAAGCTCAGAGTGGGGAAGGACTGATTTCTCGTTTTGCAGATGAGGAAACTGAGGTCCAGAATGACTCAACAGTCTTCTCAAGGTCACTTAGCTACAGGTCCTGGATAAGAGTGCAGTTCGGTGATAACCTTATTTTCAGCTTGATTCCTAAAGTGTGTGGGATTCCTTTTTCCTAAAGAATCAGTTCTTCTAAGTTATTTTACAATATACCGATTTGCTCCTTCAAACAAATACTTAGTACCCACTGCCCTAAATACTTAGGCCAGCACTGTTTCAGGTGCTGGGGATTCAGCGGTGAACAAAACAGACAAAAAGAGTCCCTGACCTTGCAGAACTTATGTTTTAGTTAAGGCAGACAGACAATGAACAGATCAATTAAAAAAATGTAGATAGTATGTCAGATGGGATAAGGGCTATGATGAAATGCAGAGCAGTCAAGGGGATGGGCAGTCAGAGAAACCTTCCTGAGAAGGTGATATTTGAGTGAGAAAAATGGGGTGAATTTTCTGGATATATGTACCTGGCCAATAAATCAATTGATTTATCAATTGATCTATCTGTCCACCTATCATCTATCTAATCTATCCATCAATCCACCTGGGAGAAGAGTGTTCTAGACAAATTCAGAGCCCCTGATGCAAGAGCATCCTGGGATGTTCAGAGAACAAGGAGGCCTGTGTGAATGGATTAGGGGTGTTTGGGGAGATGCCTGTAAGGAGATGAGGTAATGAGGGGAGATGGGGGAAGTCATGGGTAACGGTCGATTAGGACCTTGGAGGCCATTTGACATTGCTTTTACTGGAAGGGAGTGGGGAGACTGAGGGTTGGGGGCTTGGCCAGAGGGATGAAAAGACCTTAGGTTTCAATGACAGAACTCTTACTGGTACGTGAAAAGGGCCAGAGTAAGAGCCGTGAGACCAACCAGGGAAACCACTGCAATCATAGCTTTTTTTGTTGTATTGAAATAGAAAAAGCAACCCATACCTATTATTAGAAAAAACACTCAAACAACATTAAAAATGTAAAAAAAAAAAATCCAAATGAAAAATTCCATCTAATCTCAGCACGCAGGCATAGCAACTATTTACATAGTGATGTGTGATCTTGCAGGATTTTTCTGAATCCAGTGCTGAGGTCATGGTGCATATAATTTTTCTGTGTAACAAAATGCTATGCACATCTTTAAGTACCAGCGAATAAAGATCTACATCATTGATTTTAATAACCATGGTGTATTCCATTGGGAAGCTCTACCATGTGATTTAATTCTTTATTGATGGACACTTAGATTATTTCACTATTATATACAAAGATGGGCCTCCCAATAATGCCTTTACTTAGCTTTCAGCTTGGCCATGTTTCTATTTCCTCTTCTGATATCTCGATATGGCAGATCAGGTCAAGACTGTTATCCTTTCCTTATATATACTGATAGATGGACTTGTATGTGCAGACAAGGATGGCTTCTGAGCCCTAAGACTCACCTGTTCTAACTATTAGTGAGTATGTTGATAGGTAATGTACATAGTAAAGCACAATGTTCACACACACTTTTAAGACAAAACTATTTTTCAAAAGAAAAAAAAAATCATCCTCCTTGAAGCTCAGGTCTCATACTGGAGTTTTTGTTTCCAGCATCTCATTCCCACCCGTGTGGTGAGCTAGAGATCTGGCAGGAAACCCTGATCAGCACTGCCGTCTTACTCAAACCCCAGTGTCTACCATATTTAAAGATATAAATGTATGTCTCTTCTGGCCTAGTGCAATGTTGCTTCCATCACTAGTCCTGGTCATCCGGTCGTAAAGGGATTCCGAAGGCCAAATGTCGAAAGGATCATAGACATGGGGGAATGATCAACCATTGCTCCTCAGGAGAAAGGAGACCTACCCACCGGCAGATGGCGGTAGTTCACAAGTCATCCAGCAGATGGCAGGAGTACCCAGACTTAGAGAGCCGGAAGAGCCTTTGGGATCAGTTTATAGTCCCCTGAGGTGGTGGAGACCCAGAAGAGAGAAGTTCCCTGCCCTTGCCTCTCATGATTGACTTCTTCCATAGTTAATGGTCCCAACCAACACCGGAGAGAACAATTCATTTTACATTTGCATTTCTTCAATCGAAAGAAAAGTTTGCAAACACAAACTGAAATCTGCACAGAGAGCTGAGGGCTTTGTAACACCCTGTTTATAACCTATGCTGAGTCCTCATGGTACCAAGAACCAACCGATAGAGTAAATTTCTAAATTAAGATGAAATAAAGAGCCATCAAATTTAGAAAGAATCAGAACAATGAAAATTACAAGAGTGAGAGGCGAAAAGGGCTATGAACAACTTGAAGTCAGGCCTTTTTTGTTTTTGTTTTTGTTTTGTGTTTTGCTTCATACATCACCATTGGTAATTATGTTAAGTCTTGAGGATGCTCGAGACAGTAAAGGACTTAGTTTCTGAATCTACAGTGATTCTTTTTTTTTTTAAATTTTATTTATTTATTTGACAGACAGAGATCACAAGTAGGCAGAGAGGCAGGCAGAGAGAGAGGAGGAAGCGGACTCTCCACTGAGCAGAGAGCCCGACGTGGGGCTCGATCCC
The DNA here is from genome assembly GCF_964662115.1 of Mustela nivalis. NCBI lineage: Eukaryota > Metazoa > Chordata > Mammalia > Carnivora > Mustelidae > Mustela > Mustela nivalis. The sequence goes on along the minus strand of NC_139022.1, from coordinate 150,501,343 downwards.
AGGACCCTGAGATCATGACCTGAGCCGAAGGCAGAGGCTTTCACCCACTGAGCCACCCAGGGGCCCCTACAGTGCCTGTTTAAGCACTCTTTTGCCAATTCATGTTTAAAATGGGCATGTAATGCCTATAATATTCCAGGCAAATTCTGGGTGCTGGGGCTTAGCAGTCCACAGGATAGACGACCCCTTCCCTCATGGAGCCCATATGTGGGAGAGTCCGTCTCAGAAAGTAAGTAAATGATGAACTAAAATCTTTATTATATTGTAATACATAAGGAATATGTTCTTTTTTTTTAAGATTTTATTTATTTATTTGACTGAGAGAGATCACAAGTAGGCAGAGAGGCAGGCAGAGAGAGAGGAGGAAGCAGGCTCCCTGCTGAGCAGAGAGCCCGCTGTGGGACTCGATCCCAGGACCCTGAGATCATGACCTGAGCCGAAGGCAGCGGCTTAACCCACTGAGCCACCCAGGTGCCCAGGAATATGTTCTTAATGATGAGTCTCAAGAGGAAAAAAAGAGAGTAAGAGGGCACGGAGGATGGTGGGAACTGCTGTTTGGGATAGCTACCGAAAGAGGGATTTGAGCAGAGTCCCTCCATGTGGAGGGAGCAGCAAGTGTGCAGATTCTGGGGTGACAGGAGGCTCAGCATACTCTAGGAACAGTAAGGAAGCTTCTGTGGCAGGGACACCGTAAGTGAGAAGAAGGACAGGAAATGAGATCAGAAAGGTAGCCAGAGGCCAGGGGTCCAACATTGTAGGTGTTGATGAAGACTTTGGGTTTTATTCTAAGTTAGATGCAAAGATCTTGAAGTGTTTTGAGCAGCTGAGGGGTATGATTTGACCTACATTTTAAACAAGATCTTTATGGCTATGGTGTAGAAATTGACAGAGGGGAGGGGAGCCCGATAGAGAGGCAATTCTGTATGACTTTAAGGAGAATATGCATGGAAAAGAAAATTAGAGAGCCAAACCAAATCAAGGAAGTTTGAAACTAGCAGGTAGTTTCAGGACCTAGCCAAACTGCCACAATTTTCTGATAAGGGACTGAAACACCACCAGATTAAGTGACTAATTTTAGGTCCCGGTTAGTGGCCATGTGTGTCAGATTCATAGAACTTCTGGCCAGTGCTCTTTCCATCTCCTACCCACCTCTCTGCTGCAAAGACCCCACTTGCACTCATGGTCGGGCCCTGCCACATAAGAACAGGGTCATTCCTTGCCACCTACACTTAATTTCCGAGGTCTCCCCAAGTACTTGTAGCTTCGTTTCAGAGCAAGGAGATAGTAGCTTCTGTGGTCCCAGTGGGAACCTTCCACATGAGCTTCTGGAGATGCCTCTTTTGCTACAAGGGTCTGCTTCTTTCAGCCAGAAGTACTGGTAGTCTTTCTCCACTCTTGTTGCTTCCCAGAATGCCTCCTGACCCATTTCTTTCTATTTTTTTCCCCCAAAATCTACTTATTTATGTGTCAGAGAGAGAGAAAGAGAGAGAGAACACAAGCAAGGGGAGCAGCAAGCAGAAGGCTAGAGGGAAGCAGGCTCCCTGCTGTGCAAGGAGCCCGATCTGGGACTTGATCCAAAGACCCCAGGATCATGACCTGAGCTGAAGGCAGATGCTTAGCCAACTGAGTCACCCAGGCATCCCTTGTCTTACTCATTTCTTAAAGGCTGTCTGGATGCCTGAATGCTTTGGGGGCACCATAGAGGAGTAGTTCTCAGCTGGGTGTAGTTTTTTACCCCTAGGGCTCAGCTGGCCATGCCTGGAGACGCTTTTGGCTGACACCAATGGGTAAGGTGCTACCGGCGTCCAGTGGGTAGAAGGCAGGGAAGGGGCTAAGTGCCATATGACACACGGGACAGCCCTCCACAGCGAACAGCGACCCATCCCAACATGTCATTGTGCTGAGCTGAAGAAGGACTCTTAAGATTAAAATAAATGAGAAAATCTAAACTTTGCTCTCAGTAAAATGGCAGTCACACTAGAAAATTGAGTAGCATTCAAAAATCAACTCAAGTGAAGTATTTCTAAACTTTGGGGGGCTGCAAACCCTCCCCATAAGAAGAAGCAGTTTGCATTGCAGCCCAATGCATACAAATGCTGCTGTAATGTGTGTGTGTGTGTGTGTGTGTGTGTGTGTGCGCGCGCGCGCGCGCGGGCACATGCACGCACAGATGTCTCCCAGAGCAATACTAACCTGTGCTGAAGGCAGAGCTTTCTATTTTTATATCATTTGGTTCCATTAAAAAAAAAAAATGTGGTCACACCCCAGTGAATTATTTCTATTGTTCACGAATGTGTTCGGAATCTGGAGTTTGAATAATACTGAACAAAATGTGTAAGAAAATTGAACACAGTTTCATATAAATCCAGGTTAGCACGGAAAGGCAAAGAGCAAGGGCATATTCTGTATAGAAGCCCCCCAAAGGATCAGCCATTAATTTCACAAGTAGTTATTCTGGCCAAACATTTTTTCAGAGAGAAATGAACCAGTTCTTGCCTTCCTGGGGTTCTCGATCATCCAGCTCAGTGGACAGACCACCACTAACTACCTGCGCAGTGATGTGCTGTATACAGAATGCACTGCAGCTCCGAGAGGAGGGGACAGGGCTGGGTTCTGTGGATCAGGAAACTGGGAGGTGGATTGGCAAAGGCTTCCCAGTGAGGTAACCTGAGGGATGGCTGAGTGGGATTTCTCCGAAGGGGCTGGAGAGGAGGAACAAGAGAATCCAGGTAGAAGGTTTCCTGGGTGGGGTGTTGAGGGAGATCCTTGAGGATGTGCATGAGGCCAAAAGATATAGGGGCACCAAGGCAGAACGTAGAACCCCCCCCCCATACCCGGACCCTTGTGCTATGCTAATGTAAAACCACCCTCATTAGCACGTTACTCTCCTGCTCTTCCTGTTCCCAGGGTAAATACCATCTCCCCAACCTGACATTCACGGTCTTTCATGATCGGGCCCCAGGCCAGACCTTCTTGCCTTGTTGCTCCTGACTTCCTAGCAAGTGTCCCCCATCCCAGACCATCGCCAGAAGTCGGTGCATCTTTCCACACTCTCATCTTATCTTTTCTTGTTCAAGGATTCCAGCCAGATGATCATTTCTCAAGGTGTAAGTTTCCAACATGGAGTAAGGAAATTCTCCCATAGAAAGCGCTGTGATGATTGCATTTGTTCTTTCATCAGTGAATTCTCAGCACGAGCATTTCATCATTGTCTCTCTGATGGAGAACAGTTCGTGATGCTTCAGTGCCTGCAAACCCTCAGTGTAGCCCCCGGCTTCCCCTCGCTCTCTGTGCGGGTTTAATCAATATGCCAATATCTATTTGAAAGTGAGAACAAATTACTCTTGTTCCCATTTATTTCGGGAAAAAAGTTTCTTGGGCACAACTTAATCTATGACCCAGAGTGGGTTTGGCTTCCTCTTTTTAGTTCAGACACATTCTGAAGTTGGTAGAATGTCCTCTGCCTTCCTGTCTAATACAATCCCACAGACTCTCTGTAGGATTTTCAATCAACTATGGGAAAGGACTGGGGGTCAGAGTAAGGAGGTAAGCCAGACTCGCTTCCCTGATTTAAGACTGGCTCTCCTCCGATGATGATAGTCCTAACATAGAAGTTGTTTTCATCAGGACAGCGCATGTTGGTCCTTCTCCAGCTTAATGATCACCGGCGGTCTTTCCTGTAGCTCATCATCAAGGGCTACTGTCTACAAGAGCCACGCTGGCTTTCGGAATGTGAGTTCACCCAAGACATTTGAATGTAGTTTGAAATCACTTCTCCTTCACCAATGTACAAAAGCAATTTGAGAAAGTCTGTATACACAGCCACACACACACATTCACACACACAATTAAAATAAATCTGAGAAGATGATCAGAAATCAAATCAGAAATACAAATATAATTGTATGAGATGAGACAGTCACTTAAGTCCTGGGGGCCACCAGGCTCTAAACTTCTTATTAGCAAAGACAAGAACAAAATCAAGGTCTTAGAGAACTCTTTCTGTATCTGGCCCAAGGATGCAAACCCATTTTTTAGTGAAATTTTGATTTTTTTTTTTTCTGGATACAGCTATAGAAAGAAATTACCAAGTGAATCATTTTATAAAGAATATTGAGCAGTATAATGAATACTGACCTTAATAATGGTTTAATGGGTGAAGAAATATTTTTTGCATGGCTAGAGTCTTACTGATCCTCATTAAAAATTGGATTGTAGCTGACTAATGATGTTTCTGTGGGGATAATCAGACTTGACAGAAGGAAAACCCTTAGAAAATTAGAAGCATTGATGATTAATATGCTTTCAGAATTATTCAGCAGATTCCTCATGTATATTTTAGAAGTTAACATCTAATGCATTCTGTTACTGAATACCAAGGTTTTTCCTTTAAACTGTTCAAAAGGGTATTTTGAAAGTGTCTTCATTCTTTTTAGTTCAGACACATTCTGAAGTTGGTAGAATGTCCTTTGCCTTCCTAACTGTCTAATACAATCTTGACAAGTCCCCTCCTGGACTGTGTATTTCAATATCAAGTTATTTCTTTACTTCCCCAAGTTGTCTGCACAGAAATCACCATCCTGATTCCTATGGCTGTTCTTTCTGCTGTAGGAATCTTATCGGTTCATATCTAGGGGTACGTCTCTCCATTTTAGCAACAATATTAGCTCTTCAAACTGTCTCCATTTTTTTTTCCAGTTCAGACAAGTTTTAGTTTTATGTTTTTGATTCCTAAGACAGGTGAAATGTTCCTGTCATTTCTGATAAAGGTTAAAGAAACATCCATAATCCCTTGGTTTGTATCTTGTCCTCTATATCCTCATTTGGTAGGTCGTATTTTCTTTCCTATTTTTTCATCTTTCTGGGAACATTTCTCAGGTTCACCCCCACATTATTAATTCAAGTTTCTCCAGTATCAGTTTTGGTCTTTACTGTATTAGGTGTGGATTTTTATTCTCCTTATAAAATTCTGGCTTTGTTACATTGCTTCTTTTTTATTATGAACAATTTCAAACATAGTAGAAAATGTCAGGAATACCTCTATATCCATGACCCAGTTTTGTCAAATCTTAACAGTTGCCATATTTTCTTCAGTGTTACAAAAATAAAACATCACAGAAACGGGCAGCCTGTACTCGGCACCCTGAACCGCCCCCCACCACCATCTTCTTGGAGATGTTTGCATTTGGTGCTATGGTTTCCCTGCATGTTTAATCATCATGCTAACATGTATATGTTTATTTATGAATGGTAGGATATTGTTTTGAAGGTTTCTACACTCCTTATAAATACAATGACATGCAAGTATCCTTTGGTGACGAATGTTCCTCCACAACATTATGTTTTTTACTCTCATGCAAGTTGAATTGTAAAGCTCTAGTTCATTCGGCTTCACTGCTATAGTTTCCTACCCTTTAAGTACACTGTAGTTTATTTATCAACTATTTTGATGCTAGACATTTAAATTGTTCCATTTTTTAACATTAAAAGCAATGTTGCAATGAGCAACTTCATGTATGTTTCCTTGAACATGTATGTTTCCTTGAGTAGAAGAACTCCCCCCTCATCCCCCTCCCACCCCTCTCGCGGTATGAACGTACAAATGAATGTGTGCATATCTTCACCTCTGTCACCTGGTAGAAAATTGTTCCTCGGAATATTTGTAGCTACCTCCACTCCACGGACAGTGTGTTCAAAACTCTTCTTGTTGCCCATCCTTGCCAGTATTGGGTTTCATCAGACTTATAAATAGAGTCAATCTGATGGAGGTAAAATGATATGTCCTTATTGCTTTGATTTGCATTTCCTTATTTCTAGTGAGGTCAAATATAAGTTTCTAACTTTATTACTTATTTTATGAATTGACTATATGTTTTTCCTATCTTTATTGGTATATATGCCTATAAATAATATATGCAGGTATATGTTAACTTATTTATATACATAAATTATATGTGTAGTACATATATTTACATTGTAAATATTAATAAGCATTAATATATACATATAAATACTAGTCTTAGTCAGTAATGTGTGTTGCAAATACCTTCAGCTAGTCTGTGACATATCTTTTACTTCACTTACAGTATCTATTAATGAACAAAATTATTTTATTCAAAGTAGTTAAATATCTCAATTTTTCTTTAATGATTTATGTGGTTTTTTTTAAACAACTTCCTTTTTCCAAGGTCCTTAAGCAAAATTATGTTTTATCCCCCAAATTTTAAAATTTTGCTCTTCATATTTGAGGTCTCAGTCTACCTGAAATTACTTTTAGGCATGGAGAATAGGAAACTAACTTAATATATGGACATTTTTTTCATATAGGTAACCAGTCGCCCCAACACCAATTGTTGAATCATTAATCCTTTCTCCTCTTGATTTGTAATGGGATCTTTCTTGTATATCAGATCTCCACACATTTATGGATCTGGTTCTGAGTTCTATAGTCTATTCCTTTTCCCTCTGTCAATACCACACTGTCTTAATTTCTGCCGGTATATAGAATCATATCTGGTACATAATTCTACTCTACCTCATTCTCTTCAAAATTGTCTTTTCTTGACCTATTCCTCTTCAATATAGATTTTAGAGTCAACTTTTTAATACCATGAAAAACTGTATTGAGATTTTAAAAGTCAAAATTGTGTTGAATTCTGTTTGAATGTATAGATTAATTCTGGAGGAATTGGTATCTTTGTGATATAAACCCATCCAATTCAGGGCCATGTTATATCTCATTCATTTATTTGGATCTTTCCAAAGTCTTCTAGTGCACTTTTGTTACACTTACTCTCTGGTTTTTTGTACTTGGAAGGCTGTTTTAAATTAGTTTAATCTGTGGAAATTTCTTCCTTCCTTTCTTTTTTTTATTTTGTAGACACAATTTTCTTTTCATGCACCTTTCCCTTGTGTTTTTGAAAAGAATGTGTGTTCTCTTATTTTGGTGTCTAGGGTTCTATATATGTCTACTTGATCAAGCTTTCTAATATCGTTGTTCAAACTTCTATGTTGTCAGTTGATCTATTAGTTATTGAGAGAGATAAATTAAAATTTCCCACTATATCTCCCTGTACTTCTCTTAATCTTTTTCTTGATATATATGTGAGGTTGTAATATTAGGTACATACGAGCTCAGAATCATCTTATATTCCTGGTGGTTCCTTTAATCATTAGTTAACAACCATTTTTAACATTAATGATGCTGCTTCTCTTTTAAAGTTTAAGTTGTTCAGTGATAATACAGATATACTGGTTTCATCTTAGCTATTGCTTAAAGTATCTTTTACATTTTTTTACTTTTATCTCTCTGTATCTTATGTTGTAGGTACTTTCTCAAAACAATGTATTTAACTGGTAAAAATCCAGTCTGACAAGCACCATCTTTTAAATGGCAGGGTTTTTAAAAAATATTTATTTTATTTTATTTTTTTCAGCATTCCAAAATTCATTGTTTATGCACCACACCCAATGCTCCATGCAATACGTGCCCTCCTTAATACCCACCACCAGGCTCAACCCCCCATAAAACCCTCATTTTTTCTTCAGAGAACAGTCTCTCATGATTTATCTCCCCCTCCAAAGCTTGGGGTTTTTTTTTAGAGTTATTATAATTATTAGCATGTTCTATGTATTTCTACCATTTTACTTTGTGTTTTTTACTCTGCTTTTTTCTTTATTTGGTGTTGGGGAGAATCTTTGTCACTTCTCTCCTGTTTTTCACAGGATTGAAAAGTCGTGTCTAGCCCTCCTTTCTTAGTCCCCCTTTTTCTTAGCCCCCCTTTCCCCTCTATTGGGATGAATTATACTTTCTTTTATTTATCACCCCAGAATTGTTAACTTTCAGACTTTTATAGGACACCTGGGTGGCTCAGTTGGTTAAGCTTTGGACTCTTGGTTTCAGTGCAGGTCATGAGTGCAGGGTCATGAGATCAAGCCTTGTGTTGAGCTTCCCGCTCAGCGGGAATCTGCTTAAGATTGTCTCTCCCTCTCCCTCTGCCCCTCCCCCTGCCATGTGCACACGTGTGCACGAGCACTCTCTCTCTCAAATAAATAAAGAAAATCTTAAAAGAAAAATCTTTCATAGTCTGAAGTTAATATCTATTATTCTCATCACGAACAATAAAAGGATCTTAGCAGCCTCTAAGTCAATTTTTTCCTGTCTTAATATGTTCTCTATCAATATTTTTGTCCTGCCTTGTTTAGTAGCCATAGGTTAGACACTTTTTCTTACAGTAATGCTTATTTAGATTTTTCCAGATGTTTATGAGTTTCTCTGCCTATTACTTTTTGCATATATATTTTTTTAAGATTATTTATTTATTTATTTATTTGACAGACAGAGATCACAATTAGGCAGAGAGGCAGGCAGAGAGAGAGGAGGAAGCAGGCTCCCTGCTACACAGAGAGCCCTATGCGGGGCTCAATCCCAGGACCCTGAGATCATGACCTGAGCGGAAGGCAGAGGCTTTAACCCACTGAGCCACCCAGGCGCCCCTTATGTGAAATATCTGCCTTGCCCTCGGATACAAAGCCCTCCTTTTGGGAGATTTTCACACAAGGCTTCTCAGAGGTGGTTGGTCTGTATATGGTTGTCTTAGGTTCAGGTCTAGATCCTGGCTCCATCGTTTTTGGCCCGGGTGGCAGGACTGACTTCACCTAAATCATATAGCCCAAGCCAAAGCAACTTAATGCTTAGAAGACCCACCCCAGAAGGGGCACAGGGTATGGATGAATTTTCCAGAAAAGGTCTATGGAATGATTTCTTGAAGATCTTGGAAAGAATTATTGATAGATTTTAACTTCTTTATTCAGTTCCTCCTGTGCCTTGAGTTTTGCTATTTAAGAATCCAGATGAATGCTATAGTCATATATTTTTATTATGCCTAAATTATTTTAGAAGTTCACTCTTTTTATTTCTTATGCATTTTATAAATTCCTACAGTGTGCCAGGGAGTGAGCAAGGTTTGGTGTTATAATAGAAACTGATGTAGACAATATTGCCTTCTTCAAGGCATTTGGCATTTTCAATCTATTGTGGGAGTCACAATTATGAAATCATTCCACAGATAAATATGTAATCACAAGTTAATAATGTGATAAAAGAGGAGAGATCTATGAGGATATACAGGAAGAGAACCTGATCTTATCTGGGGTGCAGAGAAAGCATCTCTAAGAGAGTTATTTTAAGCAGAGATATAAGAATTTAAAAAGGCAAAAGATGGGCAATGAGGGATGATCTCCAAGCGCAGGCACAGGGAATAACATGTACAAAGACCCTGAGACAGGAGAAGGCAGATGTGCTTCCCACATTGAAAGAAGAACCAATATTCTTTCTGGCTGGAGCAAGATGAGAAGGAATAAATTGGTATGAGATGGGGCGTGAACTGGCAGTAACACAGAATCTCTAAAGGGACAAAGGCCATGGGAATGACCTGTCACTTTTCCATCCAACCAACTGAATCTTGAGTATTTGCATTGGAGAAGATGACCCAGTTTCCATCCATGACACATTGTCTCATGGGAGACCCTTTGCCTCCAACCATTCTTGTTCTGGTGTGTTGAGGTGTTGAGGAAGCCCAGTTAAAAACCCGTAACCTCTTTGTACACTTTCTGAATCAACTGAGAAATAAGACAATGTAGTCGGCAGATAAAGAATCAAATTGCCATCCATATGGGTGAATACCATCCTTATTTCCGAGAAGGTTGGGCAGGGAATGTAGCTTACTCTAAGGTACAAAGCGGGTTTGCGAACTCCTCTCTGACTAGGGGAGAGCCCCCTGGAAGGAAAGTTTGCATCTGCAGAGAAGTCACACCTGCCCAGGTCACTGTGTTCCACTTTTCCAGGTTGAGAAGGGAGGTGGGAGGGACCAAATTTGCCCCTAACTCCACCTCCCGCCCCCAGGTCCTTTGATACATTAGCTTCACTTAGTTCACAAATGTAAACCAAATGCTTCCATCCAGAGCTAGGCTACTGTCTCTACCTCTTTAGGGAAGCAAAGGGGTTGAACAAGAATCCAATGGCATTTGGGGGAACTCTCTGCATGATTCCAAACTTCCATGGGGAATAAGTATTCCTTTCTCATCCATCATCAAGAGCTGTTAAGAGAAGGACATCATATAACCTGATCCTTATGAATGAAGATGAATTCTGATAAATGATATCCTATCTTCTAGGAGGGTTATAATATTGAACACAAAGCCACAGTCCCCAAAGCCTTTAAGTTCTTTGCTGAACCAACTCCGTTTTTTCTTTTTCATCCACATAAATGAAATTCCCCAGTTGTTTCTTTTTCAAACCTTGCTTGAAGTAACAGATGCCAACAATATGTCTAAATCAAAAGTGTAAACTTCAGAATATTAGTGCTGGAAAGGATCCTATAGGTCATCAGTCTAATCCCATTCCTTGTTTTATTAGAAAACATGAGACCCAGAGAGACTAAGTATCTCACCCAGGGTCAAATAGTCATCTGTGTCCCTCTCCTAATTACTTGGATTCTGTGACCAGGGGTATTTCCAACTACACCATGTGGATACATCAGAGATACTCACTATTTATAGAATACTTGTGATGCTTTTATAAAAATAAACATACCGGGGCACCTGGGTCACTTAAGCAACTGACTCTTGATTTTGGCTCAGGTCATGATCTCAGGGTCCTGGGATCGAGCCTTGAGTTAGGCTCTGTGCTCAGCAGGAAGTCTGCTTCAGGATTCTCTTTCCCTCTGCCTCTCCCCCACATGTTTGCCCCCACTGAAATAAATAAATCTTTAAAAAATAAGAAATAAACATACAGGTGTTTGCCAAATAAATCACCCTTGTTAGTGGTAATTTTTATTTTGTGTATTAGTTTTTCTTGGAGTAGAATAACCCTTGAACTTGTTTTGCATTCAGTCAGTGGTTTGACTTTTCTGGTTCTAAATAAATGTCTCCTTTTTAATGTTCTCTTTTCCTAATTAACAACGTGCCAAGTAGAAAGCGATAAGTTATGCACTTTAATTACAATAACCCCAGGCTACTGAGAGAATTCTTATCACCATCTCCTACCGTGCATTCCATGTTCACTTAGAAATGGCATTGGTAAAAACTTCATGTAAGCCGTGGATTTGAACTCTGAGGTGGTGGGGCCATCCGTGAACAAGAGCAGAGAATTTTATCCCATGTTTTTTCCAGTCATGTTGTGCTCCTTTCCTTCCTATTAAAAATGGGAAGTGACTATCAGCCCAGGTTATGATGAGAGATAGGGAATTTGAGATGCCGTAAAGGGTAGTAGAAAGCAGCATTGGGAACCCAGAATTCTGGATCAGCTCTGCCACTGATCAGCTGTCTCTTTGGACAAGTCACAGGGACTTTCTGAGCCCAGTTTACCCATCTGTAAAATGGACTTGTGCTAGTCAATCCCTAAGTTCTTTCTATAGAGGTCAAAATTTCTTTGACTCTGAGTCATTATAATTCCATACTCCTTTCCCCCACTCTTATCTCATACCCTTCGTTTCCCCAAAACAAAGAGTAACCTCTAGCTTCAAGGAGATATGCAATATCATGTCAAAACAGAGCGGTTTTTATAAATACCAAAGGACCTTATCCAATGAATAATACATGCTTTATTCAACTCGTTAGAACGAAGAGAGAATCTGGCATCATTTCCATTTTCATCATGGTACCATTTCATAGCTATGGCAACACGTCCATGGTCCTTTTCTCTAAGGAGTTTCCTTCAAGACAGACATTCTAGGTGGGCTAAGGGGCAGGAGGAGTCCTCAGCTACCTACCCCAACCTCAGCGTCTTCATTTTCTTCTGGCTGAAATATCTTAGATACTTGGCACCAGAAAGTGCATGGTAAGGTGTTACAGATATAGAACTAGGGGTCATATGATCCAGTTTTGGTCCTCGATCATCTAATGAGTTGCATGACCTTGATCTCAAGTCACTTGTCTTCTGTGACCTCAGTTTACACATTTATGAAATGGGAAATTTGGACTGGATAGTGTCTAAGGTCTCCTTCAGCTTTAAAGTATGTAAAGTGTTACTTAAATGGACTTAAATAGATAATGGAGAGGTCTTTCAAGAAGCCTAAAATTATGCGTCCTGCCTTCAAGGGGTTCACAACTGAGTTGGGAAAAACAAGGGAGCATTCCAGGGCCAGGAGTTCAGAGGCGGAAATAACATTTTTAACATCTGTTGATATTTTCAAGCTATGGAAGTTTATTCTAAGCTCAGAGTTGGGGCACATATCCCTGTGTGTGTGTGTGTGTGTGTGTGTTTGTGTAATCACCATCTTTTCTCTAGAAGTGTCTGATGTTCTCTTTTTAAAATATCACTTGATTTTGGCCTTCTGATGATACACATTCCGCTCTGTCTCCATAGGGTGCGGTTGGAAGTCTAGGTAAGCTATGTGTAGGCTATAGGAGAGAAAGAAAAGATGGCAGTGTGGGAAAAAAGTAATAACCAGTCTTGGGATAAGAAAACACAAGATGTATTAAGGAGACAACTGCTTGGCCAGTTTGGCCATCAGGACTTTGGAAGACGGAAAAAAATGCTGACAACACAATTTGGAGTCAGACTATAAGTAGTATGATGTAGTCAAAAGAGAAACCAAAGTTTCTAATTCTAGCTCTGTTATTTTACCATCTGCATGCCTTTGAGGAAGTTATTTAATCTTTCTGAGCTTCTATTTTACATGGTAAAATGAAGATGATAATACCAACGATACAGAACTTTTTTTTTTTAAGATTTTATTTATTTATTCAACACAGAGATTACAAGTAGGCAGAAAGAGAGAGGGAAGTGGGCTCCCCGCTGAGTAGAAATCCCGATGCAGGGCTAGATCCAAGGACCCTGCGATCATGAGCGTAGCCAAAAGCAGAGGCTTAACCTGTAAGGTTTTATAGGTGAAATAAACACGACACCAGGCAAGGTAGGTGCAAGGGGCAAGATTTATTTAAGGCACTCTGCGGTGAAGTTTCAGGGCTCAGGAGAAGGGGAGCCAGGAAAGTTGCGCCGGGAGGAGGTGCGCACCCTCGGGTGAAGTTCCACGACTCTGGAAAGCAGAGTGGGGGAAGTCGCACTGGGAGGGTGTTGGCGGGGGTCTTTTATCTGTTTCCTGCATAGTTATCGGGTCACCTATGGAGACATGACTTGGGCATACATCCTTTTGGTGGGAGAGTCAAGGGTGAAGGAAAGGGTGGGGGAAGAGGCTGGAAGATGGTGGGACCCAGCGGTCAGTATGAAAAGTTCCTGGCACAGTACAACTGGTCATAAGTGTTAATTTTCCAAATCCCAGGCTCTTTCCACCTCCACAGTGGCTTCTTCTCTGACAGGCAGCTGGGAAAGGAGTGACCAGACAGACCTGGCTCTGAGTGAGGGTTGGCCCGTTACAAGGTCTTTGATCTTAGTCAAGCCATTTAACCTTTCTGAGCTTCAATTTACTCATCTACAAAGTGAAATTAACAGTTAGTACTTTGCAGGATTATTGTGCAGTTTAGAATTGGGTTACATTTTGCACGCAACCATACCCGTTAATCGTGGAGACACAGTAGGTTTTAATAAATGATGGTGATGAGGAAAAGAAGGAGGAAAAGGAGGGGTTACCATTGAGATCCTTGAACTTGCAACCAAGAGCCTAGGATTGATCTTGTAGTTTGTGGGGGTCTTTGAAAGTTTTTGTTTTTCAGATAGGGTATCATAAGAGGAAATGAAGAGAATCTTGACTTTGATGAGCACGGTACAAGAATGGCGAGACTGTGCCCAGGGCAGGGAGAACGCCTTGGGGGCAGAGAGAGACTGGTTCCCTGGAGACAAAACCCAGCTGTCTTCATGTATGTGCTATATAGTTCTTTTATTGCCAAATGGATTCTTTCCTCCTTAATCTGACCATTGTGAATCTATGAGAGAGACAGACGTGGAAACGGAGAGTGAGAAAAGGACCCACAGAAAGAGGGAGAGTTGAGGAGAGAGGTGGAAAGATGCATAGCTACAGAGAGACAGGAGAGAGGAAAGCTGTGTTCACAGGCTTCCTGGCTTTTTATGTGAAGACATCTGGCACATGGCTGTGCCGGCTAGACGCAGGTGGCTTAGGAGAATCGCATCCAGGTATAAACCTGGAATCAACAGGCTTGAATTTTCAGCTGCCATGTGGGCTATTTTAAATAAAACTACAGGGAATTGAAGTGAAGGTGGTGAGAACACCACCTCCTCTCTGTTATCCCACCTTCACCAAAATGTGCTTAAACACCTGAGAAGCGCTCCTTCCCTGCTGTCTCTGTGTTACCTGCCCACTGCCATCTGGCTCTTCCTGGTCCAGAGATTTCTGGTCGACCCTGTGCCCACAGAGAAGGCTTCCCACACCCTCTTTCTGCATGTTCTTTTTCATCTGCGTGCTTTTTTTTTTCTTTCCCTAAAGGAGGGTGAGTTTGCTTTCATAAGAAAGGTGTTCAGCTTGGCTTATTCTGAAAGCAGAATGTCTTTAAGTTCAGTTTCTCTTTTTCTTGACTCCCTCCTATCCTTTCCTCTCCTTTTTCTAGCCAGTCATCCAAACACTGAAGGTCTGATGGGCTCTGACAACCTACAAAAGTTAGTTTTTGTTGCCAGTTGTTTCTGCTCTAAGGGCTGGTGTCCAGTGTGTAGGCAGTTGGTATCTAGGCCCCAGCCAACTGGGAGGAAATGGGGGTGCTATGGAGCAGCACTGGGGGGTGCCCAGACCCTGGGGGGTGCCACCAGTGTGCGCCTAAAGCAGGACTAAGGCAGGACTGCTGTGACCATTCCCCAAAGGATAATGTCATCTATTGTCTCCTAAGAGTTTTTCTCAGCCCACCTTCTAGTTCTCAAAGATCCCATTGTCCTGCTAAGATGGATGGAAATGGTGGCGCCCAAGATACCCATTTGCTGGTTGTAGGGGCATTTTCTCTAGTGCAACATCTCTTTCTTGTTTTAAAGAAATTGTAATGAAATATTTCATACATCAAGAGTTCATGTAAAGGTAATATGAACACTCATACCCAGCACCTGGGTTAAGAAAAAGACTGTTAACAGAGCACTCAGAGGCTTCTCTGTCCTGCAGCTCATTCACTACCCTCTTCTAACTTCCCCCAGGTATTTATGGTCTTACTTTGCTTAGGAGTTTAAAACATATAAAAATATAGAGAACAATATATATATGTTTAAAATGATACATATTTACATAGAAATACATATATTTAGTTCAATATAATTCTCTCTATATATATACATATATATATCTCTGTACATTTCTAAATAATATATCAAATTTGCTTGCTGTTGAATTTTATATAAATGACATCAAACTGGGTATGTTCTTCTGCTAATTGCATTTTTTGCATGAAATAATGTGAGATTAAGCCATGTCAATGCATTTAAATACTCATTCCTTCATTTCTTCTGCAATATAGTGTTCCACTCCATAATACAGTATAATTCACTTATCTATTCTCTGTTGACAGATACTTAGGGTGTTACTAGTTTTTATAAATAGAAAATTTGAGATGTTTTTTACAATGATAAATTCTAATGCTATGAATGTGTTTTGGACATGACCTGGTACACATGTGGGAGAATTTCTCCAGATTTTATATGTTGGGGTGAAATTGCTGCATCAAAAGGTGTGAACATTATCTCCTTATTTCCAAGAATTTTTACAAAGTGGTCGTATACATCAAACATCAGGGTATGAAGAGTTTTCATGGAGCCCATCCTTGGTAATAGTCTTTTATTGCCCAACATTTACATTTCCTGCCAGTCTTGTCAGTATAAAATGGCAGATCTTTCTGGTATTTAATTGGCATTTCCTTAGTCCTTATGAGATAAAACTTTTTTTTTTTTTGGTCATTGAGGCGTCCTCTCTTGTGTTGAATTCTTTGTGTTTCCAACACATCCCAATCCATCTGATGGAACTCTCTGTATATGGCTCAGGCTAGAAAAGGGAGGGAAGATGTCTGGTGATAGCCTGTGCTCTTTTCTCCCCAAAGGCCCCGAAGAAGCAGGAAGTGGCCGCTACGGATCCCGTTATACGATCGACATGGGAGTCGATGAAGATGATGACGGATTTGAAGACTACCTAGATTTGGATGTCTCCTTTGAGGAGGTAACCAAATCTCTGCTCGTAAAACCTGGGTGTTCTTGATCTCATGCTGAACAAGGCAATTTAACCAATGGACCATGAACATTTTACTTCAAACTTACTTAATTTGGCCCATTTGCTCTTAACATTTATTTATTTTCTCTATTAGGCTCCAGGTGCTCATAAATTCATAGTAACTAGGGACCGACCATGCAAATGTCCTATAGCCAGCCCCTGCCTGCTGACTTCACAATCTGGCAGAACCACATTTAGATTTCCCACCAAGTAGACATGTATAAAGTCAGGTATTAAAAGGAAATGAACAATTCCTTGACAAAGTAATACATCTTTGTGATATTATAATAATAAAAATCAGGTGCTATCAGCTTTACCACTGATTTTCTGAATAGCATAGGGAAAGGTACTTAAAATCCTTGAGCCTCAAGTGCTTATCCATAAATAGGTTCTACACTCTAGGGTTTTGAAAAATAACAAAACTGACCATATTTTGAAGTATTAGACATCAGCCATAAATAAGGCTGTCTAAACACTGTGCTCTGTGTCAAACCTGAACCCTTTCTCTTCTCTGGCTTTAGGTGAAACCGCTCTCTGCTCTCAAAGGAGGAAATAGGAAATATTTGGTGGAATCCAGGAAGGAACACAGGTCAAACCCAAAGACTGCTCCGAGGCTTGTCCCCCCTACTCTAGCATCTCTCCCAATGACTACGGTGGCTCCCCAGCCCACTCCAGCGGAGAGGAAAGGAAAGAAGGGCATGGCTATAATGCCAAGGCTCTTTGACATGTCTTGTGATGAAGTGATCTGCTCTGCTGACAGCTTTTGTATCAATGACTACACCTGGGGGGGCTCACGGTGCCATTGCAACCTGGGCAAAGGTGGTGTGAGCTGCTCAGAAGGTAAGCCCTTGGTGGGAAGAAGAATGTGGTGGGGAGGTTGGCTCCAGTGGGACCCAGGGGCAGTTTTGTGTGCCACACATGGTTCCATGGTTCCTTCTAGCCCTTTTTTTTTCCCCCTTTAGATAAGCACCTTGTCCATGTATTCATAATTAAGTTAGCTGTCCAGGAAAAACGTAAGGCCACTTCCATTGCTTCTAGTTGAATAGAAGCAATGTGTTTCTATGTGTGCCGTACATGTAGTATTTTTGGAGCAATTATTGAATAATCCTAATGACACCTTGGGGAGGCAGACTTTACTTGGATCACATCTCTACTGAAAAAGTGCTGCTGAAACATGGGCATGAAGTTATGAAAGATGATAACTGAGCCAACTTGTAGCACATAAATATCCAGCTAGAAGGCAGGTGTCAGTGATCTTGAAATTATTGATTTCTTTTTTAGGGTATCAAGTTAACAATCTCTAGTTTCTCCCTAAGAATTTCAGAAGCTCAGAGTTCCCAAGAATCAGAATCATAGGTGTCAAAAGTAGAGAAGATAATAAGCTAGGTGTAACAGATTTGGGGGGTTTCACTTAATGACTTCTAGGCAATGGCATATATTGATTTTTGCACTTGAACAAATAAGGAAATCATATAGTATGCTTTTATGTTGTCTTTTTCTCTTTTTAGATATTGTTATACAGTATCCTCAGTTCTTTGGCCACTCCTATGTAACTTTTGAGCCTCTGAAGAACTCCTATCAGGCGTTTCAAATTACTCTTGAATTTAGGGTAAGGATTAGTTGTTTGATGAATGCCAATTGGACGGACATCTTAGCTGGCATTGGACCATATCAACTAGGGTGCGCTGGGAGTGCAGGAAGTGTGGAGGTATACCCCAAAAGTAAATACGACACAGAGTCTGTCCTTAAACACATTCACAGGGTAGCAAGAACAATGGGCACATTCATACGTTCAAGGGTGCAGTGAGCGGAGGGTGGATTCTGTGTGTTACTGAACTATGGAAGTGGCTGGCTGGCCAGTGAGAGCGTGTAGGTCCCAGCCCTGTAGCTCATCATGGTGACTCTTCACAGACCGGGATCTCAGAGGCATAACGAATTCCCCATTCCAAAATCCCTCGTAAAGGGAGCTCCCATGTCTGCCATCCTTGCTATGACTGTAATCGAACGCATAGAAAAACTGCTCTATAACAGTCCTTGCACGTAGTGAGAGCCCAGGGGATGCTCTCTGACCTGAATCAACAACAAATCAGATCTCAGTGCAGGATTTCAGCTTAGAGTTCTTCTTTTGGGCATCTCAGCACAGCAAGGGTTGGTGATCTGGAAACAAGTCCCCTTTGAGGTCATGGTCACAGTGTTGAGTGTCCAAAAGATGATCCGTCCCAGTCTCGGGCAGCCAACAAGTGTGAAAACAACCCAGTCTAGCAGCAGGGCAGATTTTATTGGCCTGTTCCCCTAACAGAAGGAAAGAGGCAAATGCGCACCCTTCTCCAGAGGGAGGGAAGTGAAAAGGACTTGTGTTTTTTTTTGGTTTTTTTTGTTGTTGTTTTTTTTTAAAAAAAAAGTATGTTCTTTGGTGGAAATAGAATTCGATGGACATGCAAACAGCCTCTCTGCCTGCAGTCTTTGTGCACATGGTTTTCCTGGGGCTCTGCTGGTAGACCCGCCAAGCAAGGGAAGAGGAAGGCCAAGCCAGCTTTCCCTAAACTCGCTGCCATTCCTCACACCCTGTTTATATTGCTGCCCTCTGTTTACTGTAAAGGAACAGAGACTTGGGACCTGGGAGTTCACTGGAGTACCGTGTGCTCAACCCCTTTGTAAATAGGGCCACAGAGAGAACGCTCAGGTTCCACAGTCATGAGTGTTTCCAGGTGGTGCTCATTGTTCATGTGGCTTTTGTTCATACACTAGGCAGAGGCGGAGGATGGCTTACTGCTCTACTGCGGGGAGAATGAAAACGGGAGAGGCGATTTCATGTCTCTGGCCATCATCCGACGCTCGCTCCAATTCAGGTAACTCCCACCAAAACCCCCTGTATTTGTTAATACCATCCTACATTATGTTTATGATTTTATAGTGTGAGTAAAATATAAATGGGATGGGTCCCTGCTGATAAATGAATGAGGTATATAAGGTGAGCCTGGAGAAATTTACTGAATAGTGGCATAGCAGGAACGCAGGTCCGCCTCGAAGCTTGAGTTCAGTCCGTTCATTCAACAGGAAATACTTTTGGAGCCCCTGCAGTATACCAGGCACGGTTGTAGGTCTGGTGACTGCAACAGTGAGCCCAAGCAATCCAGTCTCTTCACTCCCCAAGCTCAAGTAGATGTGACAGGAAGGAAGCTGGGATCTTCTCATCTCCTGTGGCAAATAGGACTGATGGCCACAGAGAGCAGACAGGAGCCTATAGCCTCCTGAGTGTTCCCAGAGGCTCAAAGCCCATCCTTGGCTCAGCATCCCCCCAACCCCCGCCCCGGGGCTGCAGACTGGCACTCCTCAGCCCTGGTCATTTCTCTCCCAACATACTTTGGAAGCCACCTTAAATCTGTGAGGGGTTTTCTGGGGCCAAGTTTTGTGGAGGTGTGAGGGTTTGAACCACCCTCATGGTGGTGTACACAGCAGCTATCTGAGAATGACCAAGGAGGATCAGCCTTGTCCTTGTCCCTAGTGCACTGGTTAAGGTCCTGATGGCACCATTCCTCTGCTGCCTGACCTTCAGCAAGTGACTTAACCTCTCTGAGCCCGCATTTCCTCCCAGGACTCTTGTGAGGAGGAAATGAATGAATACACGAAAGTGCTCAGAACGGTGCCTGGCTCGTAGTAAGCACTCCAGAAGCATCCGTCATTATTGTCTTTTGATTATTTCAGCCCCCAGATTACTTTAGGTTAAGCTGGAGAAGACGGTAGAACATCCCACTTGGGGAAGACAGCGGTCCACCATTGCTTTGACTCGTGGGGGTCCGAGGCTGGGCCAGGGTCCGGACAGCGGTTCTCACACTCACACAGACACTAACGCTCGGAGGATACGTAGCACTGGCAGGAGTTTATGGCAGCCGCCCTCCAGCTTTGCATCTCCTGATTCCTCCGCCCCCTCTAGATAAGCCTACTCCGCCACGCATCTCCACCCCATGCCTCTGCACTGAGGATCATCGAGGAGACGCAGGGAATCCATGAGAAGTAGCTGCAGTTAGTGCAAGTCCTGAGAAGGATGATGTTGGTCACGTGTCCTTCCCCACTGGCCATCTCGGGACCCACGGGGAAGCGGCATGGCAGCCGTCTGGAAATTGACGGGAAAGGGTCAGAATTCTAGACGTCAGGCACAGTGACTAGCGGGTGCCCTGCGCCATAGGGAAGTTGGAGAAAGAAAACAAAAACAAGAATAAAGCAATCGTCTGAGAATGTTCCCCCTCCGCCCACACCCCCCAGCAAAGCTGGGGCCTCCTGTGGAAACGGCACTGCCTTTGGGCACAGCTGAACACAGATGGCGGCGCTGGCCGGCTTGCCAAGATGAGTGTGAAGACTTGTGTTTTTTACATTTTATTAATATCACTGAGCCCATCATCTGGGAGTTGGGGGAAGTCCCCAGGGAAATACCTGGAAGCAGAATGACTCAAGTTCTAGTTCGCCGTACCTTGGATCCACTTGAAGCATCTGGCAGTCACTGATGGCAGGAGGGAGGTCTTAGCGGCCCATCCTTTTCGAAGCTGCAGAGAAAATCAGGTTGGAGAAGGCCCCACATTTGAAGGGTCTGTGGACAGATTAAAGATGGCTGGACTGAGACTGGCCCAGAGAGCAGGCAAAGTGTAGCTCTTTCATGTGGAGATTGAAGCAGTTCTTGATACTCATAAGCATATCCAAACAGGTTGACTCTCAAAGAAGCCATCACCCCGAAAATGCTGTTGAGGGGGTCAGAACACCTAATGAGCTGGTTGAGCAGAGGGCCTTTTCCTCCTTTTCCTCCCCACAGGTTTAACTGCGGAACCGGGGTTGCCATCATTATAAGTGAAAGCAAAATCAAACTAGGGGCCTGGCACACGGTCACGCTCTACAGAGATGGGCTGAAAGGGCTACTGCAGGTGAACAACGGCACCCCCGTGTCAGGCCAGTCCCAGGTGAGTGTGAGCGCCCTCCATTAGCATCCCTGCCTCCTCCCCACCCCCACCTTCCCACCCCCCTCCCTGCTGAGAGCTGAGGCAGACAGGGCAGGACACAGGCTCAGGGCACTCATCCATCCCACATCTATTGAGGAGAAGAGTTGAATTTGCAAGCATCATCACTGAGGGGGTGCAGAAACACACAGTTGGCCTTGTGCTCATGGCCATGGCCTCTTTCCACAAGGACATCAAAGCCAGGGGAGAAGAAGGCCCATATTGGAAGAATAGAAGCCATTATTAGTGCCAAACACAAAGCTTGCTTTTAAGGCAAGGGTGTTGCCGTGTGACTTTAGAAAACAGTCCTGAAAAGTTCCCTTGGTTGAATCTGCAGGAATGATCCTTTCATCCTACCACATTGCGGGGGGGGGGGGGGGGGCGGGGGGGGATGATTACAGGAAGTGGTCAAACAATTTAACTGTTGGGCTACGCAGTAAATCACCTAGGTATTCACATATTGGTCATGCACTGGGCAATTTTAGAATAAACGGTTTGGATTAGCAAGCTGCCAAGGAACTGAGTCTGTAATTATAATCAGGCAGGTGTCTGTATTCTCTGAGGAAAAATGTAGCAAAAAAGCCTTTGTGTATATGTGTGTGGTTTCCTCCCTGCCTGGACTATTCCCTATTTTTTACTGGCAGGACATATTATATAAAGGGCCATGCCTTGCTGATTCCCATTAATTTGGACCCCCGTGGTTCCAAAGGAACAAGAATCCAATTGAGTCACTGAATCCTGTAAGGTCACTTATGCATATACGCATGTTATTTCTAAGGAAAAAAAGACAAGATAAATGAACTACAGAATCATATACATGCCAGGACAACAGCCCTAATATGATTACAGTTAAGTCTGATAGGAATAAAGAAGTTTGAACTTGGATCCCAAATACTAACTGTGAAAATAGGATGGAGAAGCTGTAATAGAAGCAATACATGTGAAAATGTCTTACAGTTTAAAGCAAGGAAATTCAATAAAGGTTAATAAACAGAACCATGTAGTAACAACAAGCTCAAGAAATGATAAGTCCCATTAGTAGAGACCTCCAGAAAAATGGAGGTGATAGTCCTATTATATTCTAGGAGCTATGTACATAGCCTCCAGTGCTCTAATGGTAACTCAGATCCTCTAAGAGGCTTGCATTCAGATCTGTGATTGCACTCTAGGAGGACCACAGTCGAATTGGAGCATGTTTAAACAACAGTTATTGAAACAGGAAATTGACCTAAAATCCTTAGAATGATCAACAGAAGGAGCATTGTTTACTTTGGAGAGAAGATGAAGGTGTGGATGGTGCCTTTTCATCATAGAGGGAGAGTTTGGGGGAAGAAGGACTTACTCTGTGGACCCCCAAGGTGAAGTGGGATGGGGAGATCCTAAGGAAGTGATTTTAACTCCAATTTATCATACAAAGGTATGCAGAAGTGCAACAGATGATCTCAGAGACTGTTCCCTGTCTTTGGGGGTGTGCAGAAAATACGTTACCAAAACCTTTTGGTAGGGACACACAAGGGCTCCAGAGTCAATGGGAGATTGGACTGCATGAGTTTCCATATCTTTTCCAATCCTGTGGATCTATAATTCTAATGAATATAAGAATTAATTGCAAGAAGCATTTAATTTTATGGCTACTCAGGGCAATGTTTGCTTCTACTACCAGGATTTGCTAGCAAGTTGAATAAGCAGGACAATTGTGGAATGTTTGGTAAACTGTCTTGGGAGATAGTGACTCTGTCTTTTTTTTTTTTTTTAATTTTTAATTAGTTATTTGTCAAAGTGAAAGGGAGAGAGAGACAGAGAACACGCACAAGCAGGGGGAGCTGCAGGCAGAGGGAGAAGCAGATTCTCCACGTAGCAAGGAGCTTGATGCCTGACTTGATCCCAGGACCCTGGGATTGTGACCTAAACTGAAGGCAGCTGCTTAACTCACTGAGCCACCCAGGTGCCCCATGACTCTGTCTTAAATCAAGGTTTACAAAGTTCTTTAGGGTCTGGCTTCAGCCTGATTCTGTAGGGGAGCTCTGTAGTATAAGTTACATCTCAGAGTGATCCCAACCAAAGCAAGGGAATTGGACTTTCACAATTTGGCACCCGTCAAAAACTGTTAAGTGCTGTGCTGGGTATAGGCTAACTCCAGGGCACTTCCAATTCTCTGATAGCAGGCAAAACAGGCTCCAGAACCCAAAGCAAACCTATCAGAGGAAGGTAAAGGCCAATTTTATCAGACTATTGTCTAGGATGTTGTGAGGGAGGCTCAGAGGAACCACTCACCCTACAATCCATGGAATGTTCCAGAAAAGAAAAAAGAAAAAGATTGAGTTGTCAGGCCCCTGCTGTGATCCTGGAGCAAGGAGCAGAGTGAAAATGGGATCCAGAGTGAGTTCTGAGGATCTTAATGAAATAAGCCCACAGGGCATTCAATTCATCTAACAAAAGCAGTGTGCCCAGTGGCTGGCGAACAATCCTTAAAATTCTCTGTAAGTACTTTAAAGCGGCCTAGCTCATATTCAGTCCACTAGTTATAAATCATTCTTATCTATTCATTAGAAAAGATAAAGTAATGATTTAGATGTTCTATTTGTTGGCAACAAAAGTCTAAAAGATAAAGATTTTCTTTATTTCAGTGGCTTACATTCTGGGCTTTTTATAAATTCTGGCAACATGATTTTCCCAGTCCCCTTTAATCCAAATGAATAAGATATTTCTTTAATATATAAAAACAGCAACAACAACAAAAAACAAATGACAAAGGGTACCTTAATTTTGTCCTACCTAATGTTCAGGTCAGTATTTTATAACCTCAAAACCTACAATCCAGATTGTGGTTTTCTCTAAGATTAGAAATGTCCCTACCTAACTATAGATATACACATACACAAAAGTTGTATCCGTGAGCAAATTTCAAAATATTTTGCAACACAATCTGTGTGGCACTCCTGCCCTCTCCCCCGCCACACACAACTTTTCTTGCAGGACATAGTATATGGGAGACTAGGGAAGTAAAAGGTAAGTGTTAGCCCATATATACACAAAATTACCATTATCACCTTTTGAGACACGCAAGAGCCCTATGATTCATCCAAGGTACACAGTAAGTTGGTGTCGGGACTGGAAAGAGAAAGTTGTTTTTGGATGTCCAGCATGGTGCCCTGCCTGTTGGGTTACTCTTGGCTCTGACCCACCTTCCCTTCTTTTCCCTTCCAGGCATTCCAAAACCCCTTCTCAAAACACAGCCCTCGGAGGAGCTCCCTAGGTTTCCTATAGCAACCATGGGTTTAATTTTCCAGGCAATGTTGTAAACATAAATACAGATGGAAGAAAGCAGGGGGGCTATAAACTACATCTTAACCATGCCCCTCATTAAAAATCTGTTGTGTTTTGGCTTTCGATTTTGGTCAGTGAGTTACAGTGTTCATCTTTCTTAAAGGGCCAGTACAGTAAAATTACCTTCCGGACACCCCTCTATCTTGGAGGGGCTCCCAGCGCATACTGGTTGGTCAGAGCAACAGGAACAAACAGAGGCTTTCAAGGCTGTGTACAGTCACTCACCGTTAATGGAAAGAGAATCGACATGAGGCCTTGGCCCCTAGGGAAGGCACTCAGTGGAGCTGACGTGGGTAAGTGGTTGCCCAGTTGCCTGGGTGCTCTTCTGGGATTGCCCTTCTGGTGTGGGCCAGGGAGGTGAACAGTTTCATGGACTGCAACTGTAGGCACCTGGTTACCCCAGAGGTGGGCCCAAGAGGTGAGGTTGGTGCTTTGCAGACATGGTGACCTGAGCCTGACCAGCAAGACGTGGTAAACAATATGGCACACCTAACCCTTGGTTGTGTCCTGCTGCCCTTGGCCTTCTCCATGAAGCCTGGCACCAAGCAGTTTAGCCCTTTCACCCTTCCTCCTCAGTCCAGTGGAAGAGCCAACACAATAATGCAAGAAGAACTTTCATAAGCCCTCTGCTTCCAGAGAAATGACGAAATTCTGATTCTTGACCACTGTGTCCAGCACTTTCTTATCTGCCTTAACTCCTCACACTAGCTCTACGAGGTAGCGATTGTTACTGTTATGCCTATTTTATGATTTATATGTTTACTTTACTTTTAAAGATTTTATGTATTTATTTGAAAAAAAGAGAGACAGAGATAGTGACAGAGAGCACAAGCAGGGAAGAGAGGGAGAAGCAGGCTCCCTACTGAGCAGGGTGTCTGATGTGGGACTCCATCCCATGACCCTGGGATCATGACCTAAGCCGAAGGCAGATGCTCAACCAATTGAGCCACCCAGGCACCCTTGTTGTGCCTATTTCATACATGAGGAAACTGGGGCTGAAAGTCAAATAAAACTTATCCAAAAGATTAGGCAGAGGTAGGACTGACTTTTTTTTTTCTATTTTCTTTTTTTTTTTTTTATTAAGACTATTTTTTCAGCAGTTTAAGGTTCACACAAAAAAGTGAGGGGCAGGTACAGAGATTTCCCTTATACCACGCACCCCCACCTACATGGCCTCCCCCATGACCACCATGCCCCTGGTTACACGCGGTGAGCACACACTGACCCAAAGTCTGTAGCTCGTGTTGTGGTTCACTCGTGGCATCGTGCGTTCTGCGGGTTTGGACAAATGTATAATGTAATACCACCATTCTGGTGCCATACAGAGCCTTTTTGCTGTTCTAAAAGCCCTCTGTGCTCTGCTCATTTCTCTCTCTCCTCTCTCCCCACCCCCAACCTTTGGTAACCACTGATTTTTTTTTTTTTTTAACATTCTCTACGATTTTGCCTTTTCCAGAATGTCACATAGTTGGAGTCATACTGTAACTAGCTTTCTCAGACTGGCGTCTTTTGGTTAGTGATACGCATCCAAGTTTCATTCATGCCTTTTTTTTTTTTTTTTGTAAGATTTTATTTATTTATTTGACAGACAGAGATCACAAGCAGGCAGAGAGGCAGGCAGAGGAGGTTGGGCGGGAGCAGGTGCCCTGCTGAGCAGAGAGCCTGATGTGGGGCTCTATCCCAGGACCCTGGGATCATGACCTGAGCCAAAGGCAGAGGCTTTAACCCACTGAGCCACCCAAGCACCCATCATTCATGCCTTTTCCTGGCTTGGTGGCTCATTTCTTTTTGGTGCTGGGTGATATTTCATTGTCTATATGTACTATGGGCTTGTCTGTCTTGCTCACTGAAGGGCATCTCAGTTGCCTCCGTGTTTTGGCAATTATGAATAAAACTGCTCTAAACATCAGTGTGAAGGTTTCTAGGGTGGACATAAATTTTCAACTTTTTGAGATAAATAACAAAAGAGAGTGTGATTGTTGGGTCACGTACTAAGAATATGTTTAGTTTTGTGAGAAGCTGCCAGACTGTCTTCCAAGGTAGCTGTCCCATTTTGCATTCCCACCTGGAATGTTTGAGAGTTCCTGTGGCTCCACAGTTTTGTTAGAGTTTGGTGTTGTCAGAGTTCCAGATTATAACAGATGTGTGGTGGCATTTTGTTGTGATTTGCATTTCCTTGATGACCTATCACGTGGGGTATCTTTTCATATGTTTATTTATCACCTGTATATCTTCTTTGGTGAGGTGTCTGTTAAGGTCTTTAGCCCATTTAAAAAAAAAAAACAGATTGCTTTTTTATGGTTGAACTTTAAGACTTTGGTTTTTTTAATGAATTTTGGACTACAGTCCTTTTTCAGATATGTCTTTTGCAAATATTTTCTCCCAGTCTGTGGCTTATCCTCTCATTCTCTTGTCACTGCCTTTCATAGATTAGAAATATTTAATTTCAGTGAAATTGAGCTTATTGGTTACTTCTTTTAAGGGTTGTAACTTTGGTGTTGTCTCTAAAAAGTCATTGCCTTACCCAAGGTCATCAAGGTTTTTGTCAACACTACCTTCTAGAAGTTTCACAGTCTTGTGTTTTACATTTAGGTCTGTGATCTCTTTGAGTTAATTTTTGTGAAGGGTGTAAGGTCTCTGTCTAGATTATTACCTTTTTTTTTTTTTTTTTTTTGCATGCAGATGTCCAATTGTTTCAGCATGATTTTTTGAAAAGACTAGGATTGTTTTTTAAAGGAATAAGGATGTTTATTCCATCACTGAGAGCAGATAGGTAATTCTAAATTTGGTTAACTTGGTGACTGTTTTAGTCTGCTGGGCCTGCTGTAACAAAATACCACAGACCAGGTAGCTTTAATAACATTCTTTTCTCACAGTTCTGGAAGCTGAAACTTCATGATGAAGGCGCTGGCAGGTTTGGTTTCTCCCGAGGCCTTCCTCCTCGGTTTGCATTTGGCAATCCTTCCTTCGCCGTGTCCTCCTGTGGCCTTGGTCGGTGCCTTTATCCCTGGTGTCTCTCCCTCTTCTTATAGGACACTGCTCAGATTGGATCACTAAGACTTCAAATCACCTTATTTACCTTCTCAAAGGCCCTGTCTCCAAATACAGGGAATTTGGCTTCAACCTATGAATATATTTTGTAACTTCCTTGTAAGATTACTTTCTCCAGATGAGTTGTAGTGCATATAAGTACTAAGAACAAAGCCTTGCACATAGCAAACATGTTGTAAATATTTCCTGCTATTAATATTATTATTAATATCCTGACTCCACCCATTAAGCAGGCTATAAGCAGTTTTTTCTCTCTTCATTGAACTAACAGGGAAACAGCCCTGAAAGATCTGTGGCCTCCAGGCCGTGTGGTCATCTGATGGGTAGTTATGACATTGAGAAGTTGAGCAAGGACCAATTTCTGGCAGTGCTTTAAATTCTCACACAGTGTGAAACCAACCTCTCCATTGAGCCGATGGCACCAGGCGGGCCTACCTTACTGGCTCTGGGCTCCTCAGGAGCTACTATTGGATTCTTTGATGACTGTGAGCCTTATGATGAACCTTAATGGCAGACATCAGTCACATTGCCTTTTTTTATTTTCTTCCCATCTTTCACCCTGGCGTGCTGGAGAAGGGCTGCTTCCTCATACTCCATACTTGCTTTAGTCGGAGTTAGTCCTTCAGAAATTCAAGTTCTTTTAAGTTAAATGCAGTGCCACCATGGGGAAGGCTGGGCTCATACCAACAGCAGTGAATTTCTGGTGGGGATACAGGCTTCCAGAAGAAAGTAATGACAGTAGCAGACCCATGCTTCCTCTGTCTGGTACCTCTAAGTTGGCACTGCTGTCTGCAACCCCAGCTTTTTCTCTGTTCCCCTCCCCCATCACCTCAGCCTGCCTCTG
This sequence comes from Mustela nivalis, assembly GCF_964662115.1. Lineage (NCBI taxonomy): Eukaryota > Metazoa > Chordata > Mammalia > Carnivora > Mustelidae > Mustela > Mustela nivalis. The sequence goes on along the minus strand of NC_139022.1, from coordinate 150,472,985 downwards.
CTCCTCAGAGGGACCCTTCATGCCCCAAGCCCTCCCACCTCATCCCCTTCATTAGATTATTCCCAGTGACTGAACTCTCTTTAAATTCATGTTCTAGACTAGTCTGCGATCTCAGCAAATTTTGCATTCTCTGGGCTAGACTTTTCTTTTACTATTTCTACCCAACTTCTCCAACCTAAACCAGCAGCACTCGTTTTTTCCAATCCTGTCTTGGATCTTCACACACACCCCACTGGGTCAGCGTGACAAAGCCGCTTCCCAAGTTATTCGAGACTCCAGAGGTCTGAGGTGTCCGTGGGTCTCCCCATGGGCTTGTCGGTTTTTTAGTCATTCTTTCCCTCAAGATACTTGTTTCAGCATCTGCTTAATGTCAGTCATGACTCTAGGTGCTGGGGATAAAGTAATGAACAAGAACCGGAGCTCAGCCCTCACGTAGCTGCCGCAAGGAGAGACCAGATTGAACACGAGTAAATGTAAAATGACGTTTGGCTGTAAGTGTTACAAAGGAGGAGTGATAACACAATAATAGTGTGTAATAAGGGAATTGTATGAGCAGGAGGTCCAGGAAAGCTTTCTGAGGATATAATGCAAAGTTGCTATCTGAAGCATTTTTCTTTTAAAGCAAATAAGAGAGGGAAGAACATTCCGGGCAGAGGAAATGACTTGTCCCAGTGGGAGTACTGGGGGAGGTGGGTCTACCGGGATGTAGTCTGTGTTTTGAAAAGATCGCTCTGGCCGCGGACAGCTTATTGGAAGCAGTATTTAGGACGCACGTTAAACTGGCCGGGCAGTGATGGCAGCGGTCCAGATCAGAGATAATGGCGATTTGCTCCAGGCCAGTGGTGGTGGCAGAGGTGTAGACTAAGTTGACAGGTCTTCAGTAGGGGAGACCGACAGGCCTCTGTTCTGGACTGGGGGACGAGGGGAGGAGGTTGCTCCCTGCCCGTGTGTCCTTAATGTCTTCTACCCCGTGACCTTCTACCTTCACTTTTCTCCTCAGTGGCCTCACTTCTCACTGGCTCTCACTTCATTGTCTTGCGTAAACACAAGCTGGCATCTAGTAGGTTCAGTGTCAACAAAAGTGATTTCATTTAGTGGGGCCAAGGTACTCCCAGCACTCTAGGCCCGTGACCTGAACACCAACTTTCTTCCTCCCGCTCTAAGATTGGGAAGATTTCCTCACTTCTAAAACTGACCTGTTTATCTCCACTTTTCTTCTGTCCTTCCCGACATCCCTGGACCTTGCTACTAGGATCATCATTTCAGAAACCCAAGGGTTCTTAACCTTTCGTGTGCCATGAACTTCTTTAAAGGTCTGGTGAAGCCAATGGACTCTTCTCAAATGTTTTTATTATTTTCTTTAGGATTTTTTTTTTTTTTTTTTGAGAGAGAGAGAGAGAGCAGGGGGTGGAGGGGGCAGAGAGAGAGAGAGAGAATCCTAAGCAGGCTCCATGCCCCAGTGCAGTGGCTGACGCAGGGCTCGATCTCATGACCTGAGATCATGACTTAAGCCAAAATCAAGAATCAGATGCTTAAGTAACTGAGCCACCCCGGCATCCCAAGATTTTATTTTTAAGTAATCTTACCACCCAATGTGGGGCTCAGATTTACAACCCTGAGATCAAAAGTCACATGCTCACTGACTGAGCCAGCCAGGCACCCCTCGAAATGACATTTTTAAATGCAGAGAATAGGGGCACCTGGGTGGCTCGGTTGAGCCTTTGCCTTCAACTCAGGTCATGATCTCAGGGATTGAACCCCATGTGGGGCTCTCTGTTCAGCAGGGAGTCTGCTTCTCCCTCTGCCCCTCCCCCCAACTCATGCTTGCTCTCTCTCTCTCAAATAAATAAATAAAAACTTAAAAAAAAAATAAATGCGGAGAAAAATATTCCTGATAGGAAACACTTATATTGAAATAAAGCCATATAATTTTTTTTTAAGTTTTGTTATTGTAGTAGTATCTGTGCTTCTTTATAAAGCATTAGAGAATAAGATTATTTAATGGGGGTGGAAGAGCTACCATGGTTTCAAAGTAGTAATTAGCATAAATGATATTTTGAGATATCTGCAACGAGTGGAATGTGATATAACAGTAACTCGGGACTGTTGGCCACAGGCCACGAGCACTACCCATTCTTAGAGGCTTGTTGTCTATGTTAGTAACTGAGGGGAACACTCCCGTTCAGTTGGAAGTGAGGTAAAATAAAGGTTAATGTGTTTTATCAGTTCACGGACCCCCCCGGCCTGGTCTTATTCTCACTTGCTCAGGTCCCCCTGCTGAAACCCAGCACCATGCCTCACATAGCCCTGCTACCTTCCGCGCTTGGGAATCCCGGGCACCTCGCTCCTCTCTTTCTAGACCCGACGCTCCCAATCTTTCCAGGCCCCCATGTGAACCCCCTGCAAAAGGGCTTCTGCCTTCCATGGCACAGCAAAATCCCTCTCCTAAAACCGGGTATGGTCACCCCTTTACAAACCCGCAAGCCTTTTTCCAGGACTTTCCAGCAGTATTAACTCTGCCTGCTTTCTGTGCTCTGGCTCCAGAGCTTCCCCAAACCTGCCCTGAGTCCTCCCAGCCCACTGGCCTGTTCTCCTGTTGTCTTCTCTGCCAGCTCCTCACCCTTCCCTGGTTCCTGGAGTCCCACAGGGTTCTTTCCCCATCCTCTCTAGGAAGCCCCTCCACTCCTGGTGTCCAGGTTACCCCCACGTCACTGCCGCCCCCCAGCGTGCCCCTCATGTGTATAGGGGCTGTGTCCACGGGGCTGAGCAGGGGATGCTGGCACAGGGACCATAGGCTTCCCCTGAGTGAGGCTAGCTTCTCTGCCCAGAGCGACCTGTTCCCGCTCCCAGCCGTGCTCATGGCTCTGCTCCTGCCACTCTATGCAGACGGCCTGGCGGGGACCCCCTGGACATTATGCTAGAGTCTGCCTCCACTGACAGCCTCTAGAAGGAGCTGGCTGTTTCTTCCTTGCCTGTGTCTCACTTTCTCTCCATGTCCCCTGCCACCACCCTGTCCAGCCCCAGGTTCCCTCTCCGTAAGATTTCGTTCCTGTTTCCCACGCCAGCGCTCCTGGTCCGGCTTGCATACCATGGCCAGCAGAATTAAGCCAAAACACCCTTTCATCAAGGAAATGCCCCCTCCCACTCCCACCTCTTAAAATATAGTCACAATGCAAATATATAAAGTAATATTTTCCTGCATGCATCTAAAATAACCCGAGAAGCTCGTTCTACCCTGTGGGAACAGCCCTTCTCTGAGAAAGAGCCACAGCCCACCAAGACCAGTGGGGGCACGGCCCTGCAAGTTTGGCTCTCGGGGATGCTCCTCACCCTCCCCGCGGAGCCAGGATGCTGGCCATGTGCTCGGACTGTGACTGCAGGCCACCTGTCACTTTGGCCTGAACTTCCAGGGTCCCCAACTGGGATTTGCCAAAGCCAGCCCACCCTGGCTGGAGCACCGAGCCATCTGCAGGGGCTCGAATTCACCTCTGTCACGGGCCCCTGCGGTTGGCCTCCTCGAGGGGTGCACACTCTACCAGCCCAGTTCATCCTCCCAGGGAGGCTGAGCACGGAAACAGGGACTGGATCAGCTCGATGAACACAGAGGGCTGAGGACGAAAGGATGTGAGGCTTGCAGAGATGACACAACCAGGCCAACGTTGGGGGTGGGGGATGCTTTTAGCTCAGGCGGGCCCAGCATCACCAACCTGCAGGGCACAGGGCTGGACCCCTCAATCAGAGATGTGCCCCTTTGCCCCCATCCGGGAAAGAAGTGTTTTGTACTCACCTATGTCGTTCTGGACCAAATACTGGCCCTTCTGTCTAATTTATTTCATATATACAAGAAGGAAGACAGCAGAAGCAGAAGACAAGCAGCGCAGGGGAGGTCCATTTGTTCCTCCTTCAACCGATGATCTTGACAATGACAAAATGTGCCCTGCATGGGCCTCTCTGTGTTCGGTAAAGAGAATGGACCCATCTGGCGTGGAGTGTCTCACCACTTTTTACTCCAGGCCACCTTGCTGTCTCCCATGTGATCATAACAGGGATTCTGGAAGGCATGTGCTGAGGTATTAGGGAGCCCCCTTACCCCTCACCCCTCCCTGCCTTAGACAAAAGAGTGGATGGTTCAGGCCAGGTCATACATTAGACATGGCTTCAGTCCCTACCTCATTGCCTCCACTTTGAACCCCCAGGGTGTTAGCACTTAAGGGAACTGCGGCCACACCAACAAGAACACTTTTAACAGAAATGCCTTGTTGATGTGGCGAGATTGAAACACACTCTTGTAGGAATAAGAGAGAGATGAATTAAAGCAGAGACAGCTCATTCATCCTCGTCAGTGGTCATAAATTTGTCCAAGAATTGACTATTGATTAACTGTGTCCACCATGTTTTGAAGATTCGGTGATTCTTCATAAAGAACAAGCCAAAATCAAATTAAAACGAAGGTACGTTCCACTTCCTCTGAACTTGTGCAGCGATACCAGGGAACAGGAGTGGAAGGGAACTGTATTTATCCGGAGCCCTGAGCTGTTGGCGTGCTAAGTGCCATCATCTCGGCCTGGCTCCCATGATGGATCTGTTTGGTAATTCCTCTTCTGTATTTAGGGGAATGCAGCAGCGGGCTCTGTGATGAGGCTTCGTGTATCAATGGTGGCACCTGCACGGCCGTCAAAGCCGACTCCTACGTTTGCCTCTGTCCCCTTGGATTCAAAGGGCGACACTGTGAAGATGGTGAGAAAGAAGCAAGTTGACTGTGATCTCTGCATGGTTAATTCATGTTGATATAATTTTTCATCAGTGTGCTTTTAGCAAGGTCCCATACATTTTTATGGAATTAAAATTTATGCAGTGTTGGGAGACACAGGAGAATCTTGTTTTAACAATTTTATTTATTTAAGAGAGAGTGCATGCACGAGGTGGGGTGAGGGGAGAGGCAGAGGCAGAGGGACAAGCAGACTCCCCGCTGAGCAGGGAGCCCTACACGGGGCTCAGTCCCAGGACCCTGGGATCATGACCTGGGCTGGAGTCAGATGCTTAACCCAGGTGTTCCCCCCTGCCCCTTTTTATAAGGTTGGTGTGTCTTTGAGTGTTCATGGGTCAAATCAGCCAAGGATATATTCATTTGAAGATACTCTTGGGCCAGGCTTTGGTGAGCTCCTTTTGGCCCCCCCAAAACTTAGAAAAACCTCTGCGCATATGGTCTATATCAGACCATTTGCAGCTCATGCTCGTTAGAATGGCTGACAGTTTCAGAGAAAAGGTTGGGAAGTGAGACGCAGAATCATTAACAACGGATAGGACAAAAGTCATCTTGACTCTCTGTTTTTGTACTGTTCTAGTGAATCATTCCACCCCTCTATACCGTCTGCCTAGGTCCCGGTACATGTAGACGCCAACATGTGTGTATATACATGTAAACACATGCGTGTACACAAACGCACATACAATAATGGAAAATTTTAAAGATTTTTAAAAGATTTTGGAGCACCATGCAGAGTTGAACATGTTTTAATTTTTTACCAGTGGTTTAAATTTGGACCTAAGACATCATCCTGGGAGAAAATCTTTTGAACACAGTATAATCTCAAATCTCATTTCTCCTAGAAGAAGGCCTATGGTTTCCAGAAAACCAGAGCTGTTACATATCATCTCATACTTTGTAGTATAACATAATAAAGGTTGATCCTTGCTCACATCACACATTGATGCAACTAGGTCGGGGGGAGGGGGGGAGGGTCGCACCCTCTGCTCCATGCAGTCCTTCAGGGATGCAGGCTCCTGCCTTCCAGTGGCTCTGCCGGGGGGCCTTAGAATCCACCTCCCGCCACCCCCCCTTCCTGCATTCAGCCAGCAGATGAGGGAAGAGGATGCGTGCAAGATGGAGGGAAGTTTTAGGGCTGGACCTGGGGTGCCGTGTGGTACTCCCACCCACATTCTACTGACCGGAATTCAGTTATGGGGGCCAGCGAGCTCAGGGCCGCCAGGAAATGCAGCTTTGCTCTCTATGCAGGAAGACAAGAACGTGGCTAGTCCTGCCCCAGAGGGATTTCTAATGACACGCTTCTATCCTCAGCTTTCAGCCTGATCATTCCACAATTCAGAGAGTCGCTGAGGTCCTATGCTGCAACCCCCTGGCCCCTGGAGCCCCAGCATTACCTCTCCTTCACGGAGTTTGAGATCACGTTTCGGCCGGACTCGGGGGACGGCGTCCTGCTGTACAGCTACGACACAGCCAGCAAGGACTTCCTGTCTATTAACATGGCAGGGGGCCACGTGGAGTTCCGCTTCGACTGTGGCTCTGGGACCGGTGTTCTCAGGTAAGGGCTGCAACTTTCATGCCCCCCCACCACCCAAACGCTACACAGCAGTCACTATGGGAAAAGATGACTTTGTCCTGATAGCTAGCACTCTTCCTGTCTTCCCTCCACAGTTACCTTTTCTGAAATTTGTCCTTGTGTTTATAGATAACATGCTTCCTGTGGCTCAGGCTTTCCTCCTGACAGGACTTCCTTTTCTCCAGTAACTCCCCAGCAGGGAGTGACTCTGTGTGTCCATCTGTGGCAGGCAGGCTAGCTTTGGCCGGGGTCCCCTACCTTTCTTTGCTATGGTGCCATCAGGAGAAACGGGAGGAAGTGTAATTCATCAGCACGTGCTCGGAGCATCCCTGGGTGGGCGCTCAGCAAATAGATGACAACCAGCAAAGAGGTATCAGAGGACATGGAACATAAATGTCCTTGGTGACCTCGCTTTCCATGCTTACTGTCCTCTTACACTGTGTCTTCGATGGTACCAGCTACTAACGAGTCTCTTACACTCTCCACGTAGAGCCGGGCGCGGAGTCAGCTGTCACAGAGCCCCATCCCTGAGCATGATCTCCGGAAGGCTGTGTGACAGGTGGTTTTGATAGCGTGGCGGTGACTAGTTGCTTCTTAAATACTTGCTGGCAGTGGCAGAATTGGCTCCGAGTCGTCAAACCTGTCCTCCTGGAATCCCGCTTGTACTGTTAATTTATTAGCAGATCGATTGTTCCCATCCAGTGTGTCGCTATTTTGATGACTCCCCTAGCCTGTGGATGGTACGGGCCCATGCTCTTCTTATTTGTTTGTGTCTCCCCCTTCTTACCATCTTGCTCCCACAGTAGTTTTTACCTTCAAGCCAGAAGCCTGTTCATCAAAGGCAGACATGGTTCTTGTTCCTATGTTTGGTGAATTGTTTTTTGAAACTCACTACAGTGTTTTGTTCAATGACGCCCTGCAGCAGGAAACCCGACGGTGGTGGTTGTTTTAAAGGAAATCGCGGGCTGCGTTCCATCGTAATTCCTACTGCTAGACTATCATTTTTAGGAAGAGTGTTTGGGAGAGATGTTACAACCTTACATCGCCCTTAACTGCTGGCCGTTTTTCATGGCTGATGAGAAATGCTTACAGCATTAGGTTCCAACAATTCTTAAAAAGGACTACATTTTTGTACCTCTGGTTATGCAAAAATGTCCTAGGTCTCAAGACAACTTTGGTAGGTATTTAATTGATTCAATTTACATATGATTATGCAAAACAGTTGAAGCAATTCCAGTAGAACTGTTTGTCAAGTTGAGAGGGGAAGACACCTTGAATATCACCTTGTGTTTTCACATGGCTTCCTCCTGGACATGGAGTGACCGAAAGCGTGAGCGGAGGGTCGGGTTGATCAGCCCTCCTCCTGGACGGAAGGCACCCCCAACTCCGCACTCTGCAGTGACCGCTCCAGCTGTGAGGTCACAGACTCATAGGACCTGCGTGTCCAGCATCTCTCCTTCATAATTCTGTGCCTCTTTGAGACAAGAGGAGGCTTTAGTTTTTTGTTTTGTTTTGATACTGTGAGTTATTGTCTTCTTGCTTGGCAGGAAAGCACCCAGAAAAAGGATTCTGCATATTGGTTGTGACAAAAGAAAGCAAGTGCTCAAAGTGTTCAAGGGGCAGAGCACCCTCTGTCCCATCCCCTCTCCAGTATAACCTGACAGCAGTGATTACTATGGTGTTTCAGGAGCTCCTTTGCAAGATATTTATTTTGAAAACCATTTCAAAGACTTCCTGCTTGATTAGTAACATTCGCTGAAAACCCCTAACCACAGGAAGTTGTGGAACTGGCCAAATCATGTTAACTTTAGGAAAAGGAGAAGGCAGTCAAGTTCATTATGAACCTGGTTCAAAAATCAAGGCAATTGCAATGAGTTTGTGATGGCTGTGATCGATCCCAGCATGCTGAGGAAGGCAGGTATTGACAGGGAGTGACCTCTGCAGGACGAGCACGCCACCAAGGCACTATGACTTATCACAGAGATGGGGCTGCTGTAAGAGTACCTCTGGTTTCTTTATTGCATATCGATTTAGCCAAGGTGATTAAAATCTAATTGCTAAGGACAAATCACAAAAGCATTTGCCAGAGCAAAAAAAAAATCAAGTGAGGGGGTGGAGACCTTTCGATAATTGTGCCCATTGGTATTCCTGACAGTTTTCTAAAGATGATCCAGGATCAAAAAATAATTGGGAGGTTCAGTGAAGGCTAGGAACTAGACACCGTTAGAAATACAAATGCAATAATTATACTCTTCTTGCATACCTCACTATCCAAAGTAATGTGTAAAACTCCTGTCAGTAACATTTAAACTTCAAGCACTTCTACCTTGAATTAGTAATTGAATTTTTAAAGTACCTTTAATCCTTTTTACAATATCAGATAATATGGAATCTCCCCCCAACATTTTTATGAGAAATTTCAAACATGTAATAAAGTTGGAAGAACTATACAGTAAATATCTTTGTATCTCTCATTTGCCATCTATAATTAATATTTTGCTATATTTGCTTTGTCACATGCCTAGCTATCCTTATATCCATCTATCTGTCCAATCATCCATCCATCCATCCATCCATCCATCCATCCATCCTATTTTTTATGCATTTCAAAGGATGCTGTAAACATCAGTACAGCAGAGAATCTGTGTTTTACACCAGAGCCCAGGTAACTTCTCCGTTTTCAAAGCTTATGTGCAACTGTGATCACATCTCACCCCCTCCTCACCTCTCATTTAGAAAACCAGGCTCATCTGACCCACATTTCAGGCTTGTTGTAACGAATAAATAAAATAATAATTGCAATGTTCCTACCGTAAAGGGGTCCGAGCTCCAATAGATGGACCTTGCCTGCCGTGCTTACTAAACAGGAATGATTTTCTTTGGACTGAATGAAATGAGGCATCTGAGGTTGGCCTCGGTTGCATTCTGGAGGATTCATGAGTGGGATCTGTAACACTGAGGATGTTAACCCACGCTCAAGTTTCTTTCCTTCAACAGGAGTGAAGACCCCCTCACCCTGGGCCGCTGGCATGACCTGCACGTGTCTCGCACAGCAAAGAATGGGATCTTACAAGTGGATAAGCAGAAGGTGGTGGAAGCAATGGCAGAGGTAAGAAGGATATGCTTTAGTGGGAACTGGGGTAGTGTTTTCTCCCTCTTCTGGTGAGAAGAGCAGCAGCGTGGTGGGTAAGTACACGGACCCCAGTGCCAGGCTGCCTCACTTAACACCCAAGCTCCCCACTGGGCAGGTTTCTTCACTTTTCTATTCCTTGGCTGTGAATGGGGGAATGATGTGGGAGGTCTCTTACAGTTGTTGCAAGGACTGAGTGAGCGACTACAAGTATGGCGTTTACAAAATTGCTTGCCACCTCCACCCCTACCGCCCATCCCTGCCGTTGTTCGAGTCAGTGTCTGATAGTCAGGACATGGACTTGGAGCGTGGGCCTACGGGGGCCTGCCTTGGGTGAGTCCTACACCTGACCCTAGGCTCCTGGGTTCCAGACCTAGTTCCATTCTGTCAATTCACATGAGTCATTTGACCTCTAAGTTTTTGTTTTCTCATCTATGAAATGGGGATAAGGGTAATGATAATAGGGCCTAGTTCACAGAGTTGTGCAAATGAGAATAACTATACATGTAAAACGCAGTGGTACTAACGCACGGTCAACCCTATGCAGCTTGACTTATTTGTTAATAGAGTACTCTCGTGACCTCAAGAACAAGAATTTCTACTTGTTTATAACCTTCATCCATGATTTTATTCCCAAGGTCATGTCCAAAGAAAATAACATTTTTAAGAAGAGATAAGAGAGGTTTATTTTAAATTATAACCTACCAGGGTTCTTTACACACAAAACATTTAGTCCCCCCAAAACAGTGGGGAATTTGGATTTTCTACTATTTTAATTCCCAACAGTCTTTGTTCTGAACATCACCAGATTTAAAGAGGCTATTAATGAATGTGGGTATTCTGATAAGAAAATGGATTGGTAGAAAAAAGAAAAGGCAGGAAAAGAGACTTTTGGTGAGGAAAGAGATATTGGGTTGAAGAAGAAAAAAGGAAGGACACGTATATGTCCAGAGGCCAGCATTAGGGATGGCAGTGGTGAGAGGTCCTGTCCGAACCAAGGACCTCCTCATGATTAGAAGAATCCCAAACTGGGTTCTTCTTTAAGAGGTGAGGACCCTTCAGACCTACAAAATGTTCTATATGTATTTTGGCAGGAAGGAAAGAAGGAGAAAGGGAAGGAAGGAAAACAGGGCGGAGGGGAGGGAGGGATGGTTGGAGGGAAAGAGGGAGATGGATTGTAAAGGGAGAACAGGAATCACTTCTGCTATGACCCAGAAAATTCTAACAGCTGAATTTAGTCCAAGATAGAAGTAGAAATTCACAGCTGTAGACGTGACTGTATGTTGACTTAATATAAATTCAAAAAAGCGCTGTATCTCTGTAGGCCTTAGTCACAAACATTTGTACAACAGGAACAAGTTCAGAATGGGTATATTTGTAGATAGTAGGGTCAAGGCCTTTGGTTACAAATAAAAAACTCTTCAGGACATAGTATTTACCATTGGTATTCTACAGCGAAGAGACAACACAATGGTAAAAACCATACCTCACAGTTTCTGTTGCTACCATGTCAGAGAGTGAGAATTAAACCAGCATGGTAGAACCTCTGCCCCCCTGTTGGCTTTTGAACCAGACAGGCTGGAGCGCAACTCCCACTTGGAAAGCTATGTAAACATGAGGGTTAAGTGTAGCTATTCTGGGTGCTTGTGCCATGGTTTTATCTTTTTGCTTGTTTGTTTTGAGGCAGTTCTGAGGCAGGTGTGGAAGTCCCCATGCTTGATCTCAATGAGCTGAGCCTTAATCACATCTTCCCCCGCCAGGGCTTTCTGCTCCCCACACTGCCCATACCACATCCAAAGGCATGGCTAACCCTTTTGATAGAGCAATGGTATTAGGAATAGTGGTTCTAGAGCTTAGAGGTGGCTGGGATTAGAGAACACTGCTGGGGGTCAACCCAGGATGTCAGCCCCTAAGTGTCCACACTAAAGCCAAACTGAGCCCTGGGTCGTTCAGCTGAGAAATACCAACCATCCAGGGTTGAGTCCATTTCCAACTTAAGGGCTCCAGAAATCCCAACCAGTGGCTTCACTTAGCTTTCCCATCCACCTCTAGCTAACCAGAAGTGGCAGATCTAGACACGAAGCCTCATTTTGGTGGGGTCTGTTTGCTTTTCTCTTGCGGTTTCCCATGGGTGGGGCAGCTGCAGCCCAGCCTCTTGTCCATGGGTTAGGGGTAGGGGCAAGGGTTTTGCTGAGCAACCGAAAGGAAGCAACTCTCACCCCATGAGGCCGGTCCTGTTCCAACTCAAAGGTTCTTCAAAACAGCCTGTTTCTCTGAAATCCCTCTGACCCTACAGCCTTCCTCCTCTCCTCTTATTATCTGACTTGAACTTTTGGGTAGCAGTTAAGACGCGACAGCGATGGGTGCCTGTGGGTGTGTGGTGACAGCTGCTGCCTGGGGCAATGTTCTAGGCAGCCGCTAGAATTCCAGAAAGCCCTTCGGCTTCTTTGATGAGCACGGCCTCCTGCCAACCCTGGGCCAGTTAAATAAGAACCCCGGAAGCTGCCAAAGCTTATTGACTGAAGGTGGTGCTGTCTGCATCCCGGTCAAGACCTCTCTGCCATTACCTGGCTGGACCCCATCACTGTGAGCTCCCCCCAAGATGGTGCCCCTTCCTCTCTGCCCTCCCTGTCTCCCCATCCCTACTCGGACCTGGTGCCATATCCATTCTCCTCCCTCTGACCAGTGATCTGCCTAAAACACAGATAGGACTATTTTCTCTCACTGCTTTTTGGGTACAGAGCAAATTTCTATGCACGCAGTGTCTGATCCCTCCCTGCCTCTGTTCTATACCTACTGTTTCCCCACAAGCCCTGACTTTGTCTGGTTTCTACAATTCTGACCCTTCCTCGACCACCTCCACCTCCCCAACTCTCTGGGTCCAGGTTAGGGTATGGGACACACACCTCCCGCCAGCAAGTACTTCCAGACTCACCAGAACTGCCCTTGCTGAGTCCCACCTGCCCGTGTAAGCCTCTGGAGGGCAGGAACTTCCTTGTTCCCTCTTGTCTGGCCAGCATTTAGTGCCTGGGACACAGAAATGCCCAATAATACTGATTAAATCAATGACTAGATGATGCTACTATCTATATTTCATTTCCCCATAAATCGGAGGCAACCTGGCTTATGTTACCTAAAGAGTGCTCATCGCAGAGATCCCAGATTTCAATGTGTCTCCCTTTGTTGGAACATTTTTCTTTTTAGATTTTTTTTTTAATTTATTTATTTGACAGAGATCACAAGTAGGCAGAGAGGCAGGCAGAGAGAGAGAGGGAGAAGCAGGCTCCCCACTGAGCAGAGAGCCCGACGCGAGGCTTGATCCCAGGACCCCGAGATCATGACCTAAGCCGAAGGCAGAGGCCTTAACCCACCGAGCCACCCAGGTGCCCCCCTTTGTTGGAACATTTTAACTTTTTGCTTACAGCTCTTATCTGGAGGAATTTGGACACTAACTATGACGTACAGTTTGTTGACCAGCCCACGCCTGAGAGTTTAGGCTGGGAAGTAAAAACCAGTAACAGGGGAAAGCCTCTGGGGGTTGACATGGGAAGTTTTCTCAGAATATGGAAAACAGAAGAATTTCTCTACCCTTTGTAGTTGATAAGGAATGCCTCCCACTCACCATGCCTGCCTTTTCTCTTGGCCTCCAGCGGTTCTGTCTTTACCACTGCCCATATAACAATAGCTGGTTACACAGGAATGCTGATTATGCATCCAACCCGGGACAAAGTGCTAAGGAAGCAGATCTCAGCCTTCAAGAGAGGCAAGACTGTGCTTATGGCAATCACAAACGCCTCCAAAATATCAAAAGCTACAATAAGGGCTTATTTCTCACTTGCATATCCATCTGTGGTCAGGTGCAGCTTTTTGTAAAAAAAAAAAAAAAAAAAAAAAAAAAAAAAAAATTTATTTATTTATTTGAGGTGGTGGGGAGGATGGGGGCAGACGGAAAGAATCTCAAGCAGACTCACCACTGAGCACGGAGCCTGAGGCGGGACTCGATCTCACCACCCTGAGATCATAACCTGAGCCAAAACCAGCCAAAGTCAGATGCTTAATCGGCTGAGACCCCCAGGTGTCCCTGGTCAGGTGCAGCTTGAATGGGGCACTCAGGCTGAGAGTCACCCTGAGCTACTGTCTGACTCGGAAAGCTTCTGCGAAGACGTGATTCATTTCTCTGCTGCCTGAGTTTTATTGCCTGGAGCCAGCTCCCTCGCCCCATCAAGATCAGCAGGTTGGAGCTGGTCTTCCTGCAGGGAGAGGGGGTGCTTTTGGAGAAGCGCTGACTATGGGTGGGCAGTCGTGCAGCCCACCACACGCACCGTGACAGCTCTCGGTGGTAGACATTAGGGTTCCCATTTTATAGATGTCTAAACAAAGTCTCGGACAGGTTACTGCACTTACAGACATTCCAACAGTGGGGGTAAGTGGCGATGCCGGCCAATGTGGAAGTCCAGCCAGCCTGCTGGGCTGCGTCCCTGGGGTGTCTGTACCCATTGGTTGCCTTGACTACCTTTTCCGAAGCTATGTCGTGTTTCGTGTCTCCTCTCTTGGCAGGGAGGCTTCACGCAGATTAAGTGCAACACAGACATTTTTATCGGTGGAGTCCCGAATTACGATGATGTGAAGAAGAACTCGGGCATCCTGAAGCCATTTAGTGGAAGCATCCAGAAGGTACCGGCTTCACTTACGCATGTTTGTTGTGTGGCCTGGTCTGCAGATGATGGGCGCGAGAACTGTGAGCACTGTAATCCAATGCCTCCAAAAAAGAAGCTTGGGGAAAGTTGTAAGGTTTTCTTTGTTAATGCTAGCCACAGAGCTTTCCAATCCCACTTTCTGATAACGTCAGCTCCCAGGCCTCTGTCCAGCAGACATTCCATGAACACAGCTCAGTGAAGAGGAATCCTTACCGTCAATCCACCAAAGGATCCGGGCAGTGCTGAGGGAGGGAGCAGGCTGCAGGTGGCTGCCGATACTTCTGCCGAAGGGGAGGAGGCCGAGGGGGTCTTCTAGCCGGTCTTGGCTCTGTGCTTCCCTTTGGGGTTACTCTGTGGTCTGCTCAAGTCGGAGCCAACCCCCAATCCAACCTCCACGCCCACTGACACCCCTGCAAGTTAACAATTGTTCACCCATCACGTAACCCAGCCCCTAAGAGCATAGGTGAAGGAAGTCCTTCCGTAGAAGGTTGAGCAAAAACAATCCTTCAGCTAGTTAAAGCTATAGGACACTGACCCCACTCATATTTGTCTGTTATTCCTTCCCTTAGGGCTGCCCATGACCTCTCCAGTTATGATAACATGTTTTGTCTGTAACAGACATGCAGGCTGACTCACCAAACCAGATTTCCAGGACCATGAAACCCTGGGAGAAAAAGGATTTGAAGAAAAGCATATTCGATTCCTGGATGTTAACTTTGTCCTGTTTTCCTTTAGCAACCAATGGTGGGTGGTGGGCCGCGGATCCTTTCTAGCCTTGGGATGAAGTATGGGGGAGGCCAGAACGAAGGAGGCCAGTGAAAGGAGACCCTTTCATGATTTGCACTCAGAGAGGCCCCACGGAGCTCTTTCTCCTCTTGTATCCCACTGTGGGTCCCACAAAAGGGGTCCAGTCAACACTTGCTGACTCTGATGTGTTTCCCTGTGTGGCTGAACAGCGATATCCGGGACACCTCAGCTCAGCCCATAGTCCCCCATCAGCACGGTTGGCTGTGTTTAATCATGTGTTTTAAGTTCTCACTTAGAAAGCGGAGATGCTAAGGGGCCCCACACCCTCTCCCCACCCTTGTCAGGCTTTCCCCCTCCCCCCTTCACACAGCGCACAGAGCCCTTTCCTCCGCACCTCCTGGGCAGGACACCCTCCCCTCCCACGGGCTGAGTCACTGGCTCTGCCATGTCCCGTGGTGGACGGTAGCATCTTGGCTTGTCTCAAGTACGCATGACTCAGTTTCACAGTCTTTTCACTCGGAGCATGAAAAGGGGACAACTATAGAAGGATTCTGGCTGCTTTCTTGCAGCTTGTAAGATTCAAGACCAGGAAAAGAAGTGTTCTCCCAACTCTCCCGACACCCTCCAAGATCTAGGCAAGCCTGTGGAACCACGCATTAGTGGCAGGAAGGACCACGGCTAACCTCTTCGGACGCCCTGCAGGGCGGAGGTCTTTCTGAGAGGTGCTCTGTCCGCAGATTCCACAAACTGACTCAAGATGCAGCCGAGGTTGGAAGTGCATGACGCTGAAGCACCCACAGCTCAAAACAAACACACTCTCCACAGCAAGGGCTGAAAAGCTTGGCTCCGTTTATTTGGGGCTGGAAAGCCCAGTAACCTCTCCCCGTCACCCCTCATTTCCACTAGAGCCCCCACTGCAGGGAGCAGGGTGTGAAGGCAAAAGAGCTCTCCTGTCCCAGCGAGTCTGCACGCAGTGCGAAGAATGGCATCTGGGTTTCTTTCTTTCTTTCTTTTTTTTAAATGGTGGGGAACAGGATGTGGAGAAGAAGGGAATTCATAGAGGAGGGGGTGGGACAATCAGGAAGACCCAGTTGATGGAGCTGTAGATTCCCCAGAGCCCATTAGCCAGAAGAACACAGCAGCACAGGGTGAAGCTTCTCCCAGCCCCACTGCCACCGGGAGCCATCCATTTCCCTTTGGTTCCTGCCCGTGTGGTTCTTTCTTTTGTATTCTTTCCTACTTGGCTTCACAGCAGCACCTTTCTTCCTTGGCTGCATCTTCAAGTCACTTGGAAAGCTTTTATTTTTTTTTTTTTTTTAAGATTTTATTTATTTATTTGACAGAGAGAAATCACAAGTAGTCGGAGAGGCAGGCAGAGAGAGAGAGAGGGAAGCAGGCTCCCTGCTGAGCAGAGAGCCCGATGCGGGACTCGATCCCAGGACCCTGAGATCATGACCTGAGCCGAAGGCGGCGGCTTAACCCACTGAGCCACCCAGGCGCCCCACTTGGAAAGCTTTTAAAAGTGACTGCTGACCGGCCCCGACCCTCAGAGATGCAGGGGGGACCTGCCTGGCACCCGGCCATCGGTACTTTTCTTAAAGTTCCCCAGGCCATTCTAACAGGCAGCCAGGTTGAGGACCCTCATTTATGGGGACCTCTTTATGACCTGGAATCTTCCAGAGCCAGAGGATGCTTTCCTCTCTGCAGAGTCTCCCAAGGGCCACAGGTAATGACATCAGTTTCTGCATCGCTTTTACAAGGTGATACAAACACGAACTGGACGTTTTCTCTTTTATGAAAGTTCCCTCACCAGGCGTCACGCAGGTGAGGATGCCAAGGGAGGCTTCAGCCGACTGTGAAGATGTGTCCCGAGTGCCCAAACGTCTTGACCTTTTGTCCCCTGCAGATCATTCTGAACGACCGCACCATCCACCTGAAGCATGACTTCACGTGGGGCGTGAACGTGGAGAACGCAGCCCACCCCTGCGTGGCGGGGCCCTGTGCACACGGGGGCAGCTGTCGGCCCAGGAAGGAGAGCTACGAGTGCGACTGCCCCCTGGGCTTTGAGGGGCTGCACTGCCAGAAAGGTAGGCACGGAGCGGGAAGGGGTGTCTCTGGAAGCACGGGGGCCGCACTCTTCCAGGAGGCACTGGGAACCCCAGGACAGCCAGGCACATGGTTTTGAGCAGTGAGTTCAGGAACATAATAGCTGGTATGTCCCATGGTTAATTATCCTATTAAAGAAGAATCATAATGTCAAAGTATCTTTAACAGTGGGCCTCTTCCCTGAGAATGCCCTGATGGTCTAGGTACCAAAAGCTTAAATCCTAGTGTCTTCAAGTCACTTGGAAAGCTTTTAAAAGAAGGGTTTCCGGGACCCATGCCTCTGAGCCATACCCAGAGTCCGTCCTGATAGGTGGGTGCCTGGGCTTTAGAGGCTGGTAAGTATGTTGACCTCTACCTGTGAACATGATAACGAGAAATCTGAGAAATCTTGCCCAGGACAGAAAAAGGTAAATTCTGCTGAATTATAAATAACCTTCTGTGAAGTGCTATTTTTCATGCTCTTTCCTCTGTGCCTGGGTTTCCTCCTCAATAAAACGGGAGTAATCATGCAATAATGTCTAACACAGACGGTGGTAATATAGGTTAAATGAGGCAATGCTTATTCCTGAGAAACATGTCTACTAAGCCCTCAACCAGTACTCACCGTCATTGTTATTGGTGAGAAGCACCTGCTCCCTGCAGGTGCTGGGAGCTACTCAACTTCCAGCCCGCCCTTGTCTGAAAGCTAGAGCAGGTCACAGGCCCTACATGATGGAGCTTCCCACATCTGCCCCAGGGAGGCCACGGACCTTGTGTCCAGAAGAGGCCTACCAGTATATGGTCATGTTAGGCCATTGGATCTTTTTGTTTCAGATATTAGTACGGCCTCACCTGTCTGGGAACTAATTTTAAAAAAGGGGGGGGGGCATCAGGCCACAGGAAGTGAGGTGGTGAGCCTCAGTGAAGGGACGTGTGCTCTCTCTTTTCCATCTCTTTCCAGGTTCCTGAACTTTATCAGAATTCAGGCTTAGGGGAAGACAGTTACAGGCAGATGCTGTAGTATAGGAATAGTAGGAGAACTTGTTTTGCAGTGACCATGGGAAATAGAAATGCTAATTTGCTGATTGGAAGCCTGCAGTGTATTTTATTTCAGTGAATTTTGAAAACTGCGTGGCAAATTATATGAAATATGTTTATGAACATAGCTCACCCTGTGATGAACCCCCGAAGAAGAGTAATTGATCCATTTCTGGAAAGATCCTGATTATAATTCTAACAAGCAAATTGTTGTTTGGCTAATGGCACGTACTTGTGGAGATTTAGTTCAAGAGCAGCCCATTCATTCGGAAAATTGAGTTTGGATTTTACACATTAGTGTTTGAGTTTCCTGGGTCTCCAGCTTTACCAGAAGCAATTCGGATTTGCTCCTGCCTTAAATACTCACCTTAATGGTCCATATATAAAGTCCAGCCTTAAATGAACATCTCACTTTGAGAATTAGAGGAGGAAGGACGGGATAATTTGCGATCTTGTTAAGCCTCGTTTTCCGCTGCAGAGCAGTAGCCGTAACAGATCTAAAGTGCTCACATTTATAGCTTTCTAACATTGGGTTCAGGTTCAGTGAGAAGCAAGTATCACCAGCATGAGGAGTCAGAGCCCCAGGGAGGGCCTGGACAGCAGCCAGGGAGCCTGGGGGGCATTAGGCCTCTTTTTCTGGAATATGCTAGGCTTGAGGCCAGAGTAAAAAACTATCACCTCCCCTCGTGTTGTATCAGTGTTTCCTTAAGCTTTGAAATAAAGATAGTGTTTCTGCCCCAACAGCAGCCTGGGCTACTCCTAGGAAGGCTTATGCATGGCAGGGGGGTGGGTGGCCTATAGCAGTCATTTCCTCTGTTAATTGGCTTGAGAGCATTAATGGGACACTGGGTACAGGTTAGGGCTGTTAAGGACAAATTTTCTGGGCCCCTGCAGGCACATGGTGGCATGCAGTTGTCACACGGACTGCTCTAATGTTGGGGTGGGCATCACGTCCTGAGTGAGGATTGGAAAGAGAAGGGAGAGAGATGGGCTGCTCTACTGTTCCACAGAGATACAGAAGAACATTCTAAAAGTTTGGTTAGATTCTTGGTGGGAGAGACCAGGAATGCTCAGAAGCCATCCTTGGTCGTCAGGATGAATCTGACTGGTAGACAGGAAACAGTCTTGTCTCATCCATCGAGGTGGTCCCTAACTTCCTATATTTAAAAGTTTGGGCTTTTTTTTCCCCCTCCCTGATAACCAGATCATGTTTCAAAAGCAAGAACCTATTCTTAGTATTCCCTCTGGAAGTGAAATCCTTTTACAACAACACATTGCGGAAGTCACCAGCGCTAGGCCTCATTCAATCCATGCCACCTTCTCTTCCAGCAGTTTAGTGTTGGAGAATCCCTGGTGAGTCTGGTTTTCTCTACCCTGGTCAGGGGGTTTGTGGCACACAGGCGATTTCCTCTAGGACACCCATTGGGGGCTTGGCACCTGTTCTCACTTCTTAGTGGCCCAGGAGGGTTGGAACCAGAAACTCGGGCAAATCCTGGAGTGGTCTAGACACCCAGACCATCACAGGGGTCTAGGGACCTCCCCCTCTGTCCATGCAAGGCTGAGCTCAGACAGAAGTTGGCATCGAGCTCCCACTGAGTGCCTTACTGCTCCCGGGATGCTGTGGGTTCCCTGTAGTACCAACAGCTATGGAAGTCTGAACTGTCCACCTCAACCTGGGGAACCCACCAGGCCAGGAGAAGCCAGTTGTTCTGACTCCCAACCTACTTCTAGCTTCAGGTGCCTACAGAAATCATACGGCCTGACTTTGGTGGTCCCCTCTCCTTCCGTGTGGGGTCTCTCACTCTTAGGTGCCTTCTGCCACCTCACATCTAAGCACCCCCTTGGGGCACCCCAATACTGAGACTCCCCCTCTCCTCTCACAAGAGGGGTGTCAGGAAGGCCTCCCTCCTCAGAAAAGGTATGCCCCGTCCTTACAGATTTCGTTTCTCCTTCTCTCTACTCTCATCCAAATTTACCCATCTTGCGTCGGGGCCCTCAGAGTTCTTGTATCTCAGTAGGTTACTAGTGAGTTAAAGCAGAATTTCACAAAGCTCATGAACAAAATTAGGTTCTAAGAAATATTAATGGCTGTTTTGAGCACACATGCGCAGACAGACAACATGCGTTCACAGACACAAAATGGGAGCTGGGGTTCTGTGGGCTGATAATCCTGAGTAACCCCAGTTTCAACAGCTCTCTCATCTGGGGGACTTCTTGGCGCCTTGGCTGTGATCAGAGTGTCCAAGACAAGGTAGAGAATGCAGCTGCCCCCCCGCCCCGGCCCCCAGGGCTTCTCCCAGCCAATAGCACGCAGGCCATTTGGGAAAGAACTCTGAGGCCCGGCCTCCCTTCCCTGCATGGACAAGTTTGGACTCCGGGCGTGCAGGACCGGTCCGGCCGCTAGGTGGCGGTGTTTCACTGCAGCGGGAGAGCCGCTCCGCACTCAGAAACTGACAGGGAACTAACTGGGCTTGGGCACAGGGTCCTCAGTCCTACAGGATGGGATTTGTCTCATCATTGCACATCTACCACAAATGCAACATTTCGAACATTTTCTGTTGTGTTTAGCCAATTCACAGCACACTGTGAGGTCTGATTTAGATGATTTTGCTTTTTCTGGTCCCAGTATATGAAAAATAGTTCAGTACATGTAAGCCATAATTTAGGAAAAATCAGTCTATAAAAACACAAATTCATACAGCGTATTCCTTATGCAGGCTATGGGGACTGTTTTTTCCTTAGCTTGTTGTGTCATTTAACAATGGAGCAGTATGGCGGTGTTCAGCCTGGATGGCGGTCTTGAGAGAGTTGAAGGCTGGTCCTGGACAGAAAGGGAAAGTTTGGTGGTTGTTACTCGAGCTACAGAGGCTGCGTCGTGGAACCAAGAATCCTGGACCAAGTAGAACTGTCCAGCAAGGGAGGGTGCTGCCCGGTGGCTGAGGGAGCTGCCTCGGGCCGGGTGGCCACCCATCAGGATGTTGCTGGGTTGGGAAAGTCAGGTTACAGCCCCCCAGGTCCTTCCTTCTCTGGGGTCCTGTGACTGTAAGGAAGAGCCCGACCCCACCAACTTGGTTGGGAATCTCACGTCCCTCAAGTGGAAAATTGGCTTCGTGTGGCTTGGAGGCTGCTACTCATTGGGTACTTTTTTCTGTCAGCAGATGGCACGAAATTTTAGGTATAAACGTGAAAACGTGACAAAAACACTTTTCCACTAGTGCCTTTGCTGCAGAAGAAAAGATCGTGTTGAAAACATCGGGTTAGGATAAAATATCATCACGTTTACAATATTTAAATAAGCTACAGAGGGCTGGAAAGGGCTAGATGGTCACTTCCAGCTCTCGTGTTCTAGCCCAGAATTCTAGCTTCTCATTCCTCTTTCACATGTAGCTAGAGGCAAGAAAAGTAATAATCATTGACAAGGTAAGTAACTCTTTAGCAAAGAACTGTTTCTCCAGGTTTAGAATAAACGGGGAATTGTTAGTTCCAACTCAGGGAGCCTCGGAAGTGTCATACGAGTGACACATCCCTTCTTTGTCCCCCCACCCCACCCCACCCCCACCACGGAGTGGAGGCTCAGGGAGGGGAGTTGGTGCTAATTGTGCTGAGAAAGATTCCAGCGGTTCCTGTGGGATTCATAGTCTCATTCCCCTAAGAGGACAAGCTGGGCCCTCTCAGGGCTTTATGAGGGAAACAAGGCTGGTTTCCAGTGATCTGCAACCGAGGTATTTGGGATTTTACAACAACTGTGCAATTCTGACTTTCCCCGTTCTGTTCCATGCTGGCACCTGGCAGAGTGTGGAAACTACTGCCTCAATAGTAAGTACAATATGTCCCATGAGACACCGTGAAAGAGCCCTGGGCTCCTGCCAGGGGGGCTCTGGCCAGGCCGTGGGCTCCGTGCAGGCCGACCGCGTGCGGAGGGTAACTTGGCTCAGTGGTATGGGACTTGGCCGCTCCACTGGGGAGGTGGGACTCCTCCCTCTAAATCCAGCAGGCCCTGAGATGGCACTCCTCTCCCAGTGGGAGATCGGGGAGAGCCTGAACCCCAGAGCTGGGCGCCCGGCAGGCAGCTGACCCCTTGGAGGCTCTCTGTGTGCCCAGCTGACATGTGACAAGCACATCCTGCCTATTTCAAGGAGTCCAGGGGAACGCGGGCTCTTGGCCACAGTCCCACGCCCAGGGCCAATAAGGGCAGGGCCCAGACCCTGCCTGTGCCTCTTACCCTGGGGGTGAGCCAAACCCAGCGGGGGAGCCTTGGCTATGTTTAGCTCTGGGAACGACTCCTCTGACAGCTTGGCTAGCCTCTCCTTTTACCTCCTGGGCACTCGTATCCTAAAGTTAGGGGCCTGCATCCCACCAACAAGCCCCCTTGTCCCGCTTCCTCTCTTGCCTTCTCATTTCGACTTTGACTCCTCTGGGTCCTTTCCTCGCTGCCTGGCTTCCGCCCCACTCTTCCGCCACCTGAAGGCTGCCCCGGCACTGGGCTCTCCTTTCCCTCCTTGGCAGCTTCTTCCCCCCCCCCTTCTTTCTGTTCATTTTCCTCCTCAGCCCGTATTTTGCATCCCCGCTGTTTTTACCTGTCTCTGTTTCTCTTCCTTTTCTTCCCCTCTTCCTCGTACCCACTTTAACCAGAAGGGAGAGAGGCTGGCGGTGTGGCCAGAATTTGGAGTTACGGTAGCCCCCCCCTTATGTGCAGGGGGCACCTGCCAAGACCCCCAGCAGATGCGTGAAACCACGGACAGTACAGACTCTCATAGACTCTGTGTTTCTTCCCAGCCGCGCTCACCTACGATGAAGTGCGGCTTCTAAATTGGGCACAGTCAGAAGAGTAACGACAGTAACTGATGATAAAACAGAACCCTTCCAACCACACACATAATCAGAGTTATGCGACCGCGGTCTCTCTCGGATACCTTATGGGACTGCACCCCCGCCTTCCAGAGATGCTGAGAGGGGAAATGGCGCTCCGGTGAGATGAAGTGAGGGCAGTGACATAGGCATGGTGACCCAGCATTAGGCTCCTGTTGGCTTTCTGACGACAGGAGCAGCATCTGCTGGAACACGGCCGACCGCAAGTGACTGCAAGTGTGGCCAGCTAGCCCACCAATAAGCGGGGCTGCTGTCCTAGATAGAGCCTTCCTGGTCCCAGTAGGCACCCCCTGGGCCGGCAGCTGTGAAGTGTCAGAGAACATGAAAGCAATTTCTTGAGCATTACCTCTGAAATTATTCAACTTTCATTTTTCTTCCTTTGCTTGTCTTCCCTCCCTCCCTTTCCTGTTTCCTTCTTTCCTTTTTTTAATTTTTTTTTTTTTTTTTTCATTGAGGAAACCTGCATGGGTGACCTGCCAACAGAGGAATTTATCCTTGGGGCTCAAGGTCATTGGGTTTGGGGGTTCGCTGTTGCCTTTCTCTCTCTCCTTTCTCTCTGTCTCTCCCTTTCTCTTTTCATGATTAGAAGTTAAGTGTAAACTTTCCAGCGGTTCACAGTATCAAATAATTTTACGTTTTCTCTCCTGGGCGTGGAGTCAGCTCGGTGTCTCCTTTGCGTCAAGCACGCATTTTGGTGAAACTCTAACTGTTCTTGTAAGCTGGCTTCTTCTCTCTCGTTTTGCACATCTCTTCAAAAGTGCGATTCATTCCATCTTAATTTCCTTCAACGGTCACTTCTCTGTCTTTCTGAAGGGAGAAAGATACAGCCATGTGGGAAAGGGTGATTCTTTGGGAAAACAAAGGCATGAGACATTAGGAAGAAGCAAATACACTGCTAAGATACGGGGAAGTCCGAGGTGGGCTGAGGGCCAGAATTAAGGAGAGCCCGCCTGCTGTATGGTCTTGTGCTCTCTTTGCTGTGTGACCTTGGGCAAATCCTTGATGACCCTCGTGCATCGTCTTCCACTTCTGTAACATGGGAATAGCCAGCCGTCCTCCATACTCTCTGCTACTTCATGAGAATATGGTGAAGAGGCTGTTAAACATGACACTGGAAGGTGATTTGTATTTAAAAAACCAAAACAAAAACAACCAAGCCAAAACCTTATCCTGCCTATTTCACCAGTCTCTTGAGGTCATGGCTGAAGGAGTAGGAGTCCTAGGGCAGACTGGCTTCAGATAATGAAATCCTGGTGGGCTTTGTTTGGGGATTGTTTTCTCTGCCTCCCTTGGAGAGTATCTAGGGTTATCCCCAGCTGTTCCCCACATGGCCCAAGACCTACTCTTTGGCTTCCAAGAATAATTGGGCACAGTTCAAGTTTCAGCATACTGCAAGGACTTCTCAGTAGTGCTGAGGCCAATAACAGTGACAGCCAGCCCCAGGGAGGTGACCACAGGGAGACACCAACCCCAAGCCTTGACAGGCAGCTCCGAACCTGGCCAAGTACATGTGCAGCCAAGAGGAAGGGGCTGACAAGTTGTTAAATGTCCCATTTCCAGAAGCTGGCATCCTCTGTATTTTCCTGCCCTGTGATTGAGGGTTGGGGTCAAGAGATCCGAATACCATGTAACCTCCATTTTCTCTTCTGTCTCAGCCATCACAGAAGCCATCGAGATCCCGCAGTTCATGGGGCGCAGTTACCTGATCTACGACAACCCAGATATCCTCAAGAGGTAATAAGCTACAGTGGGCACCTTCCTTATCTCTGCGGGGGTCCATCTCTCCAAGTCTTTCCCAGGACTTTTCCTTATCTTACTTGCCAGAAGATAATTCTCCAAGAAGGCCATTGAGCCATGGCCTCAGGGGAGGGGAGAAAAACTCAAAATAGAACAAACAAACACAAAAACAAACCCTACTTGAAAAGTGCTGCCTTTCAGACCACCCTGTTACCAAGAGCCCAAACCCTTTCTGGTCAGAGGACCTAGAGGGAGGAGACTGCCCAGCCCCAGGATTTCCAGCAGCAGGGCACTGAGAAGCATCGAGAACCTGACACACCCCAAGTTGGGGTTCTGAGTGTGATTCCCCAGGTGGGCCAGTCAGCTGGCCGCTGTCCTCTGGCCACAGTGTGCAGTCCTGCCTGGAGCCAGCAGCAGAAGCGCTCCCGTGGTCCTGCCATCAGTCTTCGAGTCCACATGCTACCTTGTGTCTTCCTCCACAGAGCTCCACCATCCTCTTCAGGCTCTGGCCAGTTCAGTGAGGGGCTTCTGGGCTCTCCTCATGTGGCTACAAAAGCCTGATCCAAGGAGATGACCAGGTGCTGGCCAGGCTTTTTATGCCTGGTGGCAGCAGCTCTGGCCCTGCCCTGGAGTCCAAGCCCCCGGTTTGGAACCGCGTGCGGACAAGACAAGAAAAAGGCTGGCCCTACCCAGGCAGAGTCCTCACCCTAGCCAGGCTCAATTGGGGTGCTTGCAATGTGCCCTTCTCTCTTTCTTTGTCTTCCTCTAGTTCCTTACAGTTTATAGGGTGCCTTCCCCCACTCTGCCACCAGTACCGTCATTCTAGAATTTTCCTTCCTCTTCAGGTTGACTGCATCTTAGCAGACTAAGGCAAAGCTTTAAGCAAAAGGCACCCAGAACTTAAGGTAGATGAGTTTGGGGGCCTTTCAAGGGAGAAAGTGGTTGAGAGAAATTTTCCCAGGGCGCTGGATATACCTGGTAACTGAACACACACCAGACGGACACTGCTTCATTTCTTTAATCATGTGTTGTGTTTATCTAGGTTGTCTTGGTGTGGGGCCCAGAGAGAGCCTCTTCCTTCTTCAGCCCTTTCTCCCCAAAGATACAAGGGCATGAGTCCCTAGAAAAAAGGCCTTGTGAAAGGGGCACAAATCTTCAGCCCCCTGGGGCTTAGTACGAGGCACCAGGTGGTTTGGGGGAATAGAAGGGTTTGGTGAGAGTAGGGGGTGCAGGGCCCCAAACCAAAACAATTGCGTACACATGCGTGTGTGCACATTCACATGCAAGTGCACGAAGCTGCAAGTAAAAGTCAGGATCAGGGTCTGTTTCCGTCGGATGCCTTTGGCTGCAAGTAACGGACAACTCAACTCCTATGTCTTCAACCTGAAGGGCGTTCATCAGATCGTGTATCAAGCAGTCCAGACTTAGACTGGTTCCTGGACTGATTAATTCAGAGATTCAACTCTATCATCAAAGACCTATGTCTCTTCCATCGTTAGGCCTTGTTGTCGTCAGGATCATCTCCAGGGGCCTCCCTCTGTGCTTACGACAGCTGTCCATAAGACCCTCATGGAATGGCTGGACAGCAGGACAATGTCCAGTGGAAGTAAACATTTTTTTCATGCAACTCTTTTTTAAAGAAAAAGAATTTTCCTAGACTCCTTCGGATAAATTTCCTCTATCTCAGTGGACAGTATTGGTCATGTGCCCACCGCTAAACCAATCACTGCAAGAGAAATGGAACCATTCTGATTGGCTTACACTGGTCAGTGTATCCAAAGCAAGTGAGGGAAGGAAGGAGCCCAGAGTAAAAGATGGGAAAAGGAGGTCTGCAGGGAGTGGGGCCAGGGCTGGATTCTCTGCACTGGGCCTGGTGGCAAAGTCACCACTATGGACCCTGCTTCTTCCTGCTTTACTGGGAGGCCCTGCATGGGGAAGGCAAAGTTGATCTCTTCCTATCTAGGTCAGGCTCTGGGAAGCCAAGGCAAGTTCGCTGTTCGCTGTAGAGAGTCCCCACATTATGGTGGTTTGACTTCAGCTCCACAATGGTGCCGAAGGAATGTACATTCCACCGAAAGCATACTTTGAATTTTCAATTGGGATCTTCTCCAGGCTAGTGATGTGTGGTAGGATTCTCTCTCACAGAGCTGAGTGGTGGCAGTGGCCACCCAGGTAACCACACCATCATGAACGTGAGCAACCCATGTGCTTCGAACCGCTCTGTTCCCATCCAGCTGTTCCAGAATTCACTTTCCGTGTGGTATTCAGTAAGTTATCTGAGGTGGTCAACACTTTACTAGAAAACAGGCTTTGTTTTAGTTGATTCTGCTCTAGGGTAGACTAATGGAAGTGTTCTGAGACATTTAAGATAGCTGGGCTAAGCTAAGATGTTCAGTAGGTGAGGTGTATTAGAAGCACTTGGACCTAGGATATTTATAATTTATGATGGGTCTATCCAAGTGTAACTCCACAGTAAGATGAGGAGGGTCTGTACTGAACACGCTGTGTAGCTCTTGAATTGGTAGGTGAGTCAGAGAGGGATGGTGCGAGGGATAGGGAGACAGAAAAGGAGACTTTCCCAGTGGTGCCGTGTTAGGTGCAATGCTGAATTATTTTTACTCTTAGCTCACCTTTTATTTAAAGATCTCACACTTGATCTTCTCCTTACATCAGATGAAACCCTGGTCCCCTTAGTGAGACTAGATTTCTGAACTAGTCTGTTCCCAGGAATTGATAAGAACCCATAAGCCTGTGATCCTACCCCCAGCCATGCCTGTAGGGCCGGGAGCTGACCCATCTGAGCCCCGCTCCGTTCCTCTGAGCTTCCTGTTCCTTTCCACCCTGCCTCCGCCCCAGCAGCTCTCCAAACCGTTATCCTATCGAGCCACGTTCCTTGTCTGACACTCTTCCCCCTGTCCAGTCACTCCCCTCAAGGACAGTCACTGCCAGAGCAGGCAATCCATAGCCATGATCGTGGCCCAGAGAGCTGCCAACTTGAACCTCTTGGCAATTAAGAAACTCACTTTCTGTTGGGTAATGGGGAGCAGTATTCCAAGGCCCCTTGAGGCGGGGACAGGAAAAAGGGAAGATTGAGGTGTGTATTGGAGGTATAGCCTCGATGCCAGCTTTGGCCAGAGTCTAGCTAATCTGTAACTCATAACATGGCCTCTCGTGGAGTTTCACCACAGCGACAGAAGACACTGCTGCAGAATGAATGTCCAGAATTGTAGGCCCATCGTGTGGCCTGTGGTGGCGATGCCGTTTGTAATTTCCTGGTAGTATGTGTCAGAAATGCCACATTACCCTTATACCGGGCTCCCCGGGGCTAACAGACAAAACTGGGCCTATTCAGAATGGCTGTTGGTGGAGACGGGTTGAACTGTTGCGATTATTTGTGCATTTTCCCCAGGGTATCCGGATCAAGATCAAATGCGTTCATGAGGTTTAAGACAACTGCCAAGGATGGTCTGTTGTTGTGGAGGGGAGACAGCCCCATGAGACCCAACAGTGACTTCATTTCCTTGGGCCTTCGAGATGGAGCCCTGGTGTTCAGGTAACCTAACCCCTCAGGTCTGGTCATGCCAAGCAGAGACATGCCAAAGTTAGCTAGCACCCTGTATGCTGGAATGGACCCAAAGGTCCAAGCTTCTGTGAGGCTTTTGGAGTTTCTTTCCAGCATCCACCTTCTAGAGCATCAGTTGGCAAATTTTAGCCTGAGGGCCAAATCCAGCCCGTCACCCATTTTTATAAATGGAGTTTTGTTGGAATTCTGCCATACTCATTCACTTATATATTATCTGATTACTTTCATGCTACGGGGGTACACTTCAGTAGGGATTCCAGGGCAAAGCCTAAAATACTTATCATGTGGCTCTTTACACAACATTTTTGGACCCCTGTTCTAGGCCATATGCTCCCCACTTGCAAATCAGGAGTTAGTAGAAAGAGGGCTTTGATAGCCCTGAGCCCGAATGTGAGTGCTCTGCTCAAACTGGCTCAGACAGATGTGACCAGCTAAGGTCGAGAGACCTGCCTGTAAATTCTGACTCTGGTCCCTATTAGCTGTGCAACCTCCGAAAGGAGACCGCCTGCCTTCCAGTCTCCCCCTGCAAAGCCAGACCACCTGTCCGTGGACCAACCCAACATTTGGATTTTTGTGACTGCTTCGGGAGTGATACTGATAAGGCGGCCCCTGAAGTTC
Source organism: Mustela nivalis (assembly GCF_964662115.1). Classification (NCBI taxonomy): domain Eukaryota; kingdom Metazoa; phylum Chordata; class Mammalia; order Carnivora; family Mustelidae; genus Mustela; species Mustela nivalis. The sequence goes on along the minus strand of NC_139022.1, from coordinate 150,444,140 downwards.
TTGCCTCTTTTGAGTGACTTGAGACTATTCTCAAATTTGTCGGATGGATCATTCTGAGAAGCAGCTAAAAGATTACCCAGACCACTTCTCCCCACCACGGTGGGTGGGAGCCGGGTTTCCCCAGGACAGGCACTGGCTTGTGTGATGTGAGAAAGTTTCTTTAGAGACTGTGATTTTACATCCTCATTTGAGGTTAGAAATAACTTGTCTAGACCCATGATTCCCAAAACATGGTCTCTGGACCAGCAGCATTAGTGACCCCCCAAAACTTGTAGCAACTCTAGGGATGGGGCCCAGCTGTCTGTTTTAACTGTTTCTCCTAGTGATTCTGTCCACTAAGGTTTGAAACCCCTGCCTGGTTTCTAGATCATCTATCTGCTCTCTATGGGGATAGGAATTTCTCTGGCTTTTCCTTCTTTAATTCCCCCTCTGGTGACCAGCACAAATTCACTAAATGATATGGGATCAGTTGGAATCAAAACAAAGATGACTGACCTGAGGGGGAGATGAAGCTTTAATTCTGGGGCTGCTGTGGATCATGCACAGGGATTACTGACCACCTGAGGAGAATAATGTAAGTCTTTTCCGTTTGACTAAAAGGCATTTTGACAGGAAATGTCACTTGTGCAACATCACGTTTGCCGCTAAACAGCGGAGCGGCTGGGGGTTGCGATCCTGTGACAGTCGGTCCGGGACTTGTGAGAGAGCGTTGGCGGTTGAAGGCTCCAGGCTGGCCGGTGGGAGCACTCTCCCCGTCGCGGCTCCGTTCCCCCCTTGGCCCTGAGGTCAAACACAGAGCTCTTCACACCCCAGTTTCAGGCTGGCTGCCGTGAAGCCATTTTCTTGTGGTTTTCCTGTGGTTAACCTCACCAAGGCCTCAAGTACTTGATTGTGCCCAGAAAGGGGAACTGAAACAGTAGCTCAGCCGTGAGTGGGAGGCCCAGCTTCCCCCCCCTTAAACCACTGACCCCGGACAGGGGAACTGCACTCAGGCCCGCCCCGCACCTCCCACCGGCTCTGGGCTCTCGCAGCTGGCCAGCCCCTGCTTCCCACACCCCCGGGACACCCTCTGATAGCCCCCCCTGCATCTCAGACATTTTTCTTCTGTTACCAGTTCTCCCTCGGGATTCTGCAAATGGGCCTGGTGTGTTTCTTTTAACCTGGCGTGGTGGCTGTGTTCTGTGTGGAGGATGCTGGCTTCCCCCCAACCAAGGCAGTCGTCTGTGCCCACCCGTCCCTGGGCCTGGAGCTATAGTGTCGCTGCCTCTGCAACCTTCCTTCCTCTGAGCAGGCGCTTCTCACATCCATTCACCCAGCACGGATGTAGGAAGTGTTGCGGGAGGCTGGACATGGAAAGTCATTAGAGTGCCAGCCAGTGGTTTGAAAATGTCACTGTAGAGTCAGCCAGGAGGGGGAGGGGCGTGGCTGGTCTCAGAGGAGGATTCCTGGGACCACCCCAGAGGATCTGATGGCCCAGGGCCTCAGGGGTATCCGAATCCGATTGGAAACGATCAGGAACCGCAACCTAAGAAGCAGGGTCTGAAATGGTCAACTGCCTGGGCTTGGAGTCAGACAGGGGCTGTTCCCATGGCCTCGTAACCTCGGGCAAGTTACCCTGCCTCCCTGTAACAGCCCCAAGCAAACAGTCATGAGGACTGAATGGGTTAATTCATGGGCAGGGCTTAGTGCAGGGTCTGGCCTTATCTCCATGTTGATGTCGGTGGTGCTGATTATTAAAATTGTAATCTTGGAGCAAATGTTTTCTGAGTTTCTGTGTACAAGTTTAAGTAGAAGAAAAGGAATCAAGGTGTTCAGCCAAGGGTATGGTTTTGGGTGGTTTTTGCTTTATTAGGTTTTATGATTGTGTGGGGGGCGTAAAGGCCAGTGAAGGGGTTTGTGAAAACCGTCTGCTGGACCAGCTTTCCCCCTATTTCTGTGTGACCTTGATAACATTTTCATGCAACAGGGAAAAGGAAGAGATCTGACAGTAGCAAAATGCCCAGTGCTGCAGTTCAAAGGGGGTGCGGCTAAGGGGGTGGGAGCGGTCACCACACGGAGGCAGCCACGTGGTTTCCAAAAGTCCACACCTGGTGGCTCTCCCTGGCCCCCACCTCGGTGCCCAGCCCCATAGCTTCCCGGCACTGAGAGCTGAGCAGGCAAATTTGGATCAGAATAACCAAGTCCTGCTAACCACATTCACAAGGTGTTGGTAGAGAGGCCGACATGCACTGATCCGTGAGTTCATTCATTATTCATCTGTTTCTGCCTTTTCTTTTTAAACTGAGGTATAACTTCCATGAAGTGCACAAATGTTAGGTGTATAGCTTGATAACTTTGGAAAATTTTTAAACATGCAGAGACACCTGTGAAACCACCACCTAGAACAAGATAGAACATTTCCCACAGCCCAGCAGGTTCCCCCATGCCATCTCCCAAAGCAGGTAACCAGGTCTTTCAATATTGTAAAAAACAAAAATTAAAACAATACCAAAGAGATTCTGCAGGGTGACAGGGTGTCTGGGGAAGCAGGAGGCTGGTTGGAGGGTCCAACAGCATGCCGCGGTGTTGGAGAGTCAGGCCATTGAGAGGATACCTGAGCTGCCCCCACACACACTCTGGGGGCTGGGGTCCTGGCTGCTAAGTTCAGTGTTGACTCCCTCGAGCACGTGCTGGCTCTTTGCTTGAACAGGAGCATTATCAGGTTGGAGAACAGAAGAACACCCCTCTTTTGTCCGAACAGCTGAAAGGTTTCCATTCACTGGATTACAATCACGTTCCAGTCTAGTGTCCCTGAGATTATCCCCAAGTCACCTTGATTCTGAGATCTGGGTGTTCATGACCTTTTTCGTTACATATTTACAGCCTGTTCGTTCACTCTCACACATGACTACTCTTCCAGGAGAGGCTTGATGAGTTTAACTCTTGGTGGCAACTTTCTCCCTACTATTGGTTCCTTGATCTTGAATATGAGCTGCATTAACGACTGTGTTTTGGGGGTGGTGGGGTTACTTGTTTGGCTCTTACTGTGTGCCGGGCTCTTACTGTGTGTAACATTCCCTACAGTCCTTTAGGGAAGGTATTACTACCCCCGTTTCACAGATGAGGAAATAGTCTCAGAGTGATCTGGCAAACAGCCAAGGCCACAGAGCAGGTCCTTGTCAAGACCTGGAATCAAGGCAGTCTCGTCCAATCCAAGTGCCCACACTCTTTCTGTTACCTAGCAATGCCTTTCATTAATTAAAGCCACCCCTGGTGATTCGGCTCAGTGTCTGCCAACCGGCTCTCTGCCTTGCTTCATCCTCATTCATTTCTTCAAAGTTATTTGGCCACTAAATAATGAAACCTGAAAATCCCACCTCCACGCTGCCTTTTTTTCTTTTTTTTTTAAGATTTTCATTCATTCTTTCTTTATTTGACAGACAGAGATCACAAGCAGGCAGAGAGGCAGGCAGAGACACAGAGAAGGGGAAGCAGGCTCCCCGCTGAGCAGAGAACCCGATGCAGGTCCCGAACCCAGGATCCTGTAATCATGACCTGAGCTGAAGGCAGAGGCTTTAACCCACTGAGCCACCTGCTGCCATATCCACGCTGCTTCATACAAGGAGACACTGGACATGGGAAAATTCATTAGGAAGCTGTAAAGTTTTCAGGATCTGAGTGACAGCTGTGTCTCCTAGCTTGTCAGTTCACCCAAATTGCGTGCTTGGTTCGGTGTCAACGGGCTGGAGGACTCCTTGGAACCTCCGAGATTACAGAAAGGACCCATCGTGCTTTCCCTGGGGAAAGCCAAGTGCTTTCTCGTCTTGCTCTGCTCTCAGAGCTCAGTAACTAAACCAGGTTTCCCTTCAACATTCCTGTTTCTTGGCCATTGAAGTCACAGAGAGACATGTCCTCTTCTATAAGCTGAGGAGAGAGGTGCCACGGTGGAACACATTTTCTTTGAAAAGCGTGGTTACATTAGGCTTTATTACATTATCAAGGGGAGGTCTAGGCAGTTGGCCCAGTGCCCAGCCTGGAGTAGTCACTCACGAAATATTTGTTGAATTGAATTAAACTAGAATTAGTTTAGCAGTGGACTGAGAGGGATATTTCTCTCTGGTAAACAACACGTGCATGTCTTCTGAGATCCGTAGAGTATGAGAGTATCTGGAAACTGAAATAGAAAATACAAAGCTACTGAGTGGGCCTGCTATCCGCGTAAAATGGGGAGGGAGGAGCAGATAAGACACCAAATTAAGTCCTATCCATTCACTTCAGGATTTTAGGCAGATCCTCCTGATATATACCGGGCTCAGCCCATCTGCTATGTTCTGTTTTGTTTTGTTTTTCAGAAAGTGAAAATGCATGTATTAGTTTCTGAGCGCTGCAGTAACAAATGAACACAAATTGGGTGACAGTAGATTGAAAACAATAGAAATGTATTCACTCACAATTCTGGAGGAGAGAAGTCTGACACACGGGTGTTGGCAGGCTTGGTTCCTTCAGGGGGCTCTGAGGAAGAATGTTCTATCCCTTTCTCCCGGGCAGTGGTGGCTGCTGGCAATTCTGGGTGTTTCTTGGCTCTTAGACGCCCCATTCCAATCTCCGCCTGCATCTTCGCGTGGCCTTCCTGTCTGCATGTCTCTGTGTCCAAAAATTTCCCCTTTTATGAGGACATATTGGATTTAAGGCCGCCCTACCCCAGGATGACTTCATCTTCACTAATTACATCTACAAAGGCGCTCTTTCTAAATAAGGTCACATTCTGGGGTTTTTGAGGAGACGGTGTTTGACCGAGGACAACACATTACAAATGATGAAGCCCTTCCTGCTCCTGGTTCTGTAGGACTGACGTTTCTGTACGTGTGGCCACAACAAACCAGCCAACAGACACCTTGAGGATCTTGTGCTCAATGAAAGAGGCCATTTACCAAGAGACAAACACTGCATGATTCTATTTACGTGAGGTATCGAGAATAGTCAAAGTCACAGAGACAGAAAGCAGAACGGTGGTTGCCTGAGGCCCGGGAAAGGTGAATGAGGAGTTGTAATTTCAGGGCTGTAGAGCTTCAGTTTTGCAAGATAAAACGAGTTTTGAACATGCTCAACACTAGCTAACTGACCCTTGAAAACGATTCAAGTGGTAAATTTTAATGATACATGTATTTTACTGCAATTAGACTTTAAAGGAAACTTTTTTTTTTTTTTTTTTTGGATCATTCATGGCCTACCCTGGAAACCTAATGCTTTTTATAACATTGTTTTGTTTTGTATTAAGGAAAGTACATTCCGAGTTCCAAGGAATTTTTGCAGTGAGAATCGTTCATGGTTGCCTGCCTGTCTGTACTTCACTTGATTCTGTCTGTCTGCTTCTTTTCTCATGCCATTAGCTATAACCTGGGCAGTGGCGTGGCATCCATCATGGTCAATGGCTCCTTCAGTGATGGCCGGTGGCACCGTGTCAAGGCTGTCAGGTGAGTCCCCACCACAGGGGGAGATGGAGCCAGAGCTTACCAAGAAGTGAATGTCTTATCCACGTTCCCGTGGCCCCAAAGTCCTGTTCCCCAACCTTGCCTGGCATCCTGCTGCTTCTGTCCCGGGTCATTTGGGCAGCTGTTCCTAACTTCCTCGTTGCTTTTCCCTAACATTGACAGGCCAGAGAGCCTGAGCTCCCAAGTCTATGCTCAACAGAGACCTTCCAGAGAAAGAACTTTTTTGATGGCTCAACTGGAAGAGCGCTTCGCTTTCTCCTGAGACCTAGGTCTCTAGTGGGATAAGATCTCAGGGCCTGTGGACTTTGAGGAAGTCCATAATCTTCAAATCTTACTGTGTGGGCAACTGCCCACTTTTTTTTTTGGACATCATATTACCCAAGCTTTAGAGGCTGTGCCCTGCCCCAATTACACATCTCCCCCCTCACAGAGGTCACTACCCTGACTTCTGATTAACTTCGGGTGAATCATTCCTTTAAAATTAGTTTTACTACCTCTGTCCATATTCTTAACAGTATATTCTGAGAAACCAAAGAGCAGGCCCAAACTTAGCTCTGTAAGAAAATGTCAGTGGTGCCATGTTAGAGGAAGGTTCCAGGAACTGAGCTGAATAGAGTCTGTGGTTCAGGTTCCCTGAGCATTTGCCATAACCCTTCGTGGGGGGACCCGTGGGGGAGGTCGTGAGCGAGGCTAGGGAACCATAGGGCTGCCGTGGTCAGTTTCCACCTCAGCTCACGTATAGGCTATGGTCAGAGTAACCTCACTCTCCTGTCTATCACTTACTACCTTAGAAGTTGATACCATGTTATTTTCAAACCTAAGATGCCACCAATTATAAGACATAATGGCCTCATTTCAGAGATATATTAAAATGAAAAATTCTTAGATGAAATAAAGTGGGCGGGGATGGAATTTTTTGGAGTAATGGTGAGGGGGGTGGGAAAGGCAGGTCAGGCAATGCAAGCTGTTGGGGGCATTGCCCCTCATGGCATTCAGGTATGAGATTCTAGAAAAGCCTATCCGAAGTGGGGAGGCAGTGTACGGTCCCAAGGGTGAGGCAGAACAGAATTCTCTCTACAGCTCATTACTAGAAGAGTTGTTACCAAGACACGAGGCCTGGCCAGCCAGATTTCTATTATTGGGTCTCCCCAAAAAAGGGTAGGGCCAGGAAATTCTGGAAGGTGAATGAGGAGCTAAAAATGGGAAGATTGGTTTTAAAAACTTTACTTAATTTACCTGAGGAGTTAGAACCCAAGCCCCTTTTCTGCCTCATCTAGCCGGCACACTGCCCTTCCTACCCAGCAGAAAATAATGAAAGGCAGTTCCCTGGAGAAAGAGAAATAAGGTTCTGAGCTGGTGACACTAGCCAGCCATAACTAAATACTAAACACTGGGCAACTGTGTGAAGCTGGGGACTGTGTGCAAGCTCACATGTTGAATATTAAGAACTCCACAACCCCATCATTCTGCCCCCAGTGAGATTCCAGAATGCTAGGAGCCAGGCCTATCCCCCCAGCAAGGAAAGTAGAAAGTTCACGTGTCCCCCAGGAAAATGGTTGAGCAGATCCCAGCACATGAAGCCCCACCCAGTCAGCAGAACCCATCCTGCACATAGAGCTTCTAACCTGCTTTGTAGTACTTTTTTACCTTTTTAAAGATTTTATTTATTTTAGAAAGAGAGTGTGCAGGCAAGTCGGAGGAGGGGCAGAGGTGGGGGGGAGTGAGTCTCAATGGACGCCCTGCTGAGTGCAGAGTCTCAACCCTGAGATCAGGACCTGAGCCAAAATCAAGAGTTGGATGCTTAACCACTGAATCCCCCAGACCCCCAGTGCCTTTTCTCTTCACTTAACTGTGAAGTAGGTGTCAGGAGTCACTAGGCATTTGAAAAAGTCTCTGATGTAAAAGACAGATATCAGAACAAGTCAACATAACAAAGCAATTTGATGGAGACAGAGACTTGAATGAAAAAATGATAAAACATATTACTATTATCAGAGAGATAAGAGAGGCTAGTGATCCAAGAAACAGGAACAGTTTGTTGTAAAATAAGAATATTAGAAGATCAGTAATGAACTCCTAAAAAAAAAGAAAAAGTGTGCAGCCTGGGTTGGTACAGCCCACCAAGAGCTGTACAAACAGAGGTGATTTTTTGAAGAAGGTCCCTGGGACTAGATAGTTTTAGAAACCAGCTTAGAAAATGGCAAAGCCCTCGTCACATATAAACACTTCTACTCCACTGTACCCAGAGACACTTTTGGGTGACTCTCTGGGTTCTTTAGAAACTTCTTAGCCAGTCTGTGTCCTTTCAGAGAGTAATCCTCTCTACCTACAAAACCTCCTTCATTGGCTTCCCATGAAGCTTAGAGTAGTGTTCGAAATCACCATGTGTCCCCATGTCCCCACCACTCCTCCCCTTATGGTTCTGTTCTTTGGCTCCCTTCAGGAGAAATGCTCTTCACCATCCGCTTCTGGCCTCTCTCCTCCCACCCCCAGAATTCTCTATGCCCAACCTGCACTAGCCCCATCTTTTCTCTCTTTGGCATCGCCACTTCCTGTTTGCCTTACCCTCCTCCTTCACCTGACCACCCCAGCCTTCGAAGCTCACCTCAGACGGAGTCTCCTCTGAAGCTTCCCCTGACCCTCTCTCCTCCTCCTGCATTCCACAGCATCCTGGCATTCCTCTGCTGTGGAGCCATGACAAAGTGTTGTCATATACACTTTGAATTTTTTTTGTTTGCCTCAGGAAACTCTAAACTCCTGAGGGCCAGGAATTTTTTTTTTTTTCTCTCATTCTTTACGCCTCCATCATTTAGCCTAGTGTCTGGCACAGAGGAGATGGACTTGAATAGAGTTTTATTGAAATGAATGACTAATTGAACGAAGCTCCAAAAATGGTGGTTTCTACAGGGATGGCCAATCCGGAAAGATAACCGTGGATGACTATGGAGCCAGAACAGGCAAATCGCCCGGCATGATGAGGCAGCTGAACATCAACGGCGCTCTGTATGTGGGTAAGTGACCTCTGACCAAATCTAAATTACGCCCCGGTCTTCTTGGTAGGCCGCCATTTGTCATGGTGGGGTTCCCCCAAAGAGGTGCACGTCACTGGATCAAACACTTGGAAATTGGGAAGCTTGCCAGATGTTCTGTTCTTCTATTTTCTGAACTTTTGACTCATGGCTGAGGGGGCAGGAAGCACTTGGACGATGTTGTGCTTTGGGCTGGTCCACCAGGAAAACCGTGCTTTTCTTGTTTATAGAACGAGAACCTGCCCGATATAGCCCCGAGAATTCCCTCTGAGGAAGGAGGATCCTTCTTGCTCCCTCTCCAAATCAGAATGAGTAGTGCTTCTGTAAATAGTTGAGAAACCGCTACTGCAGACACAGAAACACGAAAATAGATCTCTACCCCAATGATATTTCCTAAAAGTGAACTTAATTGAAAGCTTTCAGTATCAGTGTGTTTCCTTCGGGCTGAGATGACATCACCTTTAAGCACCTGGTACATTCTGTTGCCGTCACACAACATTTCAAAATTTACCAGGTCCTGTTTGGCTTGACCTGAGTCCGTTGGGTCAGCGGGCCCGCGTGAGGCGGGTATTAATAGCCCCTGGTTGGTTGTCAGGTTGACACAAGTCTGTCTGCTCCTTCAAGGGTTACTGTTCGTTAGACGGATGCTCTGCACTGAGCAGCTGGAGGCGCTTACAGCCTTCACTCACCCGGTCAGCCGAGGGACATCTTGGTCAGTAAATGCTCCAGCTTCCTAGCGAGACCTGCTTCCCTCTGGCTCACCCCATTGCCCTCTTGCTTCCCGGCAGGTGGGATGAAGGAAATCGCTCTGCACACTAACAGGCAATACATGCGGGGCCTCGTGGGCTGCATTTCTCATTTCACCCTGTCTACCGATTACCACGTTTCCCTCGTGGAAGATGCCGTGGATGGAAAAAACATCAACACCTGTGGAGCCAAGTAACTCTGCTGGCCTTGCCCAAGGGACACAGCCTTCTGTGCTGAGAATCCCTGAGGCCCTGAGACCCTGCTTGATGCCAGCCACAGCGGCACGGGGACCAGGTGTGTGTCTTCTCATCAAGGAGAAGGTACCCCCTGATGAGAGACTAGAACGGAGACAGGAGTCCCTGTGTGGCCTTTCCTGCGGACACTCTGGGGGCCAAACCCAACAGAATCCTCTGTGTAGGAAGCGTCGAACTTTGTCCATTGAATGTGTAGCAGCTGCCAGAGATCACACATCAATGCAAATTCCAGAGCCTTCTGCTGTAGCTCAATGACTGTGTTGTGATTCATGGTGCATATAAAAAGAAAGAAAAAAAAATAGAGACCCACAGGGCAGTATTAAAATACTTCCCTCCTTTCCTGATTCATGACAGCAGAATGACTATTTGACCTCGAACTTTTGAATTGCTCACCTTGGCCCTCGAATGAGTAGGATTAATCCCTACCAGTCCTCAGTGGCTGGGGCAGTGTGCTCTGACTGTTCCATGAGAATCAGGAGGAGGGGAGCCTAGGCACAGAGTCCCAGTTATCATGCTGCCCTCCACCGAAGTTTACCTTTAGTGGGAGACTCCCTACTTTTTATAATGCAAGTCGAAGACAATGGGGCACCATGATTTTGTAGCTGTCTTTTTGTATGTGTATATTTTTATAGCTGCAAATTATCCACACAGTATACTTTTCCAAGTTTGTGCGGACAACACTGAATTCTTTGCACACTTCCTAAAGATATGCCCCCCGGAGGGACTTGTTTGGGCCCCTCGTGGCATCAGTCAGAGTCGGATAGTAAACTTGCGGGGGCAGCTTGGGGAAGCCGACTCTTCTCTTGCAGTAAATGTGGACGACTCAAGGAGATGAACATGAAGCTTCCAAAAAAAGCAGATCAGCAGGCACATGGGTTACAGAGTGGGGGGCCACTGTCTTTTTTGCTTTAAGAGAGGGGGAACGTCTATAGTGAACCTAAATAAAGGAGATGAAGAAGGCTAGAACTCGTGTGTTCAGTGTTTTGTTCATTTGGGGGAGTTGTTACTGATGCTTGCAGAAGCCGTGTCCACACGTGGACACCAATACAATTAGGAACTCTAGACACGATCCCTGCGAGTGGCATCTCACAGTTGGTGGGTCTGAGGCTGTTCTGGGGCAGGGGTGTCCTCAGCGTGGTCTGAGCGTCTGGGCAAGAACCCAGGAAGCGGGCTGCTGGCTCTGAGCCCTTGGTGGTGACCCTGCAGACAGCTGGCTCACTGGCAGGTTCCCAGGACAGGACTTACTAAGGGAAAGGTGAGCTGAACACTGTCCCTGAAGAGGAGGGAAATCGGATCCTAATCACGGAAGAGCCTATAATTAGTCCGTCATGACTCAAGTCTGGTGTGTGCAGCCTGCGTTTAGCGAAGACTTTGAGCGAAGCACCGTGCTAAGCACTTTGAAAATTCTGAAAAATGAACAAGTAAACTAGAGACGGGCTGAAACTCACGCTTCAGCCTTCTATCTCCTGTCTCTGGGACCTCCGATGACCAGGATCCTCCCTCCCGGAGGAGGAACCACAGCAACGATGATCATAAGGACGGTGATCGTGATCGTCACAGCGGCAGTCCTGGTAATTCCTTTGTTCTGCCGGGCGTCAGCTAGGGAGTGCAGTTTGCAGGAAAGCCTTGTGGTAGAAAGTGGGTGTTTGTTGTCTTTTTTGTTTGTTTTGTTATCTAGTTCAGTTAATCGCAGACTCTTCCCATTCCCTCTAGCATTCAGCTTAGAAAATACAGAATTTTCATATGGTTATATGTATTCCTGTATTCTGCAATCTCCAGCCTACATGGTGTCCTGAACTCTTCATGGACTTTGATGTCTTTGCACAATTCTTTTGTGCTGTTTCCTCAGCCCCGCAGATCACATTCCTTAATCCAACATGTCTGTATCCTCTGTCACCTTCAGGGCATCGATCAGAAGGTTCTGTGTTAGAAAGTGGGTTTTGCCACCTCCCAAACACCCTCACCTCCACACCCCTTCCTTGGAGGCTGCCAGGATCCGTGCTTCCCAAGATAGAGATAGAGCCGGGCTGCTTTCGTAGCTCAGTCTGAATCCATTGCCTCCAGCCACAAGGGAAAATAAATAAATAAATAAAAAAACCCAACCCAAACCCCAAACAAATAAAATGTTGCAATTTTAGCCAAATATGCAGCTGAGCCCAAGCCAGGAGAGTTGTGCTGTAGAAGAGCTACTGCTCCCTGCAGGTGTTTTCTGGACAAAAATGCGATGACTCAGGAACCCGGACCTGGGAGGGGTGTGTTGAAGCTGATGAGAATTGTGGGCCACCTTCCCCCACTGGGTGGGATGCAGAGGGGTGAGGAGGGGGGACCCCGTGGTGGGCTGGGGACCAGGGGGAGACCCTGCTGACATGAGGACAGCAGAGTACAGTGACCCCAGAGGAGCGGTCACTGGGGCTCAGAGTCAGAGCACATGGAAAGTACATCCCAGCCAGAAGCAGGGCTCTCTCCCCCTCGTGGTGGACAAGATCTGGGAGAGATCTGGGATGGATTTATAGGGGAGGTGGTTGTGGGGGTACCAACGGCATTCTGAAGTAGAGGACTTGGGCCGGGATTCAGGGGTAGGAGATAGAGCCGAGGCGAGCTCGGGCTGGCTCTGTGGGTGCTTTGGGTCCTAAGTCTGTTCTCTACTGCCACAGAAGCCTGCACGCCACGCATCACAGAACGGCAGGAAGGGTGTATTGTTCACAGGCCCCCAGTGGTCAGTGTGGCAGCTCGGCTGATCTCTGCGGGGCTTGACCAGGTGGTTCTTCAGGTCTCCACTGGACCTGTTCATGTGTGCGGCAATTGGCTCATTTAGGATGGCCTTGGCTGGGATGGTGAGCTGACTTGAGCTGCTCCCTGTGGCTCTTATCCACGTCGTGGGCCCAAGGGATAGGCTGACATGCCCTTGTCACTAGAGAGGAGGGCAAGGAAACTCAAGTCAAGGTATAAGGCCTTTGACAGCCTACTTTTGGGGCTGCACATGTCTCTTCTGCCACATCTTGTCAGTCGAAGTCCATGGACTGAAGAGAGGAAGAAACAGACTGGGTCTCTGCAGGGGAGAAGAGGTCACCCAGCAAAGGGCCCGGCATAGCCAGGGTGCAAGATCCGGGCCATTAAGGCCATCGTCCCACACAGCAAGCCATAGGCTGTTGAGAGATGCTGTGATCAGCGGGAGGTGGCCCCGCAGGCCACGGTCTTCTGGGGGGGCGGTGAGAGGGGGCTCTGTGAAGTAGTCAGTGGCCGCCCGGCCAGGAGGGGCCCAGGGGGCAGCATCCGTCCCTCCTCCGGCTGCTCCTGCTGTGCCCTGTGCCTTCTTCTACCTGTTGCCCAATCCTTGGCAGCCATGCTATTACTCTGAGGAGGGGGGCCTAGCAGGGTGACAGGATTTGTGCCCTAGCTTTTGGGAAGCGGCTCTGTTGAGACAATATTGAAGAACGTGCCTGGGCCCTGGGCTCCCTAGAGAGGTTTGCAAGCCAGGGAGCTCGGAGATTAATGCCATCCCTGTCCTGCACAGGAGGGCTGTCGGGAGGCCCGGGTTCCTAAAAACCACCTTTTGTCCACAGGCAGGATCTGAGAAAATCCCTCAGACTTCCATGTGCCCTAAGCAAGGATGGCTGGAAGTGGGGGTGGGGGTGAGGACCGGGGTGGGGTGTTCTTGCTGTTCCTATTAAAACTGACTTTCACAACCACACCTTTCCTCTTAGCCTGGTTGCGGGATTTCTCTCAGGAAGGTCTGCGGGGTCTTCTTTGTCCCCACACTGTCCCAGAAGCCCGTGAGTGGCAGCTTGATGACCCCGGCCGTCGGGCACCGCTCCGAATGGCTGCCCTGCTCTCTCACCCTCTTCTTTGCTTTTCTTTTCCGGACCCGGTCCCGGTCCAGCCTCCAGGCCTGCGCCAACACAAACAAGCCTCAGGTTGCCGGACGCGAACCGCCCGGGCTTCAGAGGAACGGGCGCTTTCCTTCCGACTTCCCGCCTCGCCTTCCCTTCACCGCCCACCTCATGGCTTCTCCCCCTTGCAAGCGAGCTGCCTCCTCCCCGAGTGGGAGGAAGGATCTCGGAAATGTGCCCGGAGCTGGCCGGCCCAGTGCTTTCCACTTGGAGGAAATGCTGCATTTTTCACCTTTAACCCAGAAAAATATGGTTCTCAGAAAGCTTGTTTTTAGCACGGAGAGTTCCCAAAGGAAGAAGAATTGGGAGGAGGAGCAGCTCCCAACCTCTCTCAGCTCTGACAGCCAAACCCCCGCCCCCGAGGGCTGTTCCTCTTTGGGAGGGGAGGGCCGGGGTGGGGGGCAGCCTGCCGAGGCCCAGCAGCTGGGGGAAAATCAAGGCAGAGAAATCCCGCTCCAAGTAGAAGGACAATCCATCTTTTAGAAGAGTGGTCTGGACAAAGCATTAGCCACTCCCTGTGTCCTTTATAGCCTCTTTCAGCTCCGGCCCAGCCACACACACGGTAGCTGCCCTTGTGGCGAGAGGTGGGGTTTGGGGGTCGGGGTGTGCCCGGCACCAGACCTGATCAGGCTGTGTGGAGAGCTCACCACAGGCAGGAATGGCGTCAAGGGCAGAATCCCAAACAAGGGACGTGTGGTGCCTCAGCCCACTCCCGAGTGGCTTATTCCCAAGGTGGAGAGCATGGGTCACGCAGCGGCTTCGTGGCTGGGTGTTTCTGCAGCACACACCGAGACCGAGAAGGGAAGAAGAAGGGCCCTGCCTCAGCCCAGTGAGGCAGGGGAGCGCGCCGTCTGAAGGCAGGCCCTGAAGCTGGTGGGTCTCGGGGGAGGTGACAGGCTGTGGTCCGGAAGTTCCAGCTCGCAGGTGGCTGTATTCTGGCGACCACCGGGACCGGCTTGGGGGATGGCCCCTGTCAGCCATTGTGCTCCAGCCCCACGTTCACACGTGGAAGCGTAATGACAGCCCTCCTCTGATGACAGCCGGAGCTGCCATCTTCAAGGACAGAAGCTGGCCAGAAAGACCGGGCGACTTGCCGTGGTCCTACCAGGAGGACACAGCCATGACGCTTCCTTGTGGAGCTTTCCTCCCCCTGACCTGGATCTGCAGTCAGACGCGACCAGCCCAAGGACCCCAGGATTGTTCAGTGCCCTCTGGGCTTCTTCAGGCCGGCAGCACAGGCCTGTGGGTAAGGGGATTTGGGCAGAGGCTGGTACCCAAGTGTCTGATTGCCAGTTTCTCATCAGAGCTCCAAGTCTGCCTTCTTCCAAAGTTCTCTTATCTCAAGGACTCTGGAAGTAGAAACCAGAGCCACTCGGTCTGAGTGGGATTCGGGGACCCACGGTATGCGATGAGGTCTGGATTTGAAGTGTTTTCCCTTCTCTCCTTCGCCTTCCCCTCCACAAATAACCTCCAGAACTCAGGGGAGTTGTTGCGAAGTATTTCCAAGCAGCAGTGTGCTCCCCTGGGCCCTGGCCTAGCCCGGGCCAAGCCAAGAACTGAGAGCACAGGGCCGGCAGCAGGAAACACTCCCCACCACTCCTCCTCTTCCTGCCTGCCCTTGTGGAGACTTCTTTGGTCCTAGAAAGTGCATGGCTCCCAGAGCACTTGTCTTTTCCTGGAAGGACATGAGAGGAACACTGTGTCTCAGTCTTTGGCATGAGGGGGCTGCTTTCTAGCTGTCTTTGTCTCACTGACCTATTTAAGATCTAAGTGGTTTACAAAGACAGAAATTTCTAGTACGCAGTATGACCTCCCCCAGTGTCCCAGCTGCCCACCTCCAAGCAAGGGCCCAGCCTGGGGCTACGGCCTCCTGGGACAGCCCGGTGATGGGGCTGCAGCTCTGAATTAGCTAGAAGACAACTTGGATTGGAATGTCTCTGAGAAGGACGGTCAGGGGAGCTCAAGAAATGTGCTCAAATAGCCTCATTTAGCACCAGAAGTAATAGGCACCCGGCCACAGGCTGAGCTGCAGAAAGCCCTATCAGGAAATGGGCTTCAGGAAGGTAGAGGCCAGGGGAGGGAGCTGCCAGACCGAGAGAGTGTGGAGGGGACCTGGGCCCTGGCTGCAGATGTCCTGTATTCCCACTGGACTTCAGCTCACAGGGCAGCTGGGGGAGCGTGGGTGTGACAGGAGGGACTGTCAGAGCAGAAAATGGGTCCCCTGGTTGCTCAGGCCATACATGTACAACCTCTCGAATGAAAGAAGCTGACTGATGGTCCGATCTAGTCCCCCAAACAGGGCTGGGGAGCTCAAATGATTTGCCAAGTGCTGGGGCCTTATTCACGGTGACATGACTGCCTCTGGCCTGGCTGCCTGCAGCCCTTGGGTTTGTGCAGGGCCGTTGGGGCTATCAGACTGGAAGGAGGCAGAGTGATCTGGGTCCTCACAAACATTGCGGTAGTGCCCCCTGCCCCAGACATGTGCCAGCGCACATCTGCTTTGTGAACATTTCCTGAGGATTTGCTGTGTGGAAACCAACCCCTGGAGGAGACACGGGGGAGAGGATGAAGGATAGATAAGACTCGGCTCCTGAAATCCAGGTGTCCGCCAGGGCCGTGGTCTCGTCTGACGGGCTCACAGGCCACCTGCCCCTTCAAAGCCCACAGGAGACTCTTCTTTCTGCAAGACCCAGTCCCTCCTGTGAGAGCTGTTGATTAGGTGAGGCCCACCCCAGATGATCTTCCTCTTTATTAAGCAAGTTGATTAATGAGTAACCTAATCATGGGCACGACGTCTTGTCTCCTTCACTTGGGTCGGACTCACATTCCAGGCAATGGGATGGTAGCAGGCCTGAGCAGCCGGCGCTGGGAATCCTGAGGACCATCTTGGAATTCTGCCGACTACAGCTTATCAACCCTCCATGCCTGCCATGGGCCTCCACACAGAACTGCCCCGGAAACCAGATCTGTTCACCTAAGACAACCTTCGTGTCGCGTGTCTCTTGTTAAAGAATGTGTCACCATCTGCTCTGTTCCCGCACTAGGGAGTCAAAGACTCCTAGGATAAAGGGACTTCTATTCCCAGAGAGCATCAAAATATTTCAAAATCCCTATGACAGTTCCTGAAAGTCCTGTTTCCCTTGGGTGCAAAGATCCTTACCAATGCCTAAGGGCTCAGGACGGAGTTTGGCGGTTGGTGTGGGTTCCCTGAGGACCAGAGGAACCTGAGCCAGGCAGCTGCCTTTTCCAGTGACCACCCAGTGTGAGTCCTGAGCGGTCCCCACTCCGAGCTTGCTGGCCACCCCATCATCTCAGAGGAAGTAGCATGTGAGCAGCAGAACTCTGCATTAGGCTGGAGTCTTCATGAGTCAGTTGGTAAGAAAAGACGACGTTTTATGGTACAGAGAAGTTGCGTGCTCTAGGGAGTGCTTGAGTAGAGGGAGCCAGTGGCTCCTGGTGCCAAGCTTGAGCGCTGGGTTTTTAGTCCCAACCAACCCAACCCCAAACATCTTTGCCTGGCTTTCAAAGTCATCCACTGTTTAATGAAAACTAGCAGCGGTTTTATAAATGAATAAACGAAGGAATTCAATAAAGAATAAAGAATAGGAAATTTAAATAACCTATCCATACACAGAGTGTTATAGATCCAGGAAAGAGCAATGCCCTAAAAATATTGGCATGAAAAGATTTTCAAGGTACATCAAATAAAAGAATCAGGTTTGAAAACAGAATATCCAGTATAACCCTCATACATGTGCACACATACATATGGAAATGTGTGAACATTTAGATACATTCACAGAGAAAAATTAAAAGGATAGAAGGAAAAGTGTTAAAAATAGCTAAAGCTGTGTAAGAAAACGATGTGCTTTTTTTCCTTTTATTTTCTAGCTTTTCTTGAGCGAGCCTAGAGGGAATATTGTTTTGTTCACTCAGAATATCGCCCCTCTTCTTTTGGGGGACTGGTCGTCCTCTGACTCCGAACGTGTAGTTTTGCCTGTGGACAGGCCCTCTTTCGGGCCACGTGACCGCGCCCCCTCCGCCTGGACACGTGACGCAGGCCACGCCCACCAGCGTCTTCCGCACTAGGCGCTGGGAGGAAGGGCGCCCTCCTCTTCCCGACTCTAAGGCTGTTAAGCTTGGAGGAGCCTGGCACCCCAGGCCCAGCTCTGTGGGGGCTCCCCGACCTGAGAGAAGAACGTTTGGGATGTGGAGAAGAGATGTGTTGGCCCCGGGTGGAGCGGGAGGCTGCCGGGGGGCCTGTGGAACCTACCAGGACTTCCCTACGCCACCGAGGCCATGTCTGAGAGGGGAGGCCAGGCTTGTCTTCTGGAGAAGCCGGTCTGCAACTGCGGGGAGGAGAGGTGGCGGCGGAAATGGATGACTGAGTCGGGCCGCCGGTCCCTGGGAGGGCTAGCGAAGCCAGCCCAGAGAGAAAAACGAAAATGTCGAAGCAGGGAGGACGTGCCGGTGTTGGCGGACGGTGGGTAGGAGGAGGGCTGTCACCTGTGGTCGCTTCCATAAAGCCTGTTTGTCCTTCATCGGCGGCCGTCAGAGAGACAGGAGGATGAAGCAAGTGTCTGTGAAGGAGAGCAAAGGGTGAGGGCAGGCCGCAAAGACTGGAGCGCCTCGGGTGAGCGAGGTCTACCCGAGCCGACCTGGGAAGGAGCTGCTCCTGCCACCCAGCGGCCTCCGTTCCTTGGGTGAGGCACGCGGGTGCCGGGCGACCCCTGGTCTTCCCACGGCTGCAGGCCAGAGCCCAGGCAGGTCACCTCTCCGTTCGATGACGTAGTTCTTCTATCCAGGAGACACATTAAGCCATGTATTGGCTGGTCAAGGACCAGTTATTTCAAGATACGTACCAAGCCCTTGTCCTGTGGTTGGCACTACGCCCAGCTCTATGTCGCTGTATAGCGACAATCAAGCTGCCCCTCCATTTCTGCATCAAAGAAAGCATCAGAATCGTGCTCAGTGCTTGGAGGGGTGCGGGTTGCACAGAAATGGGGGGCACGGAGAGATGGGGGTGCTAAGATAATGGGAAGAGACTTCCCTGTGCCTGCCATGCTTAGCCTGAGACGTGAGGATGGAGAAAGGTTACCCGACTGAAGAGAGGTCGCGTCCGGCATTTAAGCAGGGGGGAACAGGTCTCGGTAGGCCTCTTGCCATGTAACACCCCTCTGGTAACCGGAGGCCCTGACCTCAAGGGCATCCAAACCAAGTTTAAGGTATATACACCTTTAAGGTGCTAGTCAGAAAGAGGCATTCGTGAGGTTTCTGGAGGGACAGAGGCACGGGTGACAATCCCACATCTACCTGTTGGGAGCGTGGCCTGGAGTCCAATTTTCCGTTCCCCTTGGTGGCTCCTTTCCTTTCCTGGGGCGGCAGAGGGGGTCTCCTGTGAGGCCAGGCCCATTTGGGAAAGGTGTGTCTTGGGAACTGGGCGAAGTGGCCTCTGGGATCAGAACCTGCCCCAGGACAAGGTGAGTGCGGGTGTGTGCCAGCACCTCCGGGGCAGGAAGCGGGTCTGGCTCCAGCCCAGGAAAGCTGTCAGCGGTGGTGAAGACGGTGAAGACGGTGAAGAGGGTGAAGACGTCTCCAGGGCGGTGAGAAAGCTGGCTGGGGCCCCCGGGGCAGGTGGTGGTGGTGGCGGGGGGCAGATTTCCGTCTGAGCTGGGCCCTCAGACTCGCTCTCACCTTCAGGAGTTGTGAGATGTCTGAGCAGCTCACTATGGTCCACTTGTACTCAATTTAACATGATTTCACTTCCAGGTTTTTTTTTTTTTTTAAGATTTTATTTATTTATTTGACAGAGAGAGAAATCACAAGTAGGCGGAGAGTCAGGCAGAGAGAGAGAGAGAAGCAGGCTCTCGCCGAGCAAAGAGCCCGATGCGGGGCTCGATCCCAGGACACTGAGATCATGACCTGAGCCGAAGGCAGCGGCTTAATCCACTGAGCCACCCAGGCGCCCCTCACTTCCAGGTTTTTATCAAAACCATCCTCGAAAGTTTTTGTCTCTGTCATCCAAGACTAATCACTCTGGGATAAAATCCAGTCCAATTCAATCCCAATCAGTTGAAGACATCTTTGTTAAATCAACTTTACTGGTTCTCAGACACTGAATAAATACTTTTAATTCCATTTTTCTATTAGTCACTCAGGGGAAGGGTAATGGATCATATTTATAGGCCATTCAAAATGAGTTGTTACACAGCTCTTTTGTAAAGAACTTGAGATTCTAAGAGTTTTAGTGATGTTGAATACTATACATTAAGAAAAAATCCATACAGCTCTAGTTTTCTTTCCCCTAATACTTATACCGTTACTCTGACCTTTTCAAAGTTCCTGGGGTGCATGATGCTAATATATTTTGGCTCAAGAATCCACCATCTGGGAAACTAATTATGCACAGACATCTCCCTGAAGGACAAACCATATGTATGCACTCTTCTAGGACTTAAATACAAACGTGTTTTACAACTAATTCTAAATTGGTCTATGGTTTCTTCAGGTTAAATTGTAGCCATTCATATTTTAGTTGTGACTCTGGGTAAAGCACAGGCTACAGAGGCCTTGAAGATTTCATTTCTCCCCTTATGATATGCTACTTAAGATCACTTCATATTATTTGAAATTACTGAGGTTTTTTGCTGAACCAATGACAGTATTTCCAAATTCAGTGCCTCAAAATTAAACTGATTTTGCTATATTCCCAGAATCTCCAGAAATGTTTAGGTTGTCTTCAGAGTTAAAAAAAAAAAAAAAAATTAAAAACCATACTTTTAGGACCAGTATTCATTTTTTGTTTCATGATGTTGGATTTCCACTTTTTGAATATTTTTATACTAACTTCCCTGGGACATGGAATATAGATTTAGTGGAACATATGGAAGATTATGTCAAGGGCATACCAATATATTAAAATGTTAAAAATTTAGAGCTCTGTGTGACTGTTTCATAAACCAGTGCAATTCTTTTGGGAATTAAAAGTATTAACTTTTTCCTAAGTGTTTAAAACAGGGGAAAAAAACAAAACAGCAATGTCCAAATCCGCCAGTGTAAGTTGTAAGAAAATATATTTATTTTTCCATGACAATACTATGATAAAACTGTTAAATACATGCATTTTAAAAACAAACATAAGTAACATCTTTAGAGTTAACAGCCAAGCATACTAGTTTTATGTTTAAGGTGTCTTAGTAATAGGTTACTTATATTTCATGTTCTTGATATAACCATGTTCTCCAAAAGATATGGAAACTAAATTCTGAAATTATACGAGGATATAAAATATTCAAATTTTTCCTTCTAACACCAACATAATCTCCCCAGTTTTCACAAGGTGGAAAATACTTCAGTTGTCATCTCTGTTAAGTGGGGTTATTTTATTCCATTAAACTCGAAATTCTGTGAATCACACCAATATATAGTTTGGTGCCTCTACCTGTGTATTTAAAGGTTTCCTTATATGAGTAAGCATGATTTTAGGTATACAACATCACAGAAGATAATTCGGGTTAAAAAAAAAGTCTAGTGGTAACATTTCAAGAAATGAAAACGGGACCGGTTTTGGATGTGCGGCTTCTCCCTATCTTTCAGCTACATTTGCACACACCTGACCAAACAAAAAGTTAGTAAACAGTTAATAGTATTTATAAAAAAAAAATGAAAATATTTAACATGTAACAACCCCTTAAAAAAGACACTCATTCTACAGACAACCTTATAAAAGACAAAACTTCTATCTGTTCACAGTATGTGTATTTTGTAAACAGTAATTCACTATAATGCAATTTTGAAAGTAAAAAAATGGCAATTTCCTAAACGTGAAGACGACCTCTGACTTAGGGCCGACTAATGAGAGAGAAGAGAAGGCAACACCTCCCTTTGGAATAGTGGGGTATTTTTCAATGATTTTCAACCTTTGGATACTTGTAAGGTGGTACCATCTCAAATTTCGGATGTCTTTCTATCCAGGCCAATCTTTTTCAAGCAATTTTAAACTGAAATTTACTTAAGAAAAAGCCATGCTCCTTTTCTGAGAAAATAATAGGAAAGCACAAATGCCAAGGTCGGATAGAACACCTACTCTTTCCCAACAACAAACAGAGTAAGGGTTTGTTACTGTGTTTTGTCTTCAACTATTCACAACATATTCACCTTTCTCCAAAACATTAGGTTGGAAGGAAAAAATTAAATAGAAGGGTGTATCATAAATAATGGGAGAAAGTTTTGGAATCCAACTGGGGGCCAAGTATTTGAAATTTTTTTTTTTTAATGAAAATCACTATCAAATCATTATCAAATCAGTAACAAAATATTGTTTTCTATGTTCAGTTTGACTGTTAGGTTTAACAGTATTTTGGCAATTGATCATAACAATCAAATTGTCCATGTTTCAATGCAAATTGTATTACCACCTAGAAATCTTTCTGAAATGGAATGTTTAGGAGGAACAGTAAGTTCAGAAATTGGAAATTACCTACCTTTAAAATGGAATAATTCTGAAGGGAAGTATATTTTCAATGTGTAAGGAAATTCTAAACATTTAAATAAGCCATTCAACCAAGTGTACAAAGTATTTTTGGCTTAAGGGCAACATAAGGTCTGCTGCTGTTTGGGTTTTTAAAGTTCTGATTAGTTATTACAAAGGAAATATTAAGGATATACAGTAAGTGTAATACAAATTAGTTTCCTTATCAGTGAAATATTAATTTTCCCCATCACATCTCTGAGTTTTTAAGGTAGTCAGTTATAGCAATCAAAAAGTAATATGTTATTACTGTTTTGTATTTGGTTAATATTTAATCAGTGATAGCTTACTTATTTGAGATTTTGAATGTTTCTGTAGTTCAGCTAGGCACCTGTAATGAAGACATGCAGAAGGCTTCCCTCTTAAAACACTTTAAATTTTCATAAAAATGTTGCACAGTTAGAATTTATCTTCCATAGGTAAATTCTGTCTGTAACTTGGATACTTACAATCCCCAAATACTAACTTTCTTAATACAGGGAGAAACAAGCACTAATCATAGTTAAGGATAACAGAAACCTGTCATAACTCAGTATTGTAATTTTGAGAATTTGAATATATTTAGATCAAATCACAGCCTGTGCAATTTTACCATACACAATAAAGCCTGCACTATTAGTTCGCTGAGTGTTCTTAATCCTCCATATAGGCACTAAAAATAGCTCATTTGCATTGTAACTGGCATGAATGTGACCATGTAATAGTTAAGACAAAGGCACAAATTGAAAAAGAAAAATCTCACCACCCTGTCAGAATAAGAGGTTTAAATATTAGCCTTGGTACATAATCCACAAAGACCTAAATGGACCAAATTTAAACCCAGTGATTTCCAATGATTCTCTAAGGTCTTGTCTAAAGGATGCATTCCCAGTAAGTTTAGAAAATCATTTTCTTCTATGAAAAATTTTCTTCTGGATCTGAAAGGTAGGATGGGCGTTGGTACCTTGCGATTTTATTTCAGTGGGAAATACCAGTTTAAAATAAATGCTTTGAAGAAATGGTTTATCAAGTAAATGCATGAGTCCTTATAGTTAAGCTCACACATCGATGTCTGGTTGGTTTGCTAGAACAATGGTGGTTGGTACAGACACATCCCAAGTTTTGTACACATTAAATAAAATGTCACTGTGGATCCTCACGATGAGGGAGGACTAAGAATCTAGTGACGCTTTTGCCGGAGTCTCTCCCAAGTTCTCACCCAAACTTCTTGAGTAGATTCAATCTTTTCAGTCAATAGTCTCAGCTCTACACAGGCTAGATGCTAGTATAAAGCATCCCTTGTGAAAACTGCACATTCTGGAATGGGACTCAGTCAATAAACACTCACTCACTGAATTTCCACCATGTACCTAGCTGTCTTTGGAATTAGCTAATGATCTCACATCTGACTTCTGCGATGCCTAATATTAGACTTTCAAGAAAAAAAGGGCATTTTATAAAAGGTATGCAAACTTTAAATGGCTGAAAACAGAAAATAATAAAAATTACTTTAAACAGAAAAAAAGAGCCTTATCAGATTATGTGCCTGAGCAGTCAAAAAATCTGAGATAACATCTGCATTTTGGTATGTTAGGGAGTACTTTAAGAAATACTATAAAACTGATTTCAAATTCCTTTTGAAAGAAAATATTCCCTAGTCTCCTTCACTAACCTACATCTGATTATTCAGAGAGGACTGTCATGTTCATGGTCTGTATGAAGACAATTAAGAAATTACAGGACTAATGATTTCCCACAAGAATACCAAGCTACCTCAAGTTTTAACAATGTGACTTTGACCACAGTTTCTGAGTGCGATAGTACCAGACGTTCTAAAAGCAGTCTTTCAGATCCATGAGCCATGAAGTAATGCTGGTATGGAAAACAGGGCTGATCCTTCCGCCCTTAACCTTTTCCGTGAATGGCTACTTCAGAGTCTAAGCTGTTGGAACACAGCACCTCTGTCACCGAAGCACGTGAGCACACAACTATCCAGATACCCAGGGCCACAATCTCAAATCCAGGCTTCTGTCGTTCAACACACAGATGACTTCAACTGTATCTGGGTACTAATCCATGCACACGTAATGCACAAGCTCTACCTAATGTCAGAATTCTAGCTAAGTCTTCTAAGAGGATTTTTATAGTACTGTTTGTCTAGGAGGGCCACTCACAAGAGAAGTGCAGTCATAATCACCACCAGAACCTCCATTTCCCACAAGGGAAGCTTGATCTGAAACCGGTTTGTAAGTGAACTGGCTTCTCCGAGACAGGAAAACGTGTCCTGAGATAGACTACAATTCAACAGACATGGTGAGGCATAGATGAGTCCAGATACTTAGGAGTTTTCTAACCAATGACTAGGCTTTAGTTGAGGAAAGGGGCATCTCCCCATTACTCTGCCAGTCGGGAAGGGCTGAAGGGAACACATCTAACCTCCCCTTCCAACTAGCCTTTAGTTTCCCCTTCCCCAGGCAGAGGAACTAAAATGACTGGACAGAGCATGACCAACTCTGACTGCTTTTCACATCCGAGTACGGTCCTGGTGTTGACAAACAGTGCACATTTACCCAGGGTCTCCAGTGCCACCAACAACTGGATATGTGACAAAGGGCAGTGTCTTCTCTCCCTGTGTTGAGGCCGCCCCCACATGCCCAGGTAGGGTGGGAAACAGGGGTGGGAAGGGAGGTAATGACTTCGGATTTGCACAGTGGGTCTAGTTGTCTTCAATTTAGTGGGGAAGGACAAGCAATCTGCTTTGACCTCAGCCCTAAACCATGTATTTCCAGGTATACAGCAAGTTATAACGGGCTTGCCCAGACTAACAGTGTTGTTGTGCTTCCCATTCACCAAGTGAGAATCACTGTGTACGAACTCCAGGGGCAGGGAGAGAGGTGAGCAGCACTCCGACCCTTTTTCATGCAGGAGAGACACTGAGTCTTGGAGAGAAAGGACTCAAGAGCCCAGTGATATTCACCATAAGCCAAACAAATGAGCCATTCTGTAGGTTAAAAGGGCACTGGAACCAGAGCTGCAATGCAATATATACTGAAGATAGAGGTCCAATACTCTCTTCTAGACTTTTCCCATTCTCGGTTTAGTGTAGCTCAGACCCACCAACTTCTACTCTAGCCAACACTTATCCTCAAGAGATGAAGTACGGGATCCACTGGTTTCAAGGGGGAACGAGGCAGGAGCCTGGGGCAGGAGGGGAGAGAAAAGACAAGCTTCAGCAGGAATGCAGGGAACCCCCGGTCTGAGCACCTGGGGTGCAGGCTGAGGACAGAAGCCTGAGAGGAAAGAGGAGAGCAGCAAACTGTCAGGGACGGATCTGGTTTGAGAGGTTTTTCATCGCTGAAAATCTCTAGGAGCCATGACATGGTTTTAACGTCTACCAAATGTGAACATAATTAGTTCAGTTTCTATTTCATTCCATGTGTCCATATATCATGAAGCTCAAGAATTTAGGTGAATTCTAGCAATTAAAATCAGGATTCAGAGAGTACCCAAATGGATTTTGGCCCTTGTCGCCTTGTGGCTTTTTTCCATGACGTGGTTTTTATAAAGAAACATGAGGACCTAGGACAAAAGGATAACCAATCCATTATCATCACAGAACCTCAGAGGATTAAAAAAAGAAACAAAATGAAACAAAACAAGCACATCTTGATGTATTCAGGTATTTCAATTTTCTGATACTTTGCCTTAACTACCAAAAAATAAAATATCCATGGGGGTAGGGAAAATGTGTAATATACACTTTTTAGTTTTTCATTCTGCTTTTCAAAAAACCACGTTCATTCTAGACCTCACTTAGGAAAAGCAAGGACAGGCAGAGGCAGCTGTGAAGACATGGTCACAGACAGCTCACAAAGCTGACACGGGTACACCCGCTGATTCAAACGGACCTGGCCACAGTCCATACGCCATAGCCCTTGAGGAACTGTCCGTGGAGGAGGCATCACCTTCTAAGTTTTAGATTTAAAAATTTTAAGACTGGGTTTAAACAGTCTAGCCTGATGATCATTTCAAAAGGCAAAACTGCTAAAATGCCTGATCAAAAGGAACCTTCACTATGATGTGTCAAAGGTCACCACTGCCTGGTATCCTGGGGAAGCACTGAAGCTAGTCGGAACCGTACAGCTAATGCAGCGAGCGTCTGCGCAGGTTTCCGCTCAAACAGTCACTGCAATTCTGTTTCTCAGTAATGTTGGATTTGCTCCTGTAACACGGTCACTGTGTCATAAGAAAACCAATTTTAAAAAAACGTCAGGTCTCCAGGCTTAGAAATTTCGGTCTTAAATGTCAGCGCAACCAAATGCAATAAAGGAAGTTCACACGCAAGCTACGGGGTAAGGAAAAGATTTGCAAAACCTCCCAAAGCAAAGACAACATGATTGTAATTTGGGCTGGTCAGTGTCATGCTCATTTTCAAAGTTTGTACCCCTGAGAAAACTATCTGAAAACCATTATACAGTAGGCACAGAATCAGCATACTTTGTATCAAACAAAACACTACATAGCGGTCACTGCATCAGAAATTATATTAATTTTTTGTAAATGCTGTGGACAGAGGAGACTCATGTTGAAAGTTCTGAAATCTGTGCTTGGTTTTCATCTAGAATGGAGCAAGTGTCAGGCAAATAAACATCATCTGGTACACTGACGTCTTTCTCCCGTGCCTGTGAATCGGCTTGCAATTCCACAGCATCCATATGAGAAAACCACTAGCAGAACAGAACACGCGGCTGGGGGACTTGTTTTGCATGTGCGGACCGGACAGTATCCGCCAGGAAGTACTTCCTGAAGGGAGAGCCCGTGGGAACACTCTGGCTCCGATCACGGACCGCTCCAAGACTTGAGCTGCATGGACCGAATCTGTGAGTGACTCTACTTGGGCTGTAACTACACTGAAAGCACAGGGACGCTTGGAGTGTGACTTGCGTGCGAGAAGATCCCCCTCGCCAACAGTACTTCACAGGATCCCTCCAAGATGCCCAGTGCTGGCCCGGGAGCGCCAGAACGGAGAGCTTACTGAGATGGCAGACTGAAGTGACGCGGTGGCTCTGTTAGTCGTTGGGTTTGTTCTGAAAAAAGTTTGTGAAGGACCACCCTCCCCCATTCGATTTCGGGGAGTCTTCGTCTTTAGGAGGGATCAAAAACTGCCGGGAGTTAATGGAGCAGGGGCTTCCGAAAGAGACCATTTCACTGGTGCTGTCTGTGGACCTGGGAGAATCTGGAGATACTAAGTGCCAAGTATTGACATTTGCCTGAGGTCTGTAACCAGCAGTTTTATCTAAGTCGTCCTCCACGCCCAGGTCTTCCCCAGTAGCAGGGACCGGCAGGTGCATCTGGGGCTTATAGCCAGCGCCCCCGACAGGGTCACTGTCTTGATCTTCCTCTGGTTTTGCCTGAGGCTGGTACATAGACTGGATATCGATGTACACGACCTGAGAGGTCCCTCCGGCCTCCTCTGCACCCGGCTGCGCCGTTTCCTCCTCAATGACAGGGGGGCAGTAGGACACGACCACGTGGTTCTCGGCGTCTGCATCACAGCTCTCCTCCTGCCGCTCCGCTACCGGAGAGATGATTTCCGTGTCTTCTATTTTCGGAACCATTGATCGGGTTTCCAGAACCTCAACATTATTTGGGGTACAAGGATTCATTTCCAAAGTTTTGAGAGCATTGTTTCCCTAGAAATAAATGATAATGGTAAGGCAATGATTAAGAGGGGCACGAGAAGCTCCTGCAGTGCCCTTCCTACAAAAAGGGGCATTATCTTGTTCATGTTCCTCGTGACTACTTAGGGAAATAGGTCTCTGCTGTTCTGTACTGCATAGGAGAACAAAGGTACTGTTTTACATATCAATATGTTCCCGGCTATTCATAGCAGTTGCAAAAACACACGTTAACATGCATCAGCGCAGAAGTTCAGCAAATGTCCAAGACACCCTCTGCTCAACACATTTTCTGCTGGGTGCACATCTGCATACTACAAACGTCTCACAAAAGACTAAAAAAAGCAGCCCGTACTGACAAATAAATGAAAGAAAAGAGGATTACCTCACAGACACTCTTCTGAAACTGCAAAGCTTTACAATTCTCTGGATTTGGAATATCAGGGTAGAAGGTTTCTTTGATCCTTTAAATAAAGATGATTAAGTGCATTTAACAATTAGGATTATCAGACCACAAGTAAGTTAGCAAACCCCTGGGCTTATTTTGACATTTCACAGGATGCTTCAGTGAACAACTGAGACAGCGAAACTGCATCAAAGGTGCGCTCGCTCACGAAGCTCCTGTCTGAAAACTACAAGCGGTACTTCTGTTTCTAGAACTACAGTATCTTACGGATCTTATGAAAGTGGAAAAGCAAAGGATTCAAACGGTGACTGTGCTCGTAGGTCAAAAGTACAACACAGGCAGCGCTTGTCTGACTCAATGGCTACAGTGCAAGTGGGATCACACACCATCTGGTTGGTGGGGAGCGTGTCTGCACGACGCAATTCCCCACGTAACAAGGTCTGCACTCTGCGGGGGGGAAAGGCCACTAATCATGACCAAAAATGAAATGCAAACAAAAAGGAGACTGGCTCGGAGCTGTGTCATATATATACACCTGTTAAAAAGTTTGGTATTTGACATTACCACAGAAAAAAACAAAACAAAACTTTATTAATCTAAAATGCCCTAGCTGGGCGCCTGGGTGGCTCAGTGGGTTAAGCCGCTGCCTTCGGCTCAGGTCATGATCTCAGGGTCCTGGGATCGAGTCCCGCATTGGGCTCTCTGCTCAGCAGGGAGCCTGCTTCCTCCTCTCTTCTCTCTCTGCCTGCCTCTCTGCCTACTTGTGATCTCTCTCTGTCAAATAAATAAATAAAATCTTAAATAAAATAAAATAAAATAAAATAAAATGCCCTAGCTTCTAAACTCTTTTTACCTTTTGTATTCAAATCGTTTTTAAAATGTGATTTTTGGTAATGAGAATATGGTCACCCACAACACAGTATTCTATACAGCTCTAAACTATTACTATGTTAACTTATAAGCCAGGATTACCAGAACACATTCCCTTCTTTATCATAAAGGATGGCATTTTTTTTTTTTTTTTTTTCAAAATATCTGACAGACAGAGATCACAAGCAGGCAGAGAGGCAGGCAGAGAGAGAGGAGGAAGCAGGCTCCCTGCTGAGCAAAGAGCCCGATGTGGGGCTCGATCCCAGGACCCTGGGATCATGACCTGAGCCGAAGGCAGAGGCTTTAAACCCACTGAGCCACCCAGGTGCCCCAAGGATGGCATTTTTAGTACCAGGGAGGGCCGTCTATGCTGAACACCGGCATCTGCCCCAAGCCCCGCCCAGGACGCCTCCTGCCAGCTGACCCCGAGTCCCCGCTCACCTCCTCACCTCCACTCCCCTCCCCTCCCCTCCTGCCTCTCTAGCTTCACTCAGACACCCAGTTCTCACTGCCCTCCTGATGACCAAGTTCTTTCCGGTTTCTGGGCCCTCACAGGATTCTTCTCTCCTCCCGGCATACTCTTTCTCCTCTCCTTACCCTGTGGGACTCTGCTCAGATGGAACTCCCCTTGGGAAGTCGTGGCTGACCACCTCCAGTGAGTGGTTGCCCCGTTATTCCCCTCATGGTACCCCGTGACCTTCCCAGTACACACGTCCTTTATAAGCATGTGTTTACTGGATGATTATGGGTTTGAGGTCTCCCTTTCCCCACTGGGCTCTAAGTCTGTAAGGATCAAGCTTATTTAGTTCCCCACTGTTATCACTCTTCATGTGGGAGGAGGCATTCATATTTGCCAAATATATGAGTAAATGACAGTATTTTCTAAATGGGTCACCAGGACAAGTGTGATCTAATCATTAATCCCACATACAGCTATTGCCGTATCCACACCTATACGTATGTTTAGTGCAACTATTACTTTAAATCATTAGTAAATAGTTAAGAGGAAGTTTACCTTTTATGTTATTACTTTAAAAACTTTTCAGTAATTCTTGCTTAATATTAAATCCAATATTAATTCAAACTAAACCAACATTTTTTTACAAGTTTCAACCAAGTACTTATTTCTTAACACATGAACTGAATTATCACGCTCTTCAGAAACAACAGCAAGCAGAAATGCAGGTACCATTACCATTCTCGTTTCCGATAGCAAAGGATGCTCGTGACCACTCCCACGATGACAGCCACGGCCACTGGGATGAGAATGGCGATTATTAACCCCACAGCTGAAAAGAGAATATTGGATATATTCAAATCACCACTTTAAGCAGGATGCATAGAAGACATTCGTATTATAAGATACTTAAGTTGAGAGATTAAAGAAAAAAAATCCTACCTGATCCAGAGACACCAAAAAATTATTAAAATACGACCTTCAAGCATTTTAGTAATTTTTACACTAATACGTAAATTCTTTAGAACAGGACTGAGTGCCGCTGCGCGTGAGGCTGGATCTTCCCTGTGGGACTACCGTTCACACTACAGGGACCTTAGCAGCGCCCCTGGGTTTCCACCCACTAGATCCCAATATAGCACCCCACAGCTCTGAGATCCAATCCTGTCACCAGATGCCACCAAGTATCCCCCAGGAGGCAAAATGGCCCCCAGCTGAGAACCATGTCCTCACGGTGCTTTATTTAAAAGTGTGTGAACTCTAACTCCAGAAGATGCCACCTTCCAACTCAAGCTCTTCACTGCAGACAGTCAAGCCCATATTCCCTACTCTCCATCTCAAACTGGTGAGTGCTGGGGTCTACAGTTTTTTTTAGCTCTTCCCTGGGTATGTTAAAAATCACATTTGGAATCGGGCAAAAGGTGTTAAATGGGGGACAGCTGGGTGGCTCAGTCAGCTGAATGTCCAACTCTTGATTCCAACTCAGGTTACGATCTCAGGGACGTGAGATTGAGCCCTGCGTGGGGCTCCCAGCTCAGCGGGGCATCTGCCAGAGAGTCTTTCTCTCCCTCTCCCCCTGCACCTCCCCCTACTTGCACACATGTGTGTTCTCTCAAATAAATATAATCTTTAAAAAATGTTAAAGTGGGTCAGCTTTATATAGATTTAACAAGAATTTACAACTCCAGATTTGAGATGTATCCTTCATACATTAATTTCTTGAGTATTCTTAGGAAAAGAGCTTCAAATAACTGACAAGAATAGATATGAAGTCATCCTGTGGCCTTTGAACACTGCTGGCTACCCACGACAAACAAGCAACAATACATGCAATTTTTAAAAAGGGGGTTCCTACATGAACAAAACTTGCTGAAAACTTATGCATTTGGGTACAGAAAGCACCTCAACAGCAATAATTAACTTACAATTTTCCTTCGTCACCACAAACATGCTCTTCTCTGGGCCCATGCCACCATCTGTGTAGGCTCGCAGGACCAGATGGTAACTTGTTTTACCCTGAAGATCAGCAATTCTCAGTGTCTTCTGGGATAGGTCCGTAATGTTCTTAATCTTTATGTCTGACCGACCTATTTTCAAAGGGAAGATTATTATTACTGATCTCTACACCATTTTTTAAAACACCTAGCTACTCATACCTGTTTGACCCACACCTCTGTCTCGAGTGAGTGGTTGCCGGCTGCCCTTGAGGCCAGCGCCTGTGGAGTCAGCCAGACCCGAGTTCAAGTTCTCCCTCTGCCGTTAGCAGCTATGCGGTCCAGACCTGGTATTGAAACTACCCCAACCTTGAGTTTCTCTAATTCATGAAACAACAATCACAACCTACCACCGAGCGCTGTGAGACGTTTTCATACATTCTCTAGAATAATCCTGGCATATGGCAGGTAATCAATAGAAGTCCCTTCTCTTTGTCAGAGCAGGAAAGTGTACCTCCACCTGCTGGGGCAGGGTCGCTGTGGCTGGGGCCACCCTAATGAGTGGTGCCAGAGTCCCCTCGCTACCATGCTCGCTCCCAACTGCCTGGGAGGAGGCAGCACACTGAGCTCTCACGTGAGCCGCTAGCCAGGAAGCCTTGAATATTCACAGGATCATTTCAGAAGAAGGATGAAGAACTGCTTCAACTATTGTTTTAAAGTTTTAATCAAAGTAATGGATGACGAGTTTGAAAAACTGAACAGGACTAAATGGTAACAACAAAAGGCAGCAAGCAGTCTTCTGCTCACACCTTCCCTGCCAAAGCCACGTCACCTGTTTCTTTGGATATTTACTTCTGTATTTTGAAATAAAATCACGCTGGCCGCACTTTAAGACGACTTGTAGACATTACATATGCATGTCCCACAAAGAAGGTGAAGTTGAGTTCTCAGCACTCTGTCTCCCTCACATCCCACGTCATTCACACACACCACAATGTTTGGGAAATTCACCATTTACATTACTGCGATCGTTTAAGTACGGATTCCTGCTAGAAAAATTGCTTGGTCTGCTCATGTTTCCCTTACTTTTCTGCTGTTTTAATGCTTTTTCCTCATTTGCTTAATGTCCCAATTCCTAATTCCTCCCACACCCTCCTGTGAATATTCAATCCAATTTTCCACATGGCCCAACGCAACAAAATCCCAGCGCCATGACTGGCTGCCCTACCCCTGCTTACGCCGCCCTTCCCACATCCCCCCATCCAAGGCCCCCTTCCCAGTATATCTGCTCCAGACCCAGGCCTTCCCAGCTCCCGCCATCTTGAACCACCTTGTCCCACTTGCTTCCTCAGGCTGACCCACTGTTCTAGAACCACTGCCTGAGAAGGGGACATGGGGAAGAAGTATTTGCAGCTCTACGGGTCTGAAGATGCCTTCCCTCAGCTCTCACACTGGCTGCCGCTGACAGAGTACAGACTTCAAGGTTGAAAAAAATTTGCTCTCAGTATCTTGGAGACACAGCTGTGCTATCTTCCAGCATCTGCTGTGCTGCTGAGAAATCCGAGGCCACTTTCATTCCTGAGCCAATCTTTTCTGTTTCTAGGACTTGTAACAGGTGCTTGAGAAATTCATGACAGCCTACCCTGGTGTAGATTTTTTTCTACCTATCTTACTGTGTACTTACTGAGTGCTTTTATCTGGGAAATGTTCTTCTGCTCTTTGGTCATTTCCTTCTATTGCGCCCCCCTCCGCACCCCCCCCCCCGACAGAACTCCTATAAAGCATGACAGCACAGGTCGCCGCGTGCTCCAACTTCCTCATCGTTTTACTCCAAGTTTTCTCCTCTGCATTCGTCTAACTTGGGGAAGAATTTCTCTATCTCCCATGTAATTTCGCTATTATTTAATTCTTTAAAATTTTCTTTGATTACATTTTTAATTTTGATGAGTTCTTACCTATCTTCGGACCATTCTTTTTTAATTAACACCAGGTCCTTGCAATAAATACAGGGAGGGTATCTCAACTATGCAAGGATAGTTTTGGTTTTTGTTATAAAATTCTGTTTCCCTACTCTGAATTTGTTTTCTCTAACTTCTCTAATTTGTTTCTCTAATTTCTTCTGTTAGAAACCAGAAGAAATGTTAGAATCTTTCTCAACCATCTGGTTATCCCTGGCTGCTGGTCACAGTTAGAGCGAGCCCCTGGAAGGTCACTGTGAATGGGTGGAGCTTACTGGTTGGTGGGCTTCACTTACCACTGGTTGGGAATGACCAGGTCAATTTCTGGCCTTTCACTGGGACAGCCCCCCAATACCAGCACCTTTTGTGTCTTGCCCCAAGAACCATTTCCTTTTTCCAAAGAAAGATCCTCTTATCTCATCCAGGGAAATAGGCCTAGCTGAAGATGTCCTATTAGCTTCCTATTAGGGGAAGGAGAACAGGAAAGGTCACACTGCTCACTAGGGTGTCCCTCTCTCTGGGGGTTCTCTGGCTGTTTCTCCAAAGAATAAAGCCCTCATCTTCGGGCAGGGGAACAGGCACTCACGTTAGCTGAATGAAGTCGGTGTACAACTCTGGGGGTTCTCACTGCTCCTTAGAGACTTTCAGTGAGTCCTCACGGTTCAGCTCCTATCCATCCTAACCACCTGCCTCCAATCCCGACCCAAAGGATGAGTCAAATTATTTTTCGCCGCAGCCTGAACGTCCACCTGGATTTCACCATCCTCCATCCTCCAGGCGATCTGTCCTACTCCCATCAGCCTGACAGTGTCCAAATTTGGTGTACTCTTGTCTGTCTCTGGTTTTTTTGGCTTTAGGCTTTTTCTTTTCCTCTTCAACTTCAGTGACCAATGCTCCATGTCTAAATGGAAGTCTAGGTGCTAGAATTTTAACTGGTACAGCGTAAAATTTCTGAACATTTGAGAAAAATTTCACCAGACTCTAGGTATTTGTAGAACTTTGTATGTGGGGTTTTTCTCATTCACAGGCAACTGCGAAGGTTCTGGAAACACAGACCTTAGTGGTGAGGGGGCAGTGCACAGCTTGCACAGCTGCTCTGGGAAGTGCTTTAGCTGATGCCCGGGCAGCACCGCCATGCAGCACTGCTGTTCTCTACTTGTCGGACGGGCATTAAATAATTCAAATGGTTTTCTTCTGAGGAGAGGTCATTAAGGGAAATGAGAGCTCTCAAACTGAAAAGATGATAGCCTTGTGTTATGTGGCTATGAAGAGGAAACATCTGACTCCCAACAGAAATATAATTTAGGGAGAAGCCAAAGTCTGCATAAACATTTCTGTATTTATAAATTTAAAAATTCTCTATGGACTCTGGACATCCGCTTACCAACTGTCAAGGACTGACTGAACCTTTAAAGATCTAACGGATGCTCTTGTCCCCAGTCAAGTCAATTAAGCTTGCCAGCTCACCAAGGCCACGACTAACTGTGCGGACGGCTCTCTGTCAGGTAACAGCAGAGGCTCTGGAGCCCTTCTCTGGGTTCCTGAACTTTTCTCCTCCATTATTAGAATTACAGAAAGACTTTTTAAAAAAAATTTTAAATAACCTAGGTAAGATGCTATGTTTGTTATGCATGATACAAGATTGCTAAGAGATGATCTCTGTCCTACGGGGGCTTATAATCAAAGTCTGCAGAATAATTTAAATGAAAAATGGTACATGTCATTTATCACATACTAAAATCCTGGAAGTCTCATATTTATCCATTTTCCTTTATCTCTTTGTCAGTTTTGGAAACCAGTATTACTCAGCAGCACTTCTTTCTCTTTCCTTGGTTTTTAATTTATTTTTTAATTTTCTGTGGTTAAAGAGAACTTCCCACTGTAGTTAAGTGACTTACCGGATTCCAAACTCCTTATTTTAGACGTGTCTCTCTCTCCTTTTTCAAAGTAAAATAAATATCCTCTTAAAAAGCCTCTGAGCTCTTCCACGGGAATATCTTCCCATTTTACTAGTATCGAATCTGCAGATGTGTCCTCAACAGTGAAATTGGGCGCAACAGTCGGGGCTGCAAAGAGAAAAACGTCTGCGGCTAGAGCAGAGTTGAGGGACACAGAGGAAGACCGCAACATTTGATGAGATTTCTATCCTCAAGATTAACTGAATCTGAAATTAGAACTTTATTCTCTACTAAGTCCCACTTTCAGAGATACTAGCACAAGCACTGCTCCCGTGTAGCTCGTGCACTACTGACTGGAGACACAAGGGGCTTTCTCACAGCGCACACACCCGGCAGCGGAGGGAGAGGGTGCTCCCTCGGCAAAATCCGGGAGCAGCTATGCAAACAGAACTGTGTTTCCCCTCTGTACATAGTCTTGAAGTTAATGGCTTTATTAAACGTGTTTAAGTGCAAATTAAGTCTCTCTGACATCAAAATTGAGATTTCATTTCTCAATGACAACAGTAAAACTGTGAAATATAAACATTAACGAAATGAAGATTAAGTAATCACAATTTTCAATTTATCATACAAATTATTCTTCCTCCCTTAAACATCTCAATTTGTTTTTAGAATTCAATCTTGCAATCGCTATTTATTTCTAATTTCTCATGTTACCTTGGACTCTAAGAAAACTTACCCATTTAACTTACCCAGTTCTTCTATATATCCAATTATAGAACGGAGTAACTGATATCCTTGGTTTCTGCACCCATACAGAAAAAAATTGTATCTTACACCAGGTCGAAACTGATCTACAGGATGGAGACAATTAACTTTCGTTAAGCAAATATTACTATGAACATCTATTATGGAAATATCAAACCTATAATCATTTATTCCAAAATTTCCAAAGCTAATTTTAAATAGCTGTTTTCTTATCATTAAAAAAAATCCATTTTTTCAAAACTGGTAAATATTCAGAGTGAAAAATGACTGAAGAAAAATTAAATTCACTTCTGTTGTAGTGAAGAGTGTAAAATACCATGACTTTGAAGGGAGAGAACAGTAAACAGGGCTTTCATTCTGTTTCTTTAAGACCAAGCAAAGAGGACTTCTCCCCAAATTTGGGCCGTGTCAGTTTATTAGCCAATTCCAGGTCCAGGTCAAGCCTCTGGAAAGCCCTTCCTGCTCTAGCCAGTGTGATCTCTCTCTATCCCCTTACCCTGAAAAGCAGATACTAACATTTCCGCTCAACCCTGCTGCTTCAAGTACGCTGGGCCACAGAGTCTGTTTCTCTCTACAGCATCACTATTTAGTGCCCTTGAGTTAACGTCACAGAACATGGAAGAGAAGCATCTTAACTTCAAAAATCCCCCTTTCAAATACCTCCTTGGCACAATGCAACATGTGAAATGTTGGGAACAAAGAGGCAGACACTGTGTGGGCCGTGGCCTAGAAAGGTGGTAAGAGTGGTGGGGAGACAGATGAACGGGGGTAACCAAGACACCACATGCTAGACTACAGGGACCTATCACAGGCTGGGGCACCTTTACCGTGCCACTGAATGAGTCTAAGAGTACCACAAAAAGCCACCAAGAGGTGACATCTGAAACAGGGTCTTAAAAGGTAATTAGGAGCTCAGCAGCGGTGGTCTAGGAAGAAGATCCCGCCTGGGGGAAAACGGCAGCATGCGGGGTTGCGCTGCATTCATGGTGAGCAACTCTTCTGGTGTGGTCAGAGCACCAGTTCTCTGTAACTATGCACCCACGGAACACCAGTGCTTCCGCAAGCTCCAGAGTGAGATGGCCAACCTCTAAGATCGTTCTGTAACATTTTTCGTTGGCGTCAGGCATGCCTGAGGTTAGTTTAATCTTCACGTAAGTTAGTAAACTGTACCTAGTCTTAGGATGATTAGTGTGTCAACATTCTGTAGGGTTCTGCTACCTTAAAATGAAAGAAGGACTGAGTGGGGACTATGGCTTTAGTTCTGTGTTCTGAGGTGGTAAAACAGACAGCTGGATGAAGAGATGATCAGTTGAGGAAAGGACAAGAAGGGCCTCCTGCGGCCTCCTGTGGCCACGGTGTTGTCCCGGCAGCAGTAAATGAGAGAGACAATTCCTGGCCTCCCGAGGCACTGAACCTTCTGCTTCGAATTTGAATCCTGGTGCTGCCACAAGCTGGTTCTGTCACCTTGGGCGGTCATCTGACTTCTCTGAGCCTTTCTCAACCACTGTGGGGCCTTTCCTCACCTGCTGCAATCGGGAGCTTCTCCCTCTCACCCTAACAGGTCTCAGCTTCAACTTCTGTCTCTAGATGCTCTAAGACGACCCCCTCCACACCACCGAGCCTGCCCCAGTCCACCCTAGTTATTCTCAAAGCCCAGGTGCAGAGGTGGAAGAGGGACGAGAATCCACACGGTGTACATTAGGCTGGTGTAAGGCTTGGGCAGCCCCAGGTGGGGAGGGTGCGAGGGCAGGTGCGGGGGTGGGGGGAGCGCCAGGGAAGGAGAAAGGGAACCATCAAGTATTTCAAGTAGAACTGGCAAATACTCTTAACCAACTTGGAGTAATCTAGCGGACGGGACTCATCTTCACCAGCTGATGGTGAAGAAGCAAGCGGGCAGCACCGGCTCCTGGGAGAGAGGATCCGCCTACTCTCCTGGGCTTCCCCTCAACGTGAGAAGAACCAGGACAGGGGGATGACCTCGAGAAGCATCACCACTGAGGCTGCAGGATCCAGAATCCCCAAGGGCAGGGGCACGAAACACTCACAGCTACTCAGAAGGAACAATGGTGGTAGAAAGAGGGCCATAATGTCCAAGGGCAAGGCTGGCTTCGCCTGCTCCTGTTGTTCTCCTCATGGCTGACCTGTAGGCTGGTGCTATCAAAAGCAGCGTGCCTTACAGGACTACCGGCCTGTCAACAGTCAGGCGCCGGGAACCGTCCCCTCCCCGCCCCACACACCCTGTGCCCCCTGCCACACGGATGCCCCCCATCCTCCTTCAGTGGCCTCTGTTCTTGGCTCTGCCCAGTAACCTGTGCTTGGACACATGAAGGCAAAGGTTGAGGGGTGAGACCACACTGCTTAGGGCTCCATGGTTTTCTTTCTTCAGGAGCATTCCTCCATGCTGCTATGGCTTTGACGCCATCTGTGGTGCTACTTAACATTCCACTTTACAGATACACTGTAACTGACTCATTCTCTTATTTGGGTTTTCAAGTTTTGTGATTACAAGGAACACTATGGTGAACCTTCCTAGATGCAATCCTGTGTTGCTCTCTGATTATTTCTTAGAATAAACTCCTCGACAAATAATGACTAAATTAAAAGACAGGAACCCCTTCCCATGCATACTACTACAAAGCACTTTCCAGAAAGGTCAAACCAATTCACACCCATTCCTGTGGTAAGGCGTAAGGGACCACTCATCATATACAGTCACCTCACATATTGCTCTTTTAGAAATATTTTTAACAAGTTTCATGGAGAGGCATGAGTTCATCTTACCAGATTCTATTACAGTTTCAGTGCTGTTTGAAGGGACTTTTTTCCAGTCCATAAGGCATGGTTCAGACCGAGATGAGTTACACCATTTAATAACATAGTCACAAGTCATATTGGGATCGTAATTCCAAGTGAGGAGAATTCCATTTCCCATTCCGACAGCCTGCTCTACTTTGAGATCATCTTCAACAAGAAAGAAGTACATGTTACTTGTATTAAAAACAGTAATATAGGCGCCTGGGTGGCTCAGTGGGTTAA
The DNA here is from genome assembly GCF_964662115.1 of Mustela nivalis. Lineage (NCBI taxonomy): Eukaryota > Metazoa > Chordata > Mammalia > Carnivora > Mustelidae > Mustela > Mustela nivalis. The sequence continues at coordinate 150,405,235 of NC_139022.1, read as the reverse complement.
GTTGCTGCCTTCGGCTCAGGTCATGATCTCAGGGTCCTGGGATCGAGTCCCACATTGGGCTCTCTGCTGGGCAGGGATCCTGCTTCCCTCTCTCTCTCTCTTTGCCTGCCTCTCCATCTACTTGTGATCTCTGTCAAATAAATAAATAAAATCTTAAAAAAAAAAAAAAAACGAACGAACAGTAATATAAGGTATATCTCATGAAAATGGGCAAGAGTTAGAAAAACTACTTCACTGGACAGGAATTTTGAAAGAGTGCTCAAACTTCCTAGACCCGTAGCAAAGTTTAGAGGACTTACTCTGCTACTTTTGTTGTAAAAAGCTAATTGCCTGGGCCTTCAGATAGATTCGGAAGCTGGAAAGTCATGAAAGCGCACCTAGGACAGGTTGGGGCGCAGCAGGTCAGGGTGTGAAGGTCAACCAGGGCAGAGGGGTGGGGGAGGGGGCTGAGGGCATGCAGGCAATTGGGGAGGGTGGCAGTGTTTGGTGGGGAGAGGGCAGAACACATTCCCCTCCTCGCCCACTAAGGATGTGAGCTCTGTGAGCAGATGGGGGTGACTATGCCTGTGACCCCAGCCCTGGGGCCAGACCTATATAGCGGGAGCACGAGCATCCGTGGTGAACAAGTGGACCGACCAGCCCTTCTCTTCCTCTGAAGCCTCTGGGTGGGCTGAAGGGGCTTGTGGAGACGGGCTGAGGAATGGGGAATTAGCTGACATGCAGAGGGATCAAAGGCCATGGGATGGAATGGTCGCTGTGGGACGGAACGGCCAGCTTGCGCACAGGGAGGGAACCACACACACATACAGGACAGAGGGCTGAGGTGCAGAGGTTGGAGGGACGGGGGCTGTGCTGAGGTTCTGTCTCCCATGCTGTCAGATCTCAAGTCTGCAGATGATGGGGGGGGTGGTGGCTAGGCTGGGGGTGAGGACTGGGAAGGTTAGGCCCAAAGGGAGAGGGTATTTTCCACAGTTAATAGCAGAAAAATTTTTTTTTTTTTTACAATTTTATTTATTTGACAGTGATCACAAGTAGGCGGAGAGGCAGGCAGAGAGAGAGGAGGAAGCAGGCTCCCTGCTGAGCAGAAAGCCTGATGTGGGGCTCAATCCCAGGACCCTGGGATCCTGACCTGAGCCAAAGGCAGAGGCTTTAACCCACTGAGCCACCCAGGTGCCCCAATAGCAGAAAATTCTGTAACTGATTTTTATTCAAGGGTTCAGTAAAAAGCCAAAGAAAGGGTTTTTTGGGGAAAAAAATGGTATTGATAAAGCAATTCCTACCTGACACAAGACAAAAATTTGGCTTAGAATTCAGAAGACCCCGGACACAGGAGTGTTTTGGGCTCAATGTGATTAAACCCCCACACTATGAACCTGCTCCGGGGCCACAGGGCCTCCGACTCAGGAAATCCTCAAGGAAGGGTGATTTCTTCTGAGGCTTCCGTAACTGTCTAGGAGCTGATGCTATACTATTGTTAGTCCAGAAGTTACTGCCTTCTGAAGGACACATGGAAAAGGCAGGAAAACAATTTGTGAATTAAAAGACAACACAGCTATTGCCTATCACTGTAAAGCAATGAAATGTAGAATCTAAACCAGAAGGCTATCTTCTTAAGGATGTTCACACCGCTCTTCCCCTCTTTTTCTTTCTTTCTGCTGTCACAGCACTGCCTGAGGACCTCTCCCCTCTGGTGTGCGCTGCGATCTGGGCTCTGTGTTCCCTGTGTCTGAAAGGTACGGTGCTTTCCCTGTCCTTTCTTCCCTACGGTCCACTGAACAAAGCCAAGCAGCAGCTAAGTGCAAGGAGTAAGAAACTGCCTTGGTCAAGAGTTGAAAAGCTACTTGCAGGAACTTTAACTGGACCAGCAACTTTTCTTCCTTCAGGAGTGGCTGGTCACAGACCAGCGCCCCCATATTGGGGCAGGACAGCGAAGGGAGATGGGAGCAGGGAATGACCTGAAGAGGAATGAACTGAGAAAAGAGGCAGAAGTGGCTATGGGTTAAGTATTATGGATTACTGGTAATCCGTAACATTTAAAGAAAGGCACTCAGTTAATTTTAAAATGTTCTAGAGTGACTCTTTAAAGTTTACAATGAAGATCTAATTTAGATTTTAAGAAGAATTTCTTTTCTTTTTTTTTTTTTAAGATTTTATTTGATAGAGTGACGCCAAGAGAGCAAACACAAGCAGGGGGAGTGGGAGAGGGACAAGCAAGCTTCCCGCTGAGCAGAAGCCCGATGCAGGACTCGATTCCAGGACCCTGGGATCACGACCTGAGCACAAGGTAGATGCTCAACGACTGTACCACCTCGGTGCCCCTAAGAAGAATTTATCAGTAAAGGATTCCTATTAATAAAGAAATGTCTTATCAACAAAGCTGCTATTCAAAGTAAGTATTTTTTTCCTGCCTGGCAGTTTGTGGAACAGCCCAGCTGATACAGCAACAGGTCCCATGGTCTTGGAAAGATACCTGAAAATGGTCTTAAATAAACGTCTAAAACATTTCTTACTAGAGTAAAGTCCACCACCGTAACTCTCCAACGTTATGCCCTAATGTGACTGGGTAACACTAATTATTTTATCTAGCAGCACAGAGGTCTGGAGTCACCACGAGTGACTAATGGCTGCTGTCTCTCCAAGAATTCTGCACAGGAAAGGGCTAAATCCTCCTTACAGATCAGCAGCAACAGGGGCATGAGGAGAGAGCTGACCTTGTAAGAGCAGGCAAACACCCTTTAAAATGTTTCTCTGTAATTTCCGGTTCTTATATTCTGCATTACCTTAGGTACTCACCGTTTGGAATTTCCATGCTAGCTATTTTAGAAGGTGGTGATGAGCCAACAGAATTTTTTGCCACCACACTGATGATGTAGTCGTTTTTATCAAGTTGTAGTTCTGCCTTGTGTTGAGGATCAGGGATCTCAGAAAGAGACTGTGTCTCCTCATCAAGCAAACAGGATACATTATAAGAAAGTATTTTCCCATTTGCTTCATTAATGGGTAAAGGCTGAGAGAAACAGAAAAATAAATTGTCAAGAAACCTGCAACACCGGCCATGTGGTGAGGCAAGACCGTCAGGTGTAAACCAGACACCATGTCAATCATACAAGGCAACACCAGAATCAAGGAAGCTGCGAATGGTGTCAAACACAGATTCAGAAGGCACCGCGGCCAGGACAGATCTGATGCTGAGGAAAAAAATAAACTTACTGTAAGCAGTTTAAGAGCACAGAGCAATTTAAAAATTAAGCTAATACAAACCATTTTTTAGCCTCACATTTTTCAGAAGCAAACAAGAAAGTAACAAGAATGACTGCTCTACCAAACAAAACATAAAATATTACAACATTGGAGCGCCTGGAGGGGTCAACCAATGGGGCATGCGATTCTTGATCTCAGGGTCATGAGTTTGAGCCCCACACTGGTAGAGAACACTTAAATAAATAAAACTTTTAAAAAACAGCATCACAGTTTTTAAAAAAATATTTATTATTTTCTCAAAATAGTACATGCCCATTACCAGAAAATTTGGAAATGATACAAAAGTTAAAAAAAAACCTGTAAAATGTTCCCATATTCCCATCTCTTAAACACTCTTACATTTTTGCATTTTCTTCAAGTTGTTTTTCTAAGATGTAGATATTTCTAATTAAAATTGTTTTAATCATGATTTTATCTTTTTTTCACCTTTTTATAATATAGCTGTCTATAATATATACAACTGAATGGCTTTATATTTTATGTAGTATTTTTACCAGTTATTTGAATAATATAAGGAATATTCAAGTTGTTTCTAACTTATTACTAAAATTATACTTTGGTGTACCTTTTCGTACCACTTTTTTCTTTCAAAGTTAGGATTAATTCTTTAATGTGGATCTCCAAAGTAGACCTATTAAACTGCTTTTCCAGACTATTCCTCCAATTTATACGACAACGAACAGGATACTCTGATCCAGAATGACCGCGATATTAATACTCCGCTAAAACTCCTCTGAACAGGGACTCTCTGATGGCCTGTCCTACTGGGCCCTTTATTAGTCTAAGGCTCATGGGCCTTCTTTGACGCTACTGATAGCTCGCTCCTTCACAGAACCCCACCCTGGGTTTCTGCTTTACCAGTTTCTGGTCTTCCTGTCCTCTAACCTTCCCACTCTCCTCTGCGGGCTCCTCCATACGCTATCACCTACGGGTCCCTCCTTGGCCTCTTTCCACCCCGCGTGTTCTCCCTGAGTGATCCCACTTACATGCTACTCAAAGCTATGTCTTTAGCTCTGACTACCCTCCTGAACTCCAGAGCCTCACATTAAACCACTACCTATAAGACTCTACTTTGATACCCCAGTGGCATCTATTTTCAGAATGTGTTTTTAAAAAGTCAACCCCAACCAACTTAATTTTCCACCTAAATACACTCCTCCTTGGCAAATGGCAGAACCATTAACCTAGTCTCTTAAGTTACAATCACTTCAGTATTTTTAACTGTTGGTTAGGCATTCATCTAGTTTGAAGCACGGTCCCAGACATTCTCCACACTGAAGTAATGGTCCTGCAACACCAGGCCAATGAGTGGAGTGGGTACGGTAGGCTCCTGTTCCATCTCCTAATTCCGAAGACCCATGTGATGTATTGTCTTTGGCTAGAGGACGCATCAGCTATTACACCATGAAGAACAGATCTTGATCTATTGATCAACAGAACTTGATCCTAGCCGAAAGGCTGAGAAGCGACCCACTGAGGTGGTGTGGAACTGTAACTACGTCATCATGAAATCTGACAGACAACTGTGAGTAGCAGTGGATTTTCTAATCAAGGGTCAGAGGGGTACGCGGTCACACGCAGACAATCACAAAGCAACAGGACTTACAGTGAATCTGCACACAGACTTAACTTTCCTCAAAACTGACCTCAAATTTTCTTAAAAATAATGTTTTACCTTCAGTAACAAAATTCACTATTGAAAGGAATCCAATTATGGCTGCTCTTATAACATCTGACTCGAAAACAACCGTTTGTTTTTGAAGTTTGCAAATCAGATAAAGAATATAATGCTACAAAAATGTCTGCCCCAGTAGAGGAACACCAGTGAAAACACAATATAATTTATAGTGTATCTAAAAATTTTACAAAACCATGAAAGCCTTTTTAAGTGGCATACAGTAATACAATTAAGGGAAAACAAATTACATATGAGATATGTAAGAAATTTCCTATTCAGTGAAGAAAAAATGTCAACAGGACTGAGATTCTAACTTGTAGCTTCTGGGTAGTTTCTGGTTGTGTTTCTGACTCAGGTGAGAGAGAGGGAATTCATTAAATCCTTAGGTCCTTTGGAGGCCTCATGAAATCAAACTAATGAACACCACGATCTGTCAGAGAAGATTCCCGCCATACTGACCGCGGTGCATACGGGGTGATGGGCACTGTGGGGGCTGGCAGTAGGACTGCAAACAGCCAGTCTCAGAAACCCGGGCCCCTCGATCACCCAAGTACCACACGTAAGCTAAGTAACTCAACACAGTAGCACTGTTTAAATTCTCAGGCGAAAATCAGGTATTTACCTTCCAGTAGATTATCAAATTTTTTCCATCGGAACTCCACTCTCTCCACGTATCTGGTCCCTTTGAAGGAACTAGGAAAGAGATTTAAAAGTTAGCAGCTGAAGGCGTGGACTACATGCCAGTTGGTAACAGCAGTAATTGAAACAGTGGCACTTGCGATTTTTTTTCTAGGTTTTTGGAATTCTCCATAAAAATGTGAAAAGCGGCCCAGTGGCTTCCCCTCAGAAATGAAACAAGGGAAAAGCTGAGTGCTCAAGGCCTGCAAAACAGGAGGCCCCTTACAAAGGATTAAAATCACCCCTCAGGCCTGGAGGGATGTTTAACTCCGTCTCACATCCTCCTACCTCCCCTCACTCAAGTGGTGAGGACTCTCCCTGAGCACAGGCTTCTTGGTGCTCCTCAAATGTGCTGAGGACACCTGCCTCAGGCTTCCGGCGCTTTCTGTGACCCCTCCCCCCGCGCACAGAAACTCTCCTCCCCTGATCACCTCACCTCCTCCATCTCAGCTCCGGTGTTCCTCTCCTAGTTGAAGTCTTTTCTAGCTACCCAATTTAAAAAACTGCAACCCCTCCTCCCCTATCACCTTCTTTCCTTAGTCCCCTTTCTAGGCTTTATTTTTCTCTGTGGCACTACCCAACATACTATTTTTTAAAAATTGATTTCTAATCCTCTATCCTAATAAACTCCATGGGCAGAGACTGTTTTATTCAGTGCTATATCCTTGGTGACTACAACAGTTCCTGACACACTGTGGATGCTTTTTTTTTTTTTCTTTTTAAGATTTATTTATTTGAGAGAGAGCAAGCGAGGATGCATGTGAATGGGGTGGGGGGAAGAGAATCCTGAAGCAGACTCCCTGCTGAGTGCAGAGCCTAACATTGGGCTCAACCCATGACCCATGAGATCATGACCTGAGCTAAAACCAACAGTCAGCCCCTCGACCGACTGAGCCACCCAGGTGCCCCTCAGGAAGTATCTGTTTAGTGAATTCGTGCTATCATCTCAGTGAGGTATACATAAAATGGTTTCTTGTGGCAACAACAGTTCATCAACTGAACGCCAAAGGTCCTGTAGTAGCCAGTTTCCAAATGATCAGTGATACTGGTCACAGCTGCTGGTATGCCCACCTGGGTGTGGTCCTCTCCCACACTGTCACAGCACTGGCCTGGGTGACCAACAGAGTATGATAGATATGATGGTAGCTCCCTTCTAAGCCCAGGTCATAAGAGGCATTGTGGAGGCCGCCATGTTCTCCCTCTACTCACTAAGTCTAGGAGCAGCTAGCTGCCATGTTATGAGGATACTTGGCAGCACCACGGAGAGACCTACATGGCCAGCCTCGGCGCGAGCCATCCTGAAAGCCGATGCTCTAGCCCTGGGCAAGCCTGCAGCCCCCATCTCTGTCCACGCTGTGGCCTCACGAGAGACTGTAAGCCAGAGCTACTCAGCTAAGCTGCTTCTCAGTTTCTGACCTATACTCACTGTGAGAGAATATATGTTTACTGTTTTAAGTCACTGAATTTTAGGGTAATTCGTCAGGTAGCAATGGGTAACTAAATACACTCCCCTTTCTGGCCTCATACACGGCGTTCAGTTTTGATGATCCAGAGAGTTTTTTACATTTATCACAAAGCTTCTCTCATCTCTCTAACCTTCCTTCATGTGGAGAGGCAAAAATCTGAATTAACATCAGTCATTTTTTGTCTTACTATGCATTAATATTTTGGAAGAAATTTTTTTAAAGGATTCATTTATCTGAGAGAGAGAGAGAGAGAGAAACACACACATAAGCTGGGGGAGGGGCAAAAGGAGGAAGAGAGAGAAAATCCTCAAGCAGACTCCCTGCTGAATGTGGAGCCTGATGTGGGGCTTGATCCCAGGACCCCAAGGTCATGACCTGAGCTGAAATCAAGAGTCAGATGTTTAACCAACTAAGCCACCCAAGCGCCCCTGGAAGAAGTTTTATATTTTCTATATTATCTAGTACAAATAAAGCATTTGCTATCTTTTGTTGAATGACTCCTAAAAAGTATACCTATTCCTAAGTTTTTTGTTTTTCACTTTTAAAGCTGACATCTGACTATTCAAGGATAGAATCTCGTTTCATCTTTGGAAATTACCATACTCAGAACCAGTTACCTAATTTTGTACTTATTTTGGCCTCTGTGTACTACAGAAAATGAAGTTCAAGACCTCTGGCCCCATCCATTTCTCAGGCCAAGGTCACAAATAAAAGTTCCAACAAATTCTCTTTGTTAATATCTAAATAGATTATTAAAATTATAGGGAAGGGGGACAGAGTGTCAGAAAAATCACCCATAATCTTACCACAGTCTCAAGTCTATTTCCTCTACATCATCTTAGGACAGCTGCAAACATCCTGCAGACAGGCCTAGTCTTTCCACACAGCACAGCCAGCAGCTGTCCGTATTATCACAAACCTTAGAGCCACCACTTAAGATGTGCGGATGATATTTTACTAGCAGATATTATTACACAATTACCAATTCAAGCGTTATTCTTTTACTCACTTTAGTGACATTTTCTTTAAAAGTAAGTTGTAAAATTCAAGACCCACAGTAATAATCAGCTATAAATTATTTAGTGAACTTACTGGCTTCTGTGGTTAAGTATTTTTTTTCATTGCTCCATTTGCTCCATTTCCAGAAAGTTTCAGTAGAACAGCGAATCCGGAAAGTATATATGGTATACGGATTTAACTTGTCCACAGCTACAAGATAACTTGAATTTTCTACTCCTTTGATTGTGACATTCCGCTATTAAAGAAAATCAGTAAGTATATGTATGTACATGTAACATCATGTAAGAATTCTCATATAGATACACACACATACACATTTTAATAAGAAAGCCCTTCCAAATTTGTATCATAGACTAAATGTCCATAGGAGTTTACCTTAATAAAAGACAGTTCATCCACCAAAATATTTTAATTTTTACATAAATACAAAACTCATGAAATTATGCTCTATAGTAACAATAAACAGTATTTATGTGTCATTTTAATTCAAATATGATCTAAGTAATAATGGTAAGATAAATTATGCAGAGAGGATGATACACTCTTGCTCACTGGCCAATGGCTAATGGTAATACAATAGGCCTTAGTACACTTTAGTAATCTAAGATGACCTTGAGGATTAAATAAGTAAGCTGTATTTGGAAGCTTCTTTGAGGCAGGCATCATTTTATGCATTTTTTAATAGGGTACTCAGAACCTCTAGTATGGTGCTAAACATGTAGAATATATTCTTCAACAAACTCTTATTTAAATTATATAAAATTAAAGTGAAACAATTTAAACAAATCTGAGGATCCGCATGTCTCAGGAAATCCTCTGAGCTCCCAATTACGAATTACAAAGCAGTTTTTTGGGTTATATTCTGCCATTTGACTGATTTTCTAGCAATTATCAGTACATTTCCAAATGAGTATTTTCATTCAGTTATTTTTCATTTTGGACTTAGCACAAATTACAAGATGGTGCAGTACAAAAGTCAAGCTAAGTATCTACAATGTATTTAAAAGTCATGTTCTGACTTGTAACAACCACCTGACTTAGAACTTGTTCCTACTGCTGCACTTAGCAATTTTAAAAATCACATCTCCTCTCTGATGCTTATCAGCCCATTAACTGATGTGAAAGGTTATAGCAACAACTATCCATTCATTTACAAATCTGCTGAGCACCAGCCATGTGCCAGGGACTATACTAGACCTGGAAACATTCTGGGAAGTCAAAGTCAAACTCATGTTCTATGATACCCAGTATTACAACTGTTTCAAGTCCCTACATATAATGCTGTCATTACACTGATATAGTGTCTTACTTCTTACTAAATCTCTATAATAATCCATGTGAGAGCTTCTGCATATCAATTTCCTTAATTCATTCTGAAAACTATTTTAGCCAAAGTAACATCAAAGGAAGTTTATAGAAAAATCTTACTCACCAATTCTTGGACTGAGTTAGTTTTGTTAATTTCAATTTGACATAAAAGTTTAATCTTTCCAAAGTTGCCTGGTAAATGCCAGGAAAGTGTAACAGCTGTTGAATTAATATCCTTCACTTTGATTGAAGTAGGAATACGAGGGCAGACTGTAAGTATAATTTGTAAAGATTACTTAAAAAGTTACTTTCTAATAGGACAAATGACAATTAAAAACAAAACAAAACACCACTAAGAAACAAGAGAGGAATCATTGGTACCTATCAACAATATTCCACTCAACCCATGGCATACACAAACCTCACTTTTACTGCTGGAATCGTGCCAACTGTGTTTCCAGACCAACCACACTCACGGTTCCTTGACTGGCAACAGGAATACTAAAAGGTAGTAATATCATAATCTCTACCTTTAAGGAATGCCAAATTCATTTGGAGAGTGACCAAGAGAGAGAGAGAGAGAGAGACAATGAATAAGAGTATATACGCTAAGTTGGAAATGCGTGGTACACCTACTAGTGGCCATAGGCACGGAGATGCAAGTGTGGTCGGGAAAGTCAGAGAGAGAAGATGGGACTTAAGGTGAGCTCTGAAGGAAGAATCTGATTAAAATTGGCAAAACAGATGCCGAAGAGCACTTCCGACTGGGGTCTTGGCAAGAACAACGGGACGACAGTGAGCCAAACCGCACACGATGCTGGTGATGGCACAGAGGCCACCGTGAGTGGCAAGGAGTCCTGTGACAGTAATACGGAAAGGCAGGGGACAAATACACATGAACACTAGCCCTCAAATGTACCAAATGTAGCTCTTCTGAGCTTAGGGAAAACCAAGAAAGAACTAAAGTGAGAGAAGGAACAGCTGATAGAAATTACTTACATTTACGAATAGGGCAACAAGCTCAGCTACTGGGCACTTGCCAGTCTCTATCATAATGCATTTGGTTTGAGCCCTTCTCCACTGGCTGTGAGTCTGTGAGGGAGGCCACGCCTCCACACCAACACTCCGTGGGCCACAGAGCCCACTACGGCACTGATGCAGTGGGATGCCCACAGGAATGAATGCTAAGACGACGGACCATATTTTATTTCTATCTTGAGCTAGGTATTAATAGGGCTAGTAAAAATTCCAGAATCATCAGCAATAAAAAGGAACCACTCACTGATGTACACGGCACCTTGGATGAAGCTCAAGGACATTACCCTTAGTAAAAAATGCCAATCTCGAAAGGTTAAGTACTGGATGATTCCATTTATACAACATTTCAAAATCACAAAACACAGAGATGAGGAACAGAGGAGATGTTGCCTGGGGACAGGGCTGCAGGAGCATGGTTTGTGTGTGTGTGTGGGAGGGGATGGGTAGCAGGGAGGTGTGGGGAGGTTTGCCAATGGGGCAGGAAGAGGGAGTGTCTCTGTGGAGACAGAACAGCTCTTTATCTTGACTATGCTGGTGGTTCCATGAATCTCTAGACAGATTCAACTTCACAGAAACACGTCCATGCACACACACACCTCTCAATGCACACAGAAGCTCGTTAGAACTGAGCAAGGTCAGCAGTCCAGTTCACCGGTCTGGTTTACAGTATTGTAGCCATGTCGAATGCTCACTTGAAAACTGTACTATAGTTAGTAAGACATCACAAATGGGGAAAGCTGGGGGAGATGTCACAGGGCTTTATTATTTTTGCAACCACTCATGAGTCTATAGTTATTTTAAAATAGAAAGATTTTAAAAAATAAGAATATTTTAAGAACTGGACACAAAATTTTTCAACAATCAAAACTATTAAAGCCACTTAGAGTTTCTATGTAAATGACCAATTCAAATTTGTATCTGAACTCAACAAAATGGTGGAACTTGGAATTATACATTTTAAGGATTTAAAATAAAAACTTATGTATAATTCTAAAGAAAATTATAAAAAGTAAGCACTAAAAGAACTTTAATTTCAAAACATTTTATCCCTTCTAAAATTATTTTTAAGATACTGATTTATACAGCAGCTTACCTTTTTCAGTTATGTTAACTAAAATAGTTGATTCAGATCGACCCAGAGGATTGCGAGCATTCAAAGTAAAATTATATATTTCTTGATTTGGACGCATTTGAAAGAATAACTGATAGCTTTCATTTGTTGGCGCTTCAACTCTTTTAAATCTAACATATTTCCCTGAAAAACTGAATTAAGAGAATAAGAAGAAATATTAAAATCACTTCAAAATGGCACAAGAGATAAATACTTCAGGAAAAAATAAATGGGTAAATTTCTGCTAATTAATCTTTTTTAAAAGTTTGTATTTCTAATTCCAGATGCACTCCATACTTGGCTAGGAAAATGTGTCTGATTCAGAAAATAGACGAAAATCACCAGCCAGAAGCCTACTACCTAGAACAGTCTCTGTTCGTATTTGAGGGTTCTTCTAGGATTTTTTAAAAAGGCACATGAATCTAGTCTGTGTGCATGTCATTTGCAGTATTAATGGTATATCCAATTTTATACAGCATACTGAGGTTTTATCTTACTCATAACAGAAATGAGATACCGCATTTCCCTGTGTCATTTAATACCCTCCAGCGTACTCCCTGCCGTCTGACATCTTTCCCTGGTGAGTTTTACCTTTCAAATAAAGTGTAACTTGTATTGCGTGGGCCCACCAATGCGGTTGGTCTTCCTGGATTCCAAGTACAAACAATCTCTTTTAAATCAGAGGTCTCACAATTCAGTTTTTGAGGAATATCAGGTGGATCTAATAGGAAAAAAATGTAGTTACTTAGTGGTTACATACATTTTCCCTGAAAACATGTTTCATAAATGTTAATTACATTTTGTACATTTCATTTTGGAAATGAAATAACGTATTTACATTTGACCTTCTGAACAATACAGCACTGCCATGCTTTCTGTAGCATGTTTTTCTGGAGTCCATATTATGTCAGAAATGATGGACTAAAATGTACTGCTTAATGACAACTAGCTCATCTGGAAACGCCTCAAGAGCAACCTGAACACATTCTTCCCCCTCAAATCCCACCAAATCTCTCAAAAGAAGCTGTAGCCAAAAAAAATAAAAAAAATCTACAGGGTGAAAAGTATTATTATCTATCATGTCTATACCGTGATTCGAAAGGAAGTACCAATTCAAATCACAGGTCAGCACAAGCCATATTCCAAGTTTCAGAGTTCTTAAATGAGTTACAATGACTATTATCTGCACAGCATCTCTTGGTAAAATTCTGCATCTTCCTAATGTTCAAAGTGACTATAGCTCTTTCATTTTTGTTCTTGACTGGAACATTCCCTGTGATTTTGCAGGGACAAAAGGTTTTTTGTATGTGTCTTAGACTTTTAAAGTAATAATGAAAAATTCTGCAGTTGGACACTAATTATAGAAATTGTTATTTCTGATTTCATGTTTAATTAAACATACATAGAAACAGGTGTTCTCTGTTATATTTATCTAAATTATCTTTCATTAAGTAAGATTTTTTAAGACAATTATCTACTTGTTGAAAAATTCTGTAAAATAATTTAGTTTTTTAAAAACTAAACTTTAAGGGGTGCCTGGGTGGCTCAGTCAAAGTGTCCGCCTTATGTTCAGGTCATTGTCTTGGGGTCCTGGGATTGAGCACTGTGTCAGGCTCTCTGCTTGGCAGGAAGCCTGCTTCCCTCTACCTCCTTGTGATCTCTGTCTGTCAAATAAATAAAATCTTTAAAAACATAAAAAAAAAACAACAACAAAAAAGAAAAACAAAAAAACTAAACTTTAAAAACTGTTCTTAGACTGTTTTAGATTAAAGGACACAGAAAATTCCACATAGTTTCCTAAGGTAGAATAATGTCCATCAGTGACATTTTAGGTAATATTAAGAGAAGTCATGAGTATTTCAAGTCTAACAACTGCATAATCAGATAACACTGACATACTTGTTTAAAAAATTGTTCTAAGGCTAAACTTTCATTTTATTAAAATGATATACTAGATTTTTTAGTATAATCCTGATTATTGTAGTATGTGGCAGATGTGTTAAGTCAAAATAGTTAAAACCCAAATAACAGAAGCAATCAGAAAGAAGTGGAAGCAAAGATGCAGGGAGAAAAAATATGAGAAGGCTGTATTTGGAACATACTGACCGTCTTCTCAAAGAAGTTAACTTACAATGGAATCAGCTAAAGCTGGATAAAAACTAGGTATAATCAATTCTATTACCAGCTAATAGAAAATGCAGTTTTTTAAAAAAGCCATTTTTTATTAAAATATTTCCAAATGAGAAAGTACGAAATTTGACTGGTGACATAAAATATTTACATGCTCTAATTCTATGTCACAGTGTCACAGTGTAGTATTTTGAAGTTTTTGAGTATGATCAAAGATTAATACTTAGGTATAATGCTGAAGTGGTACTATCTATGAAATAGTGATTACTGAACACATAGTATTTATAAAAGATTTTGCCTGTAACTAAATCAGTTCAAGCATAAACACTGACAAGTACAAATAAATAACTATTCTGTCTGCTGGATAATACATGAATTTGCAATCACAATAATAAACTGAAGAGGAAAAAAGCTACTCTTACTAGCACCGAACATCAAATTCTTAGTGACAAACTTACTGAAAGATATGTAAGATCACCTATCACTGAAATAAATCAAAGAAGAGCTAACTAAATGAAAAGATATACATGTTCCTGATTTGGATAACTCAATACAGCGAGAATAAAAATTCTCCTAAGTGGTCCCCTAAATTAATAAATCTAATGCAACTCAAATAAAAATCCTGGCAGGTTTTGATTGTGTCTTTTCAACATATGGTGGGTTAACAGGATATGCATAAGGAAAAGAAATTAATGACTCTTAATCCCTAACTCACACCATGAACTAAAGAAATCCCTCTGCAGGCAAATTCTCTTGCAGCTATTGAGTTAACAAATACTCAATTTTTCAACCTCCAAATGCTATAAATGAAGGTTAAATTATGAATTAAACAGGCCTGTTCTATTATGGTAGAAGAGTAGCACACTATTGGAAAAACTTGATGTATAACCTGATATATAACAAAAACGATGTATAACTTGATGTATAACAAAAAACTTGATGTATAACAAAAACTTGACGTACAGTCTCATCTTCAGAGTTTTAGTTTTTGTCTTTTGTATTTTTAGGTGGATATCTCACTTATCACTCCTCCATACACCACTGGTTCTTAACTTATACTCCATGGTCATTTGTAAGAAACACTGCCAAGTCCTTTCCTAAAATTCCTTTAGGAAAAAAATTTCCTAAAGTTTCAATCTGAACATAATCTCACTCTCACTTCAATTACAAAATACATTACTGGGAAGACAAAACGTTAGTAAGGGTAGAGCCATCAAGCTGAGAAGTGCATCTAATCCTGGTTATGCCCTTGAGACTGTATCAGCCATGCCACATAATTCATCCCAAGTTTCACTGGAAGGAAAAGAGAAGTGGAGAATTCAAAAAAGAATAAGAATCACCACCACACGATCAAAAGAAAATCGCAAAACCCACTCACACTACCTTCCACACACTCTGATCCCGAGACCCATTAGACTAAATTCAGCCTCTGACTCCGAATTCGAGGGAGGAACGGGCAAGGCCATCAGTGCGCCACACGACAGTCACCATGGGAGAGGGGACAGAAACCCTTGAAACACAAAAATCTCTGTGGATATTCAACACAAGCTATGTAAACAGGGCAGTCTCTCACAACAACTTCTGGAAATGTCATGGAATTTTAGAACTGTAGCAATGACCATATTAATAAAGAAGCCCTTGTGCTCTGAAGCATATGTTACACACAGAACATGCCTGGTCTCTAAGGACCCTCTTCTTCTCAGCTGTATTACTTTACAAGTTAGAGAAGCATATACTACAGTACTGAGTTTGTGTAAAATCATCACAGTTGCATTAACTGGGGAATTTTTAAAAAGGCATGTTTTAGTTTTAAAAAGGTATTTCTGTATTAGGTGGGATGTTTTAAAATTTTAATTTTAAAAGGTGTGTTTTAGGTAGGAAATTGACTTTTGAGTAGGCCCCTGAACACAGGGGTCAGGGGTACTAACCTCCCATGCAAGTCAAAAATCTACATACAGGGCAAATGGTTTGCTCTGTCCAAAGAGCATGCAACTCTAGATCTCTGGGCTGTGAGTCGGAGCCCCACGCTGGGTGTAGAGATTACTAAAACAAACTTAAAAAAAAAAAAAAAAAATTCCAAAGAACTTCTAACTCCCCCAGAACTGAACTCCTCGTAGTTTACTCTGACTAGATGCCTGACCTACAACATTAACACATTATTTTGAATGTTGTATGTATTATTTACAGTAAAGTAAGCTACAGAAAATGTTAAGAAAATTGTAAGAGAAAATGCATTTAAAGTACTGTACTGTAGTTACTGAAAAAAATCCATGTAAGGATGCCTGGGTAGCTCAGTCAGTTAGCTCTGTGATGCATGTTCTCATCACTCGTGAGATCGAGCCCCATGCCAGAAATCTGCTCAAAGGTTCTCTTCCTCTGTCCCTCCCCCACCTCTTGTACACGGGTTCTCTAAAATAAGTAAATAAATCTTTAAAAAAATGCATGTAG
Organism: Mustela nivalis; assembly: GCF_964662115.1. Classification (NCBI taxonomy): domain Eukaryota; kingdom Metazoa; phylum Chordata; class Mammalia; order Carnivora; family Mustelidae; genus Mustela; species Mustela nivalis. The sequence continues at coordinate 150,389,097 of NC_139022.1, read as the reverse complement.
GGGCGCCTGGGTGGCTCAGTGGGTTAAGCCGCTGCCTTCGGCTCAGGTCATGATCTCAGGGTCCTGGGATCGAGTCCCACATCGGGCTCTCTGCTCAGCGGGGAGCCTGCTTCCTTCTCTCTCTCTCTCTCTGCCTGCCTCTCAGTGTACTTGTAATTTCTCTCTGTCAAATAAATAAATAAAATCTTAAAAAAAAAATGCATGTATAAGCAGACCCATGCAATTTGAACTTTTTTCGTTCAAGAGTCAACTATGTATGAAATAATTCCCAAGCAATGTAGGATTAAGAAATACATAAAAACTACCCGACTCAACAAAACTGTTAACTAAGAACTTAAAACTAAGCAGCTGGGTGTTTCCAATCTTACCACACAAGCTACATAAATACAAATATATAGAAAATGAGCTTAGATTGCATCTTAAAACAAGCAAAAATTTCGTATTAAAAAGAAAAAAAAAAAGACTGCCCAGTCCCCAGAAATAGCACTCAAGTTTTTAAAGAGGAGCAAAACAGATCAACAGACTCTTTAATATTAAATACTTACATCCTGCGAAAATAACAGTCCCAAATATGTTATCTTCTGTTGTAAAAACCACATTTGTTCCACTATTAGCAGAAACAGAAATATTACGGATCTTGATCGCCACATTTTCCCCATCAAGATGGATAAGGGGACAATTTGTTTGGCCAATCTGTGCTGATAACACTTTTTCTTGAGTCACACAACAAAATATTATATCTGAGCCTACAAGTATCACTTTGTCTTGAGGAAAAACCTTAGTCTGGGAATCAGGTGACCCTAGAGAGAACAAAAAAAAATCACAAATATTTTATAAGTCTTTTACCATAAAATAGCCCAGTGTATATAAAATGTTTTATAGTAATGGTGGCCCAAAGGAGCTTTCAAAGGAGCAAGACATATATAAATAAAATGAAACCATGTATGTTTTATCGACTTATGGCTGATGATAGGGGAGCGGAGGGGACTGCAGGCCGATGCCCAAGGTCACAGGTTAGTATCTAAGAGTCTGAAAGTTCACTCTAAATGGGCTTATAGCCACATGTGAAAAATCTACACCAAGAAAAAGTCACCCATTAATTCCATTCCTTTGAAATGGCTTCTATGTATTTAGGGAAGACTTCTTACTTTCCATCAGCCAGAATATATATTTAAGTACTCCCATCCTAAACAGCACTTTTTCTTTAACCCCAACTCTGTGCAGGTTAAAGCCACGCCTCTGCTTTTATTTTCCTGTATGGCTTATCTTATCATTATCTCTAGTTTTCTTTCTACCTACTACTATTTAATCTACCACAATCTGGCTTCAAGCGCAACCATTCTACCGAAGTGGCTTCCTGACCTCTTTGCTCAGTCCAGTGGCCACTTCTCAGCCACCCTTCCTTCCCACATCGACAGCATCGAGTAAGTTGCCTAAGTTCTAACATCTCAAAACTCCCTTCTCCTCTTGGGCTCTACAGCACCCTGCTCTCCTGGGCTATTTTGAACCCTCTGACTACTGTCCTCCACTTTGCTGCCTCTTTTTTCTTCCGTCCTACCCTCAGACAGTACAAGCTTGTAAGACATGCGTCCTTGGTCCCCATTTCTCTTTCTCTGAGTATGGTAACCTCTAGATTGAAACAATTTCGCATACATCTATGTTGATGGCTCTCAGATATGTATCTCCGGCTCCTAGTAATCCCTTGGATACCAAACTGGTATTTCCCACTGCCTGAGACATCCCTACCCAGATACTTCACAATACCTCATGCTCAACATGTTAAGAATGAATTTATCCTTCCTACCAGAGTTATTCATGTATCCCTTGTCTCAGTGGAAGGCATCACCAGCCACTCAGCTGCCCGAACTAATAGTCTTCTTTGACTCTATTTCTTGGTTACCAAATACACAGTCAACTAACTTTTAATTTTAATTCTGTCCCTTCAGTGTTTTCACACCTTTTCCACCTTTTCATTTCCAGACCCAAGTGCCCTACTTTATGCTTCCACTGTCTTTTGCTGAACCACAAGATCCTTTTGCTTATCCACATGCTTCCACTCCCGCCTTCCTCTGATCCATTTCTCCATGCGGTCACTAGAGTGGATAATCTATAATGATAATAGACCTTTTGGAAGACTTCATTTCACTGTCAACTATTTTCCAGGCCTCTCTCATGTTGTCAACATTCTGCTTGCATATGAATTTCATTCAATGTACAGATGATTTCAGGTATCCTTACAGATCATCATGTTCTCTGCAATTAATTCTTCAGCTCAAAGGGATCTGTTCTGTGGGCAAGAAACTAGAAGCCTTTTTTTTTTTTTAATATAGACTTAATGTCAAAAACACCTACATAAAATTTTTTTCAACGCCTACCACAGTGATTTTCAAACCTGGATGGTTATGTAATCACTTTGGAAGATCTTTAAAAATACAGATTCCTGAATCCTAACTCAAGAGTTTTTGAATCAAAATGTTCTGGGACAGGGATCTGGGAGATCCCCACGTGATCTTCATGAAGCCAAATGGCATATGGAGAAGTGAAAGCTTAACCAAAACCTTACCCTTAAGCAAGACTAATCTCATTCCTTTGAAACAAAAGCTTTTTAAACAGTAGCTTACAAGAAATGTTCTTCAGTGGGCTCCAGTCACTCCACTCTTTGCGACCAGAGAAATGAAGATCGTCAACATAGCACCTAATTCCCACAGAATGAGTGGTGCACTCCAAGGGCATGTCTGAGGTCCAACTCCAGTGGTGAACTGTATCTTTACCATTCATAGTTGTGTTGTGGGTCACCTAAAAAATGAACACAAACACAAAATGATATTTCTAAGTAGTGATATGTTCTGGTTCCCTTTAGATTTAAAGAACACAACACAGTCTACAACCACTAAGCTATAAAGGCTCGCCTTTTTGTACAACCATCTCAGTTTTCTATTAGGCGTAAAAGGAGAGTTACAGGGACAATAATCGTGACTCATTTGTTTACCTCTTTTTAAAAAATTCCAGTGTCGTTACAATACAGTGTACTATTAGCTTCAGGTGTATGACATAATGACCCAACATTTGCATACACCAGTGTTGGCTGTGACCGGTCCACCTTCCTCAGCTTGAGGCTCCGCTCCCTGATATACAGGATGTTAATACTCCAGAACATTCAATACAGTTCAGAAAGAAATGAACCATTACCAAAACCGATCTCATTTTTCTTCGAGAAGAAGTAATTAATGGGTTTGTACTCCCAAGAATTAAAGTCAAAGAAAGGAGCAGCATTTCAACGAAGTAACTGTTTCAGATTAGGTTTTCTATGTGTTAACTGTTTAAAAATTTATTTTTAAATATGCGGCTTATAATAGGATAAAATATTAATCTCAACTGTGAAAAATGGAAGGATTTCAATCAAATATCAAGGATCTACTAAAAGAAACCTTGGGCGCTCCAGCTAAAGACAACAGATTAAATAATTGTACTTCCTTCTCTCTTCTGAAATCTTTCTAAAACAGAAGTACACAGATTTTGTTTTTAAAGGCATAGATACACGAGCCCCCCCCCCCCCAAAAAAAAGAAGAAGAAGAAGAAACAGTATCAATGAATTCCTGGATCCTGGAGAGCTGATAGACAATAGTAATGGATTCTGAAGACCTGAAAATGCTGAATCTTAAGACTCCAATGGAAAACGCTGGAACAATCTGATTTCTATCACAGAAATGCCGAAGGGCTCAGGAAGAGGCTGTACCAGGCTCCCCTGGAAGTGCATGGTGAAGGTGAGGCACCGAATAGAAGACTGCGTGAAAGCTTTTCAAAGAGACAGTGGACACCCAGAGATCCCTCCCACATTCTATGCTACTGAAAGACCACCCTTCTTCATCTTGGCAGAATGGAGATTTATGATCTGAAAAGTAAAACAGAACACCTCTGGAATGAAGAGCCTCAGAAAGAGTGGAGAATGGGGAATACTGTAGCAAAAACAAGGGACTTGCGAACCTATACACCAGGAAGGCTGGGGTGCTCCTGCCTTCTTCTCCTACTCAGCCCCCAGGATACAGAGGGCAGAGTTGCTACTTACAAGGCAGGGATCTGAATCGATTTTTCTGGGGCATATGAACAGGTTGTGATAAAAATCTAAAAGAATATTAAGGTTGTGCCAACTTGATAGGCCATCTTAATCACCTATGATGAACCCCAGTCAACTAAAGTCCCTGGATGACACGCAAAAGTTCCAATTAGATTAAAAAAAAAATTAAAAGTGGGGCGGCTGGGTGGCTCAGTGGGTTAAGCTGCTGCCTTCGGCTCAGGTCATGATCTCAGAGTCCTGGGATCGAGTCCCGCATCGGGCTCTCTGCTCAGCAGGGTGCCTGCTTCCTCCTCTCTCTCTGCCTGTCTCTCTGCCTACTTGTGATCTCTCTCTGTCAAATAAATAAATAAATAATCTTTTTTTAAAAAAAAATAAATAAAAAATTAAAAGAGCCACTCAGATATGAGCAGAAACCAGGATGACCAGAAATTGGGGAGAAAGTTCTAATATGAGAGTTAAAAATAAGAAAGGAACTCAAAAAAACTGACTACACTAAAAGAAAAAAACGTAAGTGATATCCTTAGAGATGAGATACTGCATCCATAAAAGGAACAAAAAGAAGAGACAAAAGGGATCTCATGTACCTGAAAAAAAAATTATTAATTAAAAATGCAAAAAAATTCAATAGGAATGCAAGATAATGTTTAAGAAAAACTGTTAAGAAAACAGAGCAAAATAAAATTAACAGATGGAAAGTGGAAACAATTAAGAACATTAGAGGACTAGCCTAGAAGGTCCAATTTCTGAAGAAAAGAGTTTCTAAGGAAAGAAAAAAAAAGGAGAAAATAGTTATGAAAGAATCAAAGCCGTAAGACCTACAATAAGGAGATTCCCCAAGCTGAGAAGCATTGTTTTCAGACTGAAAGGGGCCCAATGACTGTCTAGTACAACAAAGAAAGATAGATCCACAAGAAGAAACAAATGGAACAATGTCTTCCAAATCTTGAGAAAATCACCTAACCTACAATTCTATACCAGCTAAAGTAGAAATCATGCTTGAGTGCAAAATAGACACTTTCAGAAATGTGATGTCTTAATTAATTCATCAGGCATTTTACACTCCCATCAGAAATGTATGAAAGTTCCAATTGTTCTGCATCTTCTCAATATCTGCAATCGACAGTCTTAGAGATTTTGCTAGCAACCAATTTAAATTTAAAAAATATTGTATCTGCAAGCCTCCATTAAAGGCAGCAGATACTACTGACAATAAATAGCAAATACCTACTGGAATATATGCATCCACCAAAATGAGGAAGAGGAAACAAATTTTTAAAAGGGGGATCCACTACAAGAGAGGGCACCTGGGTGGCTCAGTGGGTTAAAAAAAAAGGGGAGGGATCCATTGCAAGAAAAGGTAAAAGGAATCCCCTAGATGATGATGGAGACCCCTTGGACAACAGCTTCCTAAGAAATGTGCCAAAAACCCCACAGAGGTTTATCCTAAATGACTTGTGGGTATACCAAGGTGCTGCAGCTCCTGAGAAACTTCTGGCCACAAGTGTCCTCAGCCTTCTACCACACTCCTGCCACACGAACACTGTACCTGAGTGAACCCTATGTAAGCAGGGTTGAGAAGTCAGTCAGAGGGCCTCTGAGAGAGCTATTCACAAACATACAGCTGATAAAATACTAGTGTGTCTGAACACTTCAGCAGGAGATTCATACAACTTGGAGATTACAAAGGATTAAATTAGTGGGGCACAAAAATTAAACTGAAAATACAAGACATGATAAGAAGTTGTACCTCCGAAAAGGAAAACAGGAGTATATGCTGCTTGGTTTAGCTGTGGATAGTGTTTATGTAACCGTAACACAAATAATGAATACCAGTCTGCCACACATTACCACAGTGTAATAGAACAATACTGGAAAAAGGATGGGAAATGTGAGAGAGAGACAGGGACAGAGAGAGAGACAGGGATAGAGAGCGAGTGAGCACTCCAGCATGCACAAGTGTGCTCCCAGGCCAGGAGGTGACGGGACGAAATTCTCATCTACGACTGTTAAAATAAAACACTGCTCAAAACTGTAAAGAAAAATTAAGAACAACATAAGCACGCTACCCGGACAACAGAAATACATAACAGAAGAATCAGCTAGAAGAACTGAAACCTGCTGTTTACGAGAAGTAAAGTAAAATGGGAGGGGCTGGGGGTGCGGCAGAGATCCCGGGTATCACAACCGCCTGGTCCCCATAGCGCCCAGCTTCCATAACCGTATGTGAGGCCAAGAGCAGAAACCATCATGTTCTAATTGAAACACCAATGTACAGTATTCTTTACTCTTATACAACCACAAAATAGTATCAAAGTGACACAGCATAAGCAGCTCTTCCTCAAATGGTTATCGATAACATAAAAAGAAGGGTCACATTTTACTACAGATCTGCATCACTTGCCCTCTCACATTTCCCTTTTTAAAAATTCATTTGTTCTATCTCTGTTTTTCTGGCCTCTTGGCTGTATTTCCCCGTACAAAGATTTTTCTTCAAAGATCGGAGCCTACTTTGCCGTGGCCATCTTGTGATGCATCTTGTGGCAATGAGTTAATAGGACCCTGAAAATGAAATTCTATTCTCTTACGCTAGATTTCACTTACACTTCAGAGAGTAGTCCCCAAAGGAAATACTGACAACTAGTAGGCATTCAGCAGCTTTACAGGTACCGTTATCATTTACTGAAGTAGATACTTTATAAATGAGAAAAAGGAGGTTTGGGGAAGTTACCCAAAGCCAGTAACAGGTAACTCACCCAGCACAAAATGTCAGTCATCATAAAGAGCTATACGGTTCAATTTTAGATAAGCAATAGTTTCAAGACAACAAGGTACAGCTCTATCAAAGCTACTTGCAAATTAGGCTGACAGGAAAGAACTGCCATTACAACTCAAGAAAAGAAAGAGCACTTTAGGCTGAGGTAATTAGGATGGGCTTTAAAATGAGGGGTAGGATTTGACTCAAGTCTTGAAGTACATTCAATTAGCACAGGTGCAAAGGAAGGGAAGGTATCTTATACAAAAATAAACATATCTATTTTGTAACAGAAACTGTAGTGGTTAAGAAAGAGCACAGACTGTAACTCTGGGTTCCAGCTCCACTACTTCCGGTCTTCCTGTTTCTCTGGAGCTTCATCTTGAAAATGGAGATGATGCTGAGGGTGCCTCCCTCAGGGGTCCGTGGTGAGAATGCAGAGAACCACACACAGAGCATTTAGAGTCCTGTCAGCCGCCGAGGCACCAATGCCCGAAGCTACAGCTATGGCCGCCGCTAACTTAGGAGCTAATACACACAGAGTCGGAAAGGAACACCATGACAACCACCATGAACTAGAGAGTAATTCTTTATCTTTACAATCTAGCCTATCTATGTACTTAGGCAAGTAACTGTAAAATCATGAGCTAGTCTTCTAATTCTTAAATCTATAACTAAGCATATTCAAATCCACTGAGGAAAAAGGGACAAAAGAGGAAATTCCCATACGCCCACTGTCAAAACTCTCACTACTATTCCTCATTCTCCTTTAGATTAAGAGGAAACTCAAGATAGATTATATAAGGAAACCATTTACCAACGAAATTTTAAAAAGAGGGAAAAAAAAGTATGTATTATTAAATGTAAAAATGTTATTTCAGATTCAGATAAATTCAACCTTAAAAATCTCTCAACAATTACTAGAACTATGTTTCAAACACTTTTATGTTTATAGTATTAGCCAAAATTAAATAGTACATTTTATGTATCTATTTCATTTACATAAAAACATGCACATAAAAAAGCTGGACAAAAACACAAAAATAACATTTACTGTGGTCAAGTGGTAGAATCATGGATTATTCCTCCCTTGATTTCCTAAATTTACTATAATTAGTAAGTCATTTACATTATACATTATTTTAGTATGTGATTTGAGTAACAGCACATAGTTTTTAATGAACCCTGAAAGGATATCTGATCTATGACCTTAACAATGTAAGAGTTCACTGATATCACCTTAAAATCTTTTAAAAATTACTTGGCTTCTTTAATGTCACAGGAAAAAAAAATCTATTTTGGTTTAAACTTACTAATTTTATGACTTCCTCATTTTCTTTACGTAGAATTTTAATTTCCCAGATGACATTTGAGTGATGTGGAAAAACAGAACCCCTGTCATTCCACTTTAGGTGTAATGTGGAAGTTGAGAAATCAGCAGACAAATTCAAGATCTCTGGAGTGTCCGGAATTAAAGCTTCAAAAACAAACAAACAAACAACAAAAAAAAACGACTTAGTAAAACAAGTTAATTATTTTTCACATTGTAATTCCATTAATCAACTACTTTTAAACTCCATTCCTTCTTGACCAAAAATATCAAGAACAAAAAACAAACTCCTGGGGCACCTGGGGGGCTGAGGTGGTTAAGCATGTGACCCTTCCTTGATTGTGGTTCAGGTTGTGACAGGGTTGTGAGACTGAGCCTCGCATCCAGCTCTATGCTGGTCATGGAGCCTGCTTAAGATTCTGTCTGCTTCCATCCCTCCCTCTGCCCTGTTCATGCTCTCTGGGCTGGAGGGTGGGGGTGGTGTGTGCAAATTCTCAAAGCATGCTGAAAAAAGTGAATGAGTATTTATTTGCATAAACAGCTCCTAATGATTCAACTGTCAAATCTGAGAAAATGATCAAATCCTAGTATGTCTTCTAATACAAATAACCATCACGTTCCCACAAAACTCTAGTGTGATCAGTCTGGAATCTGTAAGGAGGCAACATCAGAGAGAAGTAAAGGAGCTTCCTCTGTATGACTGTGCCTTAGGCCTAAGAAAATGACAGAATATGGAAAGCCTGTTCTCATAGAGCTTTCTGCAGCCTTCCCACTCACCCGGCAGTGTCAGAGCCCCTGATGCTGGCGGGAGTGACCCACTTTGGGATGCTATGAGCCGTTACTGGTTTAGGGAGCTGTGAACTGCAGCGAAACCATAGAAATGACCAAGGCACTGAGTGGGGGAGCCAACAGGGTACTGTGCAGATGTGGGAAATACTCCGCAGGTAAGAAAGTCCTCCAGAAAGGCTAGGTGAGCTGTTGGCACGCAGTGCAGTGCAGGGGGCTGAGAAAGATAAGGTGTTTAAGTGGGAGACCACTAGGGAAAGGCTGACCAAAGCAGCAAGGACAGAGATCATGAAGCACTGTCATGTTCATGAGGGATAGGGCATTTCAAAGAAATGAAGGATTAGTATAGTAAGAAAGGGAAACACCTAAGATTTCCTCAAGTTTCCCCCTTAGGAAGCAGGCAAAGGAAGCACAGACATTGTGAAGAAATAAGAGAGACAGCCTATGGGTGACCAAGTGTCAGGGAGGGACAGAGAGGGGTTTAGTGAGTGGAGGAGTTTGCTGACAGCGAGTGAGAATGGGGCCCACGGACAAGACTCTCAGAGTGCAGCTGAAGAAAAAGACTTGAATTCAGGACTCAAAGGGGTCAAAGCTTGCCCGAGAGCGGAGAGCTACCAAGTGTCACACCTTTGAGGCACCAGAGAATCCCAGTAAGAATCCTGAGAAGCAGAAGGAAACCAGAGAAGACCCAGCACGGCTGAAACTGAAAGATATGTGTTATCATTTAGGCCAAATCAGAGAGGAAGAGTGAGAAAAGGCCACCAGCATTGGGGAGCATATGGTCGTTAGTGGGAAATACAAAAGGTAAAGAAAAAAAAAAAAACATGCTCAAGGATACAGTAGCTCACAGACAGAAAATGGTAAATTAAAAAAAAAAAAAAAAAAGGCAGAGAAAGTGAAGTATTCTTTAAAATCTCCAAGTCTCCCTATCTACAGAGGATGGGTAAATTACTCCAATAGTCTGGATCAATGAAAAATGTGACTCTCTTCCACTGTATGAGACGCAGGCTTTGTGGTATGAAAGGCAGACAACGCGGGGACTCTGTCTTTCACGTTCTCTCTTCCGATCCCGGTAAGTGAACCAGAGATGTCCAGAGACGTGCACCCCTGGGCCACCGCTACTTCAGCAACGCCCTATGCAGCACAAGGGCAGCTCAGAGGAGTCCTGGCAAGCCCAGACTGCAGGACTTCACAGAGCTGGGGTGGTTGAGTGTGCTAAGCAACAAAAATGGCAGAGCAAACCAAAATAAATTAGTCTTGGAATTTAAAAATAAGTTCTTGGGACACCTCGGTGGCTCAGTCGGTTAAGCCACTGCCTTTGGCTCAAGTCATGATCCCAGGGCCCTAAAATATATCTAATATATATATATATAAATATATATATATAGATATATATATATATCTATATATAAATTTATATATACTTATTTATATATATTCACACACACACAGAACCTGTGTCGGGCTCCTTGCTCAGCAGGGAGCCTGCTTCTCTCTCTGCCTCTGCCCGCTTGTGTTCTCTCTCTGAAAAATAAGTAAAATCTTAAAAAAAAAAAAACCACCAAGTTCTTCATAAATTTAACTAAGATGTGCTGACCACAGCGCTCTACACTGGATCTGTATAAAATACTTACAACTGCACAGGAAATTGGACTGTGGCTTCAAAACCTAAGCACCATACAGCACAGTCAATGGCTCTATAGCTACAGGAGGACAGTGGGGGATGCTTCACAGGACAGATTTCAAGTGGGAGGAGCCACTGTATCACACACCAGAAACTCGTGTAACAAATACTGCATGTTAACTAACTGGAATTAAAATAAAAACTTAATCAAACAAAACAAAACAAAAAACAGAAGGAACAAAAAGGAGGATCAAGAAGCGGTCTTGGTGCAAGGAGAGGGAAAGATGAAGGTGCCAGTGTGACCACGGAGCAGAGGTTTTGAAGAACACAGTTCTTTCAAATGCTTCAGGCTGTCATGATATAGTAACTTCAAAATTGTGTTTTGAGCACTTACAAGTAAGGGAGCACTTACATGAAGGCAATATTCATCTATTATTAAATGCTCCCTCCCTGGAAAGTACATGTAATTTACATTTTATCTCAACAGAAGTGGGCTCCTCTTTAAAACACAAGTCATAGCCAATATTTAAGCTAAAAGACAGTAACAATCACAATTATGCAAATGAAAGGATTACACACACACACACACACACACACTTTCCACTACTTCATAGTACACTTCCTCACAATAAAATGGGAAGTTTCTCTAAGATCACATGAACTATTATTTGCATTTCTTTCCAGCTAAAATAGACACTTGAGGACAATATTAACTTGCTTTCTAGAAGACAGGAACTTTTCAGCTGGGAAATAAGTCTAATCACTTGTGTTTGTTTATTTTTTAAGGCTGGCACATCTTTACCCATAACCTCCATGCTCTGCTTAAACATCAGAGGATGGGAGCTTTCCCAGCTCATTTACAGGATCCACATTATTGATTTTGTCTCAGCCAGATCCATATTTTCAGGTTATTTTAAGAAACTTAAACACTACAAGTCTTATGAAGACTTATTTTTGTGTTTGCCCTTGTCAATTGCAAGAGTATTACATATATGTGCATACATTAAATGCTTTGCTTTATATGCATGGTGTTGACAGCATCTGGAGAAAATGTTAATTTCTCATACTTTTCTTCAGTAGCGAACTGCCAAAAAACCCAGATCCTCTAACGCACAGGTACAGTTCTCTTTCTTAGCTTCTCCCCAACATAGTAGGTACTCGAAGACCTGCTGACAAATCTACCTCCCTTTTATATTCATCTAGTGTGCTTTTCAATTTTCTTATCAGTACTATCATAATAGTAATAGTGATATCTTATTACTTGGGTACTGTTAATCTAATATTCTAATTATTAAAACTGCTATCAACAAATTACATGATTCTGTAAAAGAAAAAAAAAAAAAAAAAAACCAAACAAGGAACTACTCATCTATTAAGTCATCTAGCATCTGTCTTGATTTGTCCTTCTAATTCTTTCTGTCAAACACTATCATCTTCAAGTAACTTCCCTGCCAGAACCTTCTCCTCACCTCTTGAAAAATCAGACAATACAAACTGGCTCTCAGAGTCCTGGGGAATTTTTTAAAAACCTGGAATAAAATTAAGTTAGATTCTTTATACCGTACTACAAAATAATTCCAGATGGGTAAAAGATTTAAATTGAGCATGGCAACAAAACCAAAAGCTCAGAGAAAAAGAGTGGAAGATTCTACTTACATAAAAATGAAATCCATGTTGTTTAAATTTTAAGCTCAGAAAATTATTTGTAGCAAATATGATAGAATTAATAACCATAATATAGAGAGCTCTTGTGAACCGATGAGGTTCAACACAAGAAAAAACTGAGAAAGGATATAGACCAGAAAAGAATAAAAACAACTGGTAACGTTTAAGTAATCACAAAACAATCTGCAAAAACAAAGTGCTATAACTGGGGGCCATCAGACTGAAATGGCAAAACTAAGAGAAATGGACAACACCCAGTCTTGGCAAGAAGTAAAGAACAGGGTGCCCCTCTAATACGATGTTTGTGGAAATGCAAAGAGGCTCCAAAGTTTTAGAAAACAACTGGCAATGGGTATCCAAAGTTCTAACAAGGGGATTCCCAATTTTAGGGATTTAGCCTAATGAAATCATCACACAAATTAGAAACATACATGTGCAAAACATGCTCATTAAAGCATTGGTTGTTAATACTAAAAAAACCAGAAATCAAAATCTCAATGTTAATTATCAATCACGTAACATAATTATGGCATTCAATGGGATATTATGCAGCCTATAAATACAGATTTAGATAACAAACTGAAAAATCTGTGTCTTCTGTTATCAAGTAGTATGAACCTTACTGTTTATATGTATATGCAAAGAGAATATATTTAAGTGTTTTAACAGTATTGCTCTGTGGGTATTGAGATCATGGCTAATCTGTACATTCTCATGTGAATCGCACATTCAGCTGTAGAAAGAAAATAACCAACATGGCTCCTCTCTCTTTATCTTGAAAGGCAGTGAGACAGATGGGAAGTTCCTGGAAAGCTTGCTTTGTTATTATCCTTTTGGAATCTGTTCTATCTCAGACACAGACCATGCCAAACAGGCATCTTATCCATGAAATTGGACAGGTCACCAAGTTAATTGTATTTTTTCCCCTGTTTCAAAGTAAGTCATCCTTGTTAAGTCTCATTGTAATGTCATTATGCCGTGCCATGATAGTTGTCAAGAGAGAATAAACCCACCTCCCCCACCAGGGAGAGTCAAGGTTCCTGGGGTTTCTAAGGTCTCACTGTGTAGCCAAATCTCCATCTCCATCAGCCTGGGTCTAGTTCATGACTCCACTCAGCCTGTTACCTAGGTCATAGGCACTGAATCAACACCTCTGTAAAAGATGCCTGTCACGTGTAAGTCAGTGGCTAGGCACTAGGTACAGAAGAGAAATTTCCTGTCCTACTGAACCTATTCTCTTGCAGAAGTGACCACTTAAGTGCCTTATCACATAATACGTTAGTAACGCAACTGTGAGAAAATGCCACAAAGGAGAAGACACATTGCCTAAGAGAATGTTAAGAAAAGAACAGGGTCTCCTCTAGGAGGGCAGGGTCAAAGACTACCTCCTATGGCAGGGGATGCCTGAAAAATTCTGGAAGGTATGCAGGAATCAATGAAGTGAACAGGTGACGAGAAAGTAGCCAAATGTGGAAAGGATCGTTAACTCTGTGATATCTACTCTGATTGATCAGACGACAGTCTGCTTCCTTCCCAATCTTGGCTGTGCTCTAGAAGCCACAGTATGGCTGGGGAAAAGCAAGCGTTAGTCTAACAACTGAAATTCAAAAGAAGAGTACATTTCTGACCATTTTTTAAAGCACTGCAATGCTAAGCACAAAGGCACTGTGCTGAGTTCTTTTATCTTTATTTTTCCCCCTGAAGATTTTATTTATTAATATCTGAGAGGGACTGAAAGCAAGAGAGAACACAGAGGAAGAGAGGGAAGTAGAGTCACCACAAGCAGTGAGCCCGATGAGGCGCTCCATCCCAGGTCCTTGAGATCGTGACCTGAGCCGAAGGCAGACGCTTAACCCACTGAGCCACCCAGGCGACCCCATGCCAAGTTATTTTCACATCAATTTTCTTTTCAAATACTTACAAACATTTTTTTCATTTAGTGTGAATTTACTTATAAGATTTCCAAAATCATACAGACGGTTTATTGTTATTTCATGATCACCAGGTGGAAGAGCAGGGAGCTTAGTATTTGTTTTCTCTGACTGATAACAAGAATGAGACCTGCAACAGAAAAAAAAATCCAATTTTAATTAGTGGATAAAACCAACAGTGCAATTTTCATAGAAACATGACTAACAGAAAATGCGCTGGAAAATACTTTGTTCTTTCGTACAGAAACACAATAGGTTATACTGCCTTTTAAGACAGAAAAAGGGGAGGTCGATGTAGTCCATCAATGTGGAGGATGAATAACCAGACTGTACCAGAAAGCCGAGTGATAAGCAGGGATGATTATTTCAAGAAACTTGGGATTTGGGCATGCCCTTCATACTTCCCCAACCTTCCCTCTGCAGCCTTACCCAGCGCCGCACATGCCCGCCCCACTACAGCCCTGCACTTCTATACAAGACCATCAAGCAGTCTCAGGTTGAGTACCTCAGGTCCACAGGTACTGGGGATGGGCACGAAACTGGCTGCTTGTGGCCCCTCAGACACCCACCTCAGTCTGTCAGCTGCTTTCTGTTCTGGCCCAAGTTTCAATGGGAACAACACCTTCTCTTCCACTCAGCTTTCAAAAAAATCTGCCAGTTCCCCACCCATTATCCCTTCAGCGAAAGTTGGTTTTTTTCCTCCTTGGTTCCATGGTCTTTTACATTCACATTTACATTATTTTTATGGCTATTCATCCATATTTATGTATTTTTTTAATTCACATTTCTAACGTCCCATATAAATCTGAGTTCAAGAAGATGGACTCTGTGGTGTCTTGGGTGACCCTGCCCCACACCCCGCAAAGACCTCTTCACATTCTTTACTCAGGAGTCCTAACTTCACCAGGGCGGCTCCCCTCCTGTATGCTCACAGAGGGAGGCTTCCTTAGCTGCCAGTAACATAAAAGCCCTGGAATTCGCTAAATCATGCTATTTCATACATATTTTCCTCCAGGCTTTCTGTCCTTTTTCTGAGAAACTGGGTCTTCACACTCCACAATCACACCTTGGACAGCCTCTCTGGAGGCCCACACCGCTCAACACGCCCTTCACCTATAATTTCCGTCAGCGCCCACAGTTATTTGTTTCTTGTGAACTCCCCGAGGGCCACAACAGCTTCCTCTCTCTGTGGCCTAAGGTAGTCATTCATGCTATTTACCATTTTTCAGGTTCTCCCCTTCTGGAATCACAGCAGGGCTATACTTCCGGCTCCTTGGAATCAAGGTAGGTAGTAGGGCTTTATTTGCAGAGACATGTGAGTGAAAATCACATCTGTCCCTTCCAGAAGGAAGCTCTGGAAGCAAGCACAGCCTGTGCTTCCTCTCCTCCTGTCTCCATGCACTGGAGGGTGAGGGACCCCCTACTGGTTTGGGGTCCCAAGTAGAGCCTGGGGGCAGAGATGCCAGCCAACCCAAGAAGGACACTGAACACACGCAGGAAATAATCCTTTATTTTCACAGCAGTAAATAAGGAAAGAAGATTTTAGGGCTACTTTTACAACATAACCTAACTCCTCCTGGTTGACAAATATACCAAAAAGCTTAGACTCACGTTCACTGAACCAATACCAAATGGGAAGACAACACCTGAGTAATACTTAACTGCACACTTATGACCATTTATATAAGGGCCACCCATCCACAAAACGGGACTTGGAGCTGCCCTGCTGAACTACACTGATGTTGCTGAACCATTCAGAGTCCGGCTAGCATTGGGGAAAAGGAAAAGAATATTCCCATTTGCAGAGAACCCAAACGCCTCACCTCTAGGCTTCAGAGCTCTTAGCCCTCTCCAAGATTACCTGAGAGGGGAAGGTGGG
The DNA here is from genome assembly GCF_964662115.1 of Mustela nivalis. Lineage (NCBI taxonomy): Eukaryota > Metazoa > Chordata > Mammalia > Carnivora > Mustelidae > Mustela > Mustela nivalis. The sequence continues at coordinate 150,373,055 of NC_139022.1, read as the reverse complement.
GTGACAGAACCAGTCGCTGGCCTTCTAACATCCTTTCCCCCTTTCCCTTAATAACAGGAACTCAAGGTTTATCCAGGCACATTGCCCCGCCTCTTATGCAAATAGGCTTCATCATGTGACTATATTCTGCCATTGAGATGCAAGCAGAGGTGTGTGGGACTCCTTAGAGGTCTCCTTAAAGAAAAGCATCCTTTTCCTCACTGCTTTCTGGAATGCAGACAGGACAGCCACTCCTCAAGTATCCTTGAACCAGGAGATCGCATGCTAAAGCTGGCACAGCAGCACGATGAAGAGGGACCTGGGTCTCTCATCCACAACTGTGCCAGCCTTGAACTGCCTACTCCAGACCAGACATTTTCTGTTGGGCAGAGTCAAAACAAGAACCCACCTGATCTAGACCAATGGTTTGGGACACACCAGTAAAACTTCCCTATGGTAGATGAGAATCCAGAGCATATGAAAGGGGTGTCCTACACTTAATATTCAAATAACGCAACAATCCGTTTTGGCTGGGAGAAGGGTTTTTTCCATCCTGACTGATGTAAGATTCAGATTTTTTAGGAAACAGACAGCTAAGATTTAAAATTTCATTAAACAATTTCCAAAATAAAATCTCTATGCTCTAATATTAAAAACCTTTAGGTTACAGCTCTTCATTTCTCTTACCTGTTCTCAATGCAAACTTCATAAACAGTACCGTGGCCTGCTCCCGAGGGTGCTTTCCAAGAACAGTCCCACACCCGCAAATTGTTAGTTACACACTTCAAATCACGAGGGGCCCCTGGAGAAGGAGAAACACACACACAACATGCTTAATAATTTAACTGCAACATGAAAGGCCAACATATCAAACCGTCTTCAGCTGTGAGTATGAGCACCTGTGTCTGCACAGGGCCCATGTTCTTCGTGCAGGGATGAGCCTGCAGTCACAGATGACTAGTTTTCTATTTGTTTGTAGCTGTTGATTAAAAAATGAGAGGAAACCAAAGGAAGTGAGCCAACCACTAGACCACCTAGGGACTGAGCCTCCATCAAAGTCCCAACATCCGCCACTAAGATAAATGGAGGGAGTCAAGGATGAGACCCAAAGAGGGCCTGGAAGAATTTTATCTTCAACAGTCCCATGTGCCTCCATCCCTCCCTGCAAATAAAGTAACTCTAAGTAAAAATTACATGTTTCCCATGCCCACAAATACAGCTTCTAAGCACTCCTAGCCACTGCCGCCCCACTGCATGTTACCAGACTGCCACGTCATTGAAACCCCACAGCCAATCTTTAAATTTTTACTAAGCAGAGGTGCCTGGGTGGCTCAGTCAGTTAACAATCTCCCTCCCGGCTTGGCTCAGGAGTCCTGGGATCTAACCCTAGGTTGGGCTCTCTGCTCAGCAGGGAGTCTGCCTCTCCCTCTCCCCTTCTCGCTCTCAAATTAAGTAAGATCTTTAAAAATGTTTATGAAGCATATTATATTTAAACAGTAATGAACTCACAAAGTCTCTGAAAAATATTTTTTTGTGTAAGCCTAAACAACTGAAGAGTAACTCAGTTGGTTAACTCAAAATATTATAATCCTATTATAATCCTAATAGTATTTATTCATACCTGTGAAGGCTACATTGGCACCACACAATGAAAAGCTTGTCATGTTAGAATGAAAAGAGAGGAGGTGGTACCATGTAAGAGGGAGAACAAAAGGAAAAAGGAAGGAGAAGCAAAGAGGAGGAGGAAATAAAGTAATCAGAGTATAAAAAACATTATTCCATCTCAGACCTTCTCTGTTAATGTCTCTGAAAAAGTTTTTTTTAATTTTTACATGACTGACATGACATTTATGGTAGCAATAAATTATAAATCTACTTATACGTGACAGAAAACAAAAACAAAAACATTAGAAGCACTCACATTAGAAATCATCATAATGATACTTAAGTTATTTAACAGTGATCTCGGGGGAAAAGAGGCTATCTGTTTAATTATGGAAATAATACAAAAACTAAATACAGGGGCAAAAGGATGATAATGTTCTTTATAGGAATGAGCTAGGGAATATCATCTACACAAACATTCTTAATATATTTAAGGAAGATGAATACAATGTATTATTAAAGAGATTTAGATTTCATTTATCTGACATTCAGAAAAGCAAAATTATAGACAGACACTAGGCCAGTGCTGGCTAGAGGCAGGGAGGAGAAAAGAGCTGAGTACAGAGGAGCATGGAGAATTTTCTGGAATGGGGAGTGTTCTGTTATTTTGTGCTGGTGGTCACATGACTACACATTTGTCAACACTCGCAGAATTTTATCCCAACAGGGTGATCTGTACTGTATGTAAATTAAACCTTAATTTTTTTTTTTTTTTTTCCTGGGGAAAGACTATTTAGGTCTGTATTTACAAGCCTCTTTTTAAGAGAGAAGAAACAGAACACATAGGGGGGAAAAATGATAGAGAAATGGATTTTAACCACAGAAAACCTGAAGGGGTCAATAAAGACACAAGATCATCTCATAATCAAAATAATAATGGCAAAAAATAGCAATGGCATTGCAATCAGTTCATTCTCTAAGACTGAGATGCACTTACCTCTCTTCTGGCTATTTACTTGGTTCATTAAGTACAGGAGAATAAATGTTAGTAAGAGCCACTGGAAATGTGGTGTCATCCCCATTCTTTTACTATCCATCACCCAGGAGGGTCTTCTTAAACGTGAGGAAAGGTTCATCATCCGTGCAAAGCAGTCAGTCCTGGACGAGAAGAATTTCAAATGTGTTCAAAATGCTGCAGAGACACCTCTTGGGCTGTGCACAGCACCACGGAGAGTGGATACTGACAGATACTGACGGGTACTGACATGTACTGTACGTTAGTAACTTTGCAGATTAACTAGACCCAAGCTGCCTTGGCTTTGGGGGATGTCAATAATCAAACACAGCTGTAGCTTTTGTGATCCATCACAGGGTCAGTTTTCAAATGGCAGGTTTCAAGTTCAAGATTATAACCAAACAATGTATTTCTCAGCTCTCCATTCCAATACTACTACTACACTGTAGAAAAGCAATACGTGAAACTGAAGTTTTGACAATTTTCAATTATCTATGGAATGAAATTTTTAAGTTCAATTAATATAGTCACTTATGACAAGTAATGTCTTTCTTTTCATTTACACTATGATGTGAAGTTTCTATTGCATGTAAGAAAAAATCAGGTTAAATAACAGTATAGGGAGTTCACAGATGTGGCTAAAACAGTGCCCAATACACACAAATGACTAAGATATAACAAATATTACAATGATCATGGGAAAAGGACCACTGGTAGACAAGAGATGTCCATTCCTACAGACGAGCAGGACTGAAGCCAGTGTGCCATGGGGGAAGGGATGCCTTGTAGGCAGGAGCTGTTCAGCCTAAGAACTCGAAAGACACTTGTCAGCAAATGACCAGAGACAGACTACCAAGTGCTGGGTCCCCATTCAGGCACTGGAGGATCACACTGAACCAAAGTCCCAGCCCTCAGGGAGCCTGGAATCTAGCTGGGAAATACATATATATAAACTACTAAGAAATTTAAGATTTTTTTTTTTAAGATTTTATTTATCTGACAGACAGAGACAGTGAGAGAGGAACACAAGCAGAGGGAGTGAAAGGGGGAGAAGCAGGCTCCTGCTGAGCAGGGAGGCGGATGCGGGGCTCCATCCCAGCACCCTGGGATCATGCCCTGAGCCGAAGGCAGACGCTTAACGACTGAGTCACCCAGGGGCCCCTGCACTGTTGTTTTCATCAGGGGGAAATCCATGATCTGATCTGCACTTTGGGAAGATTTCTGTAGCTGCTACATGGAGGTGGACTCCAGGGAAGAGCAGAGGTAGGGAAACCAGAGCCAGGTGAAACCACCAGTGATGAGGACTAGGGTTCTAAGAGCAGACGTGGAAGAGACAGATTCAGCATCTGTTCTGGAAATGGCAGGGTCTTCCCACTGTGCTAGAGGCAGGACAGTGCGATGATTTAAGAACATGAACTGGACATCTGACCTCTATACATATTTTTTACTACTGTGGACATTGCTGCTGTAAACACTGGGGTGGCATGTGCCCCTTCAAATTACTATTTTTGTATCATTTGGATAAATATCTACTAGTACAATTGCTGGGTCATAGGGTAACTCTATTTTTAACTTTCTGAGGAACCTCCATGCTGTTTCCCAGAGTGACTACACCAGTTTGCATTCCCGCCAACAACCCCTGAACTAGAGGGTGTAACGCTAAGCAAAGTAAGTCAGGCAGAGAAAGACAAATACCATATGACTTCACTCATTATGTGGAATTTAAGAAAGACGACACATTAACACAGAGTAAGGAAAAGAAAAATAGAGATAAAAGCAGAGAGGGAGGCAAACCATACGAGACTTAACTAGAGGGAAAAACTGAGGGTTGCTGAAGAGGTGGGAGGAACGGGCTAAATGCGTGAGGAGCATTAGGGAGGGCACTTGTTACCATGAGCACTGGGTGTACATGCAACAGTCCCATCACTAAATTCTACCCTGAAACCAATAATGCAATATATGTTAACGGACTTGAATTTAAATAAAAATCTAAACAAAACAAAAAAAATGGACTGGGGCTCCTAACTCTGCTACTTATTATATGGCCTTAACCTCCCTGTGTCTCCATGTCTGGATTCATGGGTGGAGTGGGGATAGTAACTGTATTTTCCGTAAGTTTGTTGTAAAGATTAAAAGAGTAAATGTGTAAGGCACTTGGAGTGCCACACATGCACCAGGTGGTGTAAGTTTATTTAGTGTGCTGTGGGACATACAGGGAGAGGAGAGGAAGCAAAGACGGCTATGGATTTGGTGGAAACACAACGACGGATGGCTGGTGGTGCCATATAAATGCTCTGCAGGTACACAGAGGAGACGGCAGTGACTTACTGTTCACAGGCTGTTTACAGACCGTCTGTTTGTATCAGAGATCTGTTTAAGGACCTCAACCTTGACATGTTCCTACTCCTGAAACAGAGACATCCTCTATAGAATGTGAAAGAACTGCCCAGGATTTGAGAGCAGCTAACAAAGACACAGATGTCCAAGAAAAAAGGCTTCCACATCTGACACTGAGGGATTCCTCAGAGCAATGATGCTCCTATCCACTCTCGCTGAACGAGGCCGCCAGCTGACAAGTCCTCCCAATGCACTGAGAACTCCAGGTCAGACTGAGCAGGGCCTTGTTTTTATGCTGGAACAGACAACAAAGGATCATAAAACAGACAAGCCAAGCTTAAAACAATAAAAACAAGTTCAGAACAAAGAGGTTCCCTAGAAGGAAAATAAAAATTACTCCCGGAGAGAATAGAGATAAGGCAGAAAAGAGGAGACCTAAAAAAACCAGGAAAACCACCTCTGAGTAGACTCCCAAAGTGAATACAGCATAGCCATAAAAACTCGAAGAGGATGAGGACGCCTGGGTAGCTAGCTCAGCTGGTGGAGGGTCTGCCTTGGGCTTGGGTCATAATCGCAAGGTCCCTGGATGGCGAGCTCCGAGTCGGGCTCCCTGCTCAGTGGGAGAGCCTACTCCTTCCACCTCTCCTTCTGCCACTCCCCCTGCTTACGCTCTTTCCTTCAAATAAATAAATAAAATCTTTAAAAAAAAAAAAAAAAGAAACAACTAAAAGAGGATTCAACGAAAAAGGAATAACGAGAAATAAAAATAACTTACAAGTTAAATGTATTGGTTGATATTAAAAATTTTTTAAAGACAGAACATTGAGCAATCTTTCAGGGGGAAAAAAGAGACAAAAACAGAACATGTGAGAAGAGATGTTAAGAACAGGGACTTGATATTGGAAAAAAGATCCAACATCGTAACAACTGGAGCCCACAAGGATAATTCAGAAAACACTTTTCTTAGCAAAAGCAGATGGCAAGACCTCCTCTTGGCTATTGCTGAGTACTGTCAAAATTTGTCTCAGGAGACAAATCTCGAGTAGCTTACAGAATTATAACCCAAACAGGCACATATTTCCAAAAGCATTCAATCAACTATTTGCTAGCCGAATGACTCCCTAGTCATTTCCAATGTCACTGAGCTTACAGAGTAGAATGAAAACGTATTCACAATGCCAGTTGCTAAAGTTATAGAATTCCATGGCACGTGCAGGAATAACCGAATAAAGGAGCCCCAACTATGACCAAACCAGAACGGAAACCATCACAAACCATATTCATGGCTGAACATCCTCCTGAAATGAAACCAGCCCCTCACTACAGGTTTGCACTTGTTCCAGGAGAGAGATGTGTGTCCCATGAAGTGACAGGGCAGGTCCGAGGCCGCGGAGCTCTGGACCAGGTCCTGGGGACACAGGACTCTCATGCTGGCTCCAGGGCTACAGAGCAGCGTGACTGAGGCAAATCCCTCAATCCCTCCCGGCCTCAGGCTCAGGAGCGAGGGCACAGTGGCCACTTCTGCTCAGGTCCACAGGAGAAACTTCGCAGAGTTAAGGTGTTAATACTGCACTCCCGCTGACAGGCGAGGAGCAAGCAGACAGACTGACACAAGGTCAGCACCAGCGGCGGGTGCCAATCAAGGACACGACACCACTGAGAAGGTCAGCGAGGGGCAGACGGGGTGCAGGGTCTGCTTGGGGACAGCAGGACCAATGATGGTGTCACCAACATCTGCTTAACTGAACACAGGCAGGATGTAGAGAAAACTCTCTTCTGTCATTAACATTTATGTAGAAAATGGTGAGTGTGTCACTTAAGTCATACAACATTATGCTTGTGATCGATCTGACTTCTCTGCTAAGCAAAAATTTTGAGTGGACTCACTTGAGGCCAGGACAGTACAGGAATAGAATGTTCTAAAGTATTTTAAGGGAAAAAGGACCAATGAACCTTGTCTCTGCTCCCTTCGAATAGAAACATTGCCAGAATTTACTATTTTCCCCACTGATGCCTTATTCCTAGAGGAGCACACATTTTTAGAGAGTTTCTGAAATTAGGATCATGGTCCCTTGCTGCAGCCGCAGAGGGCGAATCCAAGTATCCGGAAGGCAAAAGGAGAGCAACTCTGCCCACAGGTGATGCAAACCGGAGCTCGTCAGCCTCACCTAGAGGGGGCAGCAGTGGGCCTCGTTTTGCCAGATTTTTCTGATTTTTCAAGTCAAAGTAGAAACCTGGGAATTTCTATGAAACCCTCAAATTTGTATTTAAGGAACGAATTTGTAGTTTTTAAATATTCTAAAAGCCAAACAAAATAGATCTTCCGACTGTATCTCACCCACGGGCCACTGGTCTGTATCCTATGCAACATAATTATGTTAAAGGATTAAAAAAATGTCAACAAACCTTCTTTTTAAGGAAACTGATCAAGCAGAATCAATTTATAAAACTGTTGGAATGGAAAGAAAAAAAAAAAAAACAAAAAACCTGTTCTTTGCTTATTTTGTTTATGTTGTATCCTGACCTCAGCCTTAGGTTGTGATAGACCAACCCCTCGTGCAGAGCCTTCTGGCCCCTCTTGTGAAAACGGAACGTCACAAATGCACTGTGCTTTGCTTTCTCCTCTGCCCTGAGTACTCGGGTTCCAGACTACAGGAGGTTTTGGTCTTTTCCGGCCAGGATAGTTAGAAAAGGGAGCTGGAAGAGGAAAGTAAAGGCAGAGGAGGACCAGAAACTGGGGTCCAGACAGATTTGGTTTCGGCTGTGTTTTTCTTTTTGGTGGGGTGGGGAGGGGAAGGAGAAATGTGGTGAAGAGCTAGCGCATTCTGCGGCAGGACTCTCCCGCACCAAGGTCAGTAGGAAGAGGCCTGAGAAGCACCTGTGAGGTCAGGAAAACAGAAAATGAAGAGGATCCAGAGCATCTTTTACCTCAAGAGTCTATCCCGTTGCCATCCCAATGAGACCCTTGTCACTGCTTCACAAAAGGAACTGCACGCTGGAGGGAGGAAAGCCACTTAACTACAAGGCAAGATAAACATGTCCCTGCAGATCACCAAACCTGCAGGAGAGGAGATGCTGGTATGTTTACTCCTAGCGAGGGAGACTGAAATGTAAAGTAAACAGTGTCCATATTGCTCATTCATACTCTTAGTACCCCTTCTTTCCTCTTTTCTATCAGGGGAGAAAAATACTGTTGAAAAACCGGAACCAGCAGCCTCTCTCCTAACTGCATTCTTCACTTCCAATAACCACCACCCCCCCCGCCACACACACAAACACACACACACACACACACACACACACACACGATCTTCAGTTCCTGGAGCACTGCCTCTGAAGGCAGCTTTTCAGGAACACACACTGCAGTCAGGGAGACTCGACTGTATTGTAGTGAAGTATCGGGATTTAAGCAGAGTGAGACATACCAATGAGAAACACAAACCTGGCCAGTTTGGGAAAGCCGACTGTGACTAGACGTGTAGGGAGACAGTGAAGGTTTTTTCAGGAAGAGAGAAGCTTGAAGGAAGCAGTGTTTTCAAGGGATTAAGAAACCAGTGCAATAACAAAGACACAAAGAATTATCAACCTATATACTCAGCTGCAAGAAATTGAGTTCTCCAGGAGCCGACCAAGTACGCAGTAGAGTGAATTTACAGTTATACCAAAGGACGCCATGGAGAGTAACTGTATAAAAGAAAATCTTAAGAGCTGTCAGGGAGAGGAAGGGCAGCTGTACACGGACTCTGAAATGAGAGCCTGGGACTCTGGCCCAGGACCGTGGGACTTGCTGCCGTGAGCCCAACAAGTCCTCCTCCACGACACAGGGACAGTGCCGGTGCTATCTTCACAGTAGGCTGCCGGGACAGAGAGAGTAGACACGGGGTGTGTGGTCCCCAAACACAGTGGGGGACTGGAGAGGGACAGCAGACTTCCTAGAACTAAAGGCTAAAGAGAGCAGCTCCAACATTGCACGGTAAAATGACTTTCATACGTGAATTCTATACTCAAGCTACTAACTGAGAGGATAAAACACATTTTATAAAGCTATGCCAGAGCTCAAAAGATACAATTTCTACCAAAAAAGTGAGTTAGGAAACAAACAAACAAAAAAAAAAAAAAATGAGAAAACGAGAAAAACAATCCACAAAACCGTAGCCCCGAGCCCTCCCAAGCTGCCACATCCCTTTATGACTCCTTACATTTGCACAAATTTTCCTTCTGCCTGGAATTCCTTTCTGGACTGCTCTCTGCCCCCTCACCCAGGGAAACCCTGCCTGGCGATAGGAAGAGCCCACGGTGGCCTCTGAGATCCTTCTGGGGTTCCCCAGCAGGTCAGCTGCTCCTTCTGTTTCCACAACATGTCAATGACCTACTCCAGGGCCTTCACAATGTGACCCGCTGCCAGCCCTGCTGTCAATGAAGGTTTCCCAGGACCCAGACATGCCCATGTGTCTGCGTGCCCCCCCCCCCCGGCAGCTTCCACGTTGAGTGTTCAGACTGCACAGCTTCCACAGACACTTGCAGGACCGGCAGAGTCTGAAATACTCGCGTACTACCCGGCCCCTTCCAGAAAGCCTGCTGACCCCCACACCAGGGCAGCACTTCCCGATTCTGTCATTCCTCCAGCAGCAGGTAAGAGGATGCTGCCTGCTCTGGGTTCACCGTGAGCCCTGTGACCCAGTGCAGTGCCTGGCACTGGGCAGACCTGCTCCAAAGTGGGCTGCTGGCTGAGCCAAGCACAGCCCAGGCTGGAACCCAAGGCAGAGCTGTGGTTCCCAAACCGGGCCCAGAGGTGCCTGCGAGGCACAGAGGCCAGTGAACTAGGGTATCTCGATGTACTTTTAAGCTGTCAAAAGAAAACAGCAATATCACTGTCCGTCACTGTCAGAACCTTCAGCTCAAGGTAGTTAAGTTTCAACACCAGGCCATACTTCCCTCTCTCAATGATCTTGTATTTTGCAAAGACAGGGTCACTGGTTACTACAATAAAACACAGGCACCATCCATTCAAAAATCCATGTAGAAATGGGAACAAGGGTGACAGTGTTCGACCCGTTCCCAAGGTTTGAGAAGCTACGCAGTGCTCCACAGTTCACACATGCAGCTTTTTAAGAAAAATAAAAATCGGATTTTTAAGAAAAATAAAAATGGGATTTATCTTTTTAATTGTTATGCATTATTTTTCCAAACTGCTACTCCAGTGTCAGGTCATAAATACTAGGTTGCTTGGAATTTAGTACCTCCTAAGAACTGTGAGGCGTTTCTCTTGACCGGGGGAGGGGGGCAAAAACAAAGAGACACCGAGAGCCCTGTGAACCCCAAACGTGGGAATCCTACTGTCATCTGAATCCGCAGGCGGGAAAATAATCCTACCACGGACCTTCTGCTGTGTTACAGATCTTTGTGGACTCTGCACAAAGAACGTGTTTCCCCCAAAAGAAGCACAGTTATTTCTTGGTCTGTGACTTTGTTTCTCAGGATTTTAGTTCCTCTCCTTCAGTTCTGGCGATCTTCACCCCAGGGAGACGTCCCCGTTCACTGAAGAGCCCACTCACTATGAACTTGAGCAAGTCAGAACAAATGTGAGTACCTCACTCGGGTGCTCGAATCCTTTGAAGACTCCCCGCTGCTCCAACATCAAGCTCCTGGCCAGCCTCAAGGACAAACCCCTCCAACAGTCTTCTCCGCTCCACCCTGCAGCAGGCTGACTACCTCCGGCTCCCCACATTCCCCACAGGCCTTAGGGTCTCCCCTCAAACCACTGCCTCTGTGGGATGGGCCCCATGGCCTTCTCCATGTGCTCCAGGATCCGCCCGCAGCTCCGGCACGCCGCGCTGACCAGTGATGTCTCCACGCTCGCCTCTGCCCTCCTTGGGGCTGTCAGCGCACCGGGCCTGCACAAGCCGTCAATGAATGCTAATGATGTCTAGTGACAAAAATGAACTTGCTCTTGCCTCCTCCCACAGGGTGAAACACCCTATTATTATGCCAAAGAAAGGAGCTGAAGGACACCACTCCTGCCCAGAGCGATCTTTAACTTGCTGGCGGAAAAGCCGAAGAGCAGCCAAACTTCAAAAAATGATCTGAACAGCTCTGCTCCCCACTACCTGGTTCCCCACACTCTCACCAACAGCAAGATGATTATTATTATTTCCTTAATCTCTTCCAACTCTTAGGCCATAAATGGCATTTCCTTGACTATGGAGTCAGAAGTACATTTCATAGGTCTATTGGTAATCCTCAATGCTTTATATGTAAGATGCTTATTCTGTCTTTTGCCCATTTTTTCTAATCGGACATTAATCTTTTCTTCACTGCTTGATAAGAAACAAACCCTAACACCATACCATAGCATGCATATGAACTGGTACCAGCATTGCAAATATTTCCAGTTTGTTTCCTTACTTTTCAGTGAGGTTTCTGTTCGACTTTAAGTCAGATTTCCCAATTTCATCCTTTATGGTTTCTGACCATGAACTCTTCTCATGCCAAAGCCGTATAAATGGTCACCTATACAGTTTCCCAGTCTATTTAAGCCTTTTTACATGTGAAAATTTAATCCATATGAAATTAATTTGGATGTAGGACGAGAGTCGGGAACCCAGGCTCCCCCCAGCCCCCAAAGGTCACACTTAGCCTAACACCATCCATTAAATGATCCGTTCCTTCCCCCGCGGACTAGAGATGCCCTGAAGAGAACGCTTCTCCTCGGCTTCCTGGGGGGACTCCCTTATTAGCCCACCGCTCGCTCTTCACTGAACTGCATTACCTATTCTGCGGCTTACATCGTTCACAACCCATGATCTCCGCATCTGTACTTCCAGGACTGGCCTCTTCCCATTTACAGATTAACCCCGTGCCCACTAGGCAACTGTTTGCTTGTCTATACACCCCCAATTCAAAGGAGGTCCTGCAGGAGTGACAGAATCTTTTGATGCTACATATCCACTTAGATAACTCTTGGATCCCTCAAAATCTCCACAGGTATCAAATTACACTCACCTTCCCTTCCCGACCTGCTCTCTTCAGTCCTGCTTCAGGGCCCGAGTCTTCTCCTGGGTCACCCCAGCGAGAGTAACCCTAACTCCTCCTCCTTCCCCAGCCCTTCCACTGACTGGCCAGCTCTCCCTCCTAAAGGCGACCTGTCTCACTCCCTGTCCCTCACGCCTCTCTCCACATCCCCTGGCTCTGGCAGGCCCTCAGCAGCATCTTGGCCCAAGAACCTGAGTGCTGGCTTAACCCACCCCGTGGCCTCCAGCTTCCACAGTGACTCTCCTGACTTTGATTAGCTTCTCCGTCTCTGACCCTCACTGTCCCTTCAAGCTCCAACCAGCAGCTCCGACTACAGGTCCGAAGTCAAAGTCAAACTTCGGCCCCACAGTCTGATCCTCCCCTTCAGCTGTTCTTGGGGCATCTTTGCCTCCTGCCTCTCGCAGACCATTCTGCCCAGATCCTGGCATTCTCGTCGTGTTCCCGCTGCCCTTCGCTCGGTTTTGAGTTCAAGCATTTCTCACCCCACACCAGGTACTATGGACACTACTCTCTCCTTTCCTCCCACCCTCTCTTCCCATTAATTATGAGCTGCTGAAGAGCAGAACTTATCTTTACAACTCTCTTGCATCTAAAGGATTTTTTATATGCACTATATATTCCAGATCTATTTAGTGAATTGAACAAATCCATCCACACAGTGTCTTTGGGGAGGACTGAAAATACTTTGGTGACATCCAATTGTTTCTTTAACATTCTGAAGAGAAAGTTGAACGGTAGGCTTTTGAATACACCTGTCAGCTACAGAAAACTTTATGAATAAAAAAATAAAATTGGGTCAAATTGTTGGAGGCTTTAAAAAAAAAAACTAACATAGAGTTAAATGATCTTTAAAGTCCTTTCTAAACTCTAAAAGGGAAACGCATACTATGTAATAGTTTTGTGTGGTTGAAATGCTGATTTTAGCGAAGTCCTCTGTGATAATACAGAACTTTACAAATATTATTTTTCAGACACCATGTACTGTTAATGCACTATTTACTATAGTCACTATTTTAAGTTATTTAAATGCAATTATCAGATTGAAGCCCCATAACCATCCGATGAGGTCAGTATCATTATTCTCCCCTTCTTTTTAACAAGGAAAATGAGGCACAAAGAGGTTTTTGACACTTGCCTGAGGTCACACAGCTATTCAGGGGCAGAACTTGCATCTGAATCCAGGCCTGATTACCAACTTCACCTCTGCACTGTGACACAAAAATGAAAAACGTGGTGTGGAAAACTCACTGAACCGGAGTCGCAAGTCCTGGGCTTCAGTCCCTAGTCCACCACGGCCCAGGTGGCAGGTATGCGACCTTAAATGACTCTCCTCACCTCTCAAATCACACAATGATGATCCAGGGCCTACCTTCCCTATTTTCCATATGCTAAGAAATGCAGAGCTGTTTTAGTCTTGGGACACCTTGTCACCTTGAACTAGCAGATCTGGAATGCCAGGAGGGACGCTGCTCTCCTCCACGCTGCCCAGCTGACCACTGCTCCTGGGGGGCGAATTCCACCTGCTCTCCCAAGCACTGCCAGTCATCACATCATGTCCAAGGTCAAACAGCCTACGTTCAGGGAACAAAAGAGCAAATGGCTACCACCTTCCTATTCTCCTCCCAACTCTGAAGTACGCTCCTACCTGGTTAGCTCTTTAACTCAGCAGACAAGTGCAAACTCAAACCTACTTGGAGGACCAGCGCGATGCAGTGAGTGAGGCCGGCCACAGGGAACATGGGTCCAGTGCAGTTGAGACCTTCAAGGGTTTCAAAAAGGGACAGGGATGCAGGTTTGGTTTGGTTTGGTTTTGTAATGTGAAATCGCCTTATTTTTAAATGCTGGCAAGTACTTCTTTATGAAACACTATGTGGGCCAAAGAAAACACATCTGTAGGCCAAGTACAGTTCGTAGGGCACCAGTTAACAACCTGTTTTCAAAATGTATTGGCATTAAAAAATTCTTGACTTGCTGTTGAAATAATCTTAAAATATAAACTGTTTCAAGATTTGTATTTCAGTGTACAGATATTGACGAAAATGCGCCTGAATGTTTTCTTAACATTCTTTGGGGCTGGACTCTCAAAGCTCTCCTTTCCCAAAGAATTCAAATGGTCCTTTTCTGTTCTTCAGGGTATTATTTCATTCCAGATCTCCAAGTGCTAAACATCACCTTAGAATGCAAATGCTTCTCAAAAGAAAAAAAAAAAAAAAAAGGAAAAAAAGAATGAAAAGAGAAACTTTAGCTTTTGACCACCATCAGCAGCATCGTCAAAGCTTTTACAAGCCCAGGACTTCATCTTATACTCACTTGAAACTTCTAACAGAGTGGAACAGAGAATGAAAAATGCAACAGAATTGATTTCTGGCCAGACTGTTTGGGAAAGGGATGTTCTGTGGGCCGTACTATCAAGAAAGCAGATTCTACAGACGAGAGCCACGTGCGCTTGACGCTGATCCCAGGTAAGAAATACAGAACATGTCAGAAAAGGGACCCTAGGCCAAAGTACTTCAGCCCCACCGCACCCCCTCACCTGATGAGGATGCCCACCTGGGAAAGCAGGCACCAGAAACAGGAGGTATTTGAAGAGTATCTCTTCTAAATGCCTGAAGGGTCCTTATGAGCAAGAGATACAGGTTGTAGACAAAAGAGTAAAGGGTTTTTTTCACTACCACATGCTCAACCTTACTGGAGGGGGGCTAATTATTGGATGCTGAACAAAGATTAACAGACATGACAGTTCTGCTTTTCTTGACCTTTTCAATAATGAACTGGATGCTGACACAGGAATCACATTAATCAAATCTAAGGATAAAAAAATGGGCAAAACAGCAAATATGTTGCATTTAAAAATGAGGATCCTAATAAACTAATTCAGTCAACTAGTCCAAAAGATAATTTAGCAGTGCTCATTTCAGGGTCCGAAATCAAATGATACAAAGGCTGACGACGGCATCCCGTGCAGAACGTGAAACACAGGCCGGGAGAGACATGATTTAGCAGTAACACATGGGAAAAACAGACGATGGATCAAGTAGAATGGACCAACAATGGCATGTAACTGCTGAAACAGGGACAAGGACAGCTCTTGTGTGTCATTTTACCACAATGCCTAATACCCTGTCCTCCAGTGGCAGCAAATTGGGAGGATTCACTTCCAGTCTGAAAAATCAGCCAGTAGGTAATCCAACAGGAAGGTGTTCTTCATTCCAAACCTAAGCGGTTATTGTCTTTCCTACTGCCCAAATCGTTTAAAGTTCTTGCTTCAACATAAATCTCACTCCACATGGTCTTATCCCATCTCTCCGTGGGTGTGCCTGCTCCCAGCTGTCTTCTCAGCCTCACTGAGGGACAAGTGACCGAACAGGATACATCTCACGTGTACAACCTGCTCATGTGATGATATACACAATGAAATGACAACACGATCAGGTTAACAGACATGTCTACCACCTCACAGTTACCTTTTTGTGTGTGGAAGGGGTAAACGCACTTAAGATCTGGTCCCATAGCAATTTTCAAGCATACATTACGAACTTAACTACAGGCACCATGCTGTCCATGAGACTCCCAGAACTCCCGCATCTTGTAACTCAAAGTTTGTACCCTGTGGCCAACATCTTCCAGACTTCAACTGCTCCCTATTTTATAATACCACCCGCGCTCAGGGACCTCTTGAACACTTAGCAACCTAAGGGTAGGGCACCAGCAGATCTGTGTTCGGGAGCTCTGAGGACATGGGAATGCTTCTGCTGAGTCTAATCAGAAGCTTCAAGAAAGGGCAGGGCAGACTGGGTATGAGAGGAGCTTGCTGTCTTCCCACTGTGTGTGCTGCTGGTGTTAAGAAGGAAAATCCAGACAGACTTGAGGGACTGGGCCTGCTGGGGACCTCTTCCCCTCAGCCTAGGCGACTGCAGGGCTCCTCACTGGCTCTGGATTCCCAAGCCTTCCACGGCACAACCAGGAGTCATCTTTCTGAAATGCTGGTCTCATGTGCCTGAAATTTTCCATCACTCTCCTGACCCACTGGAAAAGGGGCCAACTTTAGCTGAGACACAAGGCTCTCCACTGCTTCATGCCACCTAACCTCCCACTCCCACCTCTGCCCACATTGCCCCTGTGCTTGGGTCCCACCAAATATGCCAGACTGGGCTGTCCTGTGTGTCACCGCACATGATGTGTGCTCTGCCCAGAATCTGTCCTTGCCCATTTAACAAAAAGCAACACACCCTTCCAAACTAAGCTCGCGCTGCCCCACATCCAACGTCCCCCAGTGTCTTTTATTATTGGTCTCCAGAACGGAGACAAATTTCAGTTGCCATTTACCATCTAGATTGTCACTGTTGCCCACCTCATAGTAAAAGATATTTCTTATTGTCTCTCCCAAAAGCACAAAGACAGCAGGCAGATCAGACCCACTCAGCCAGGCACCTGACCTTCACTGCACCTGTAAGCATTTGCGCTTCTGATCCCAGCAATACAGCCCTTGGAATATCTGAGAAGAGCAACCACAGCCCTGACTATGCAGCAGTGAACTGAAAAGTTCCCAAACAGAGACATCTGTACTTTTATCAAAGCTGGCATTTGAGAAAAGGCAAGCGGGCTAAATGCAATGTCTACCCAACAGCCTCCTGTCTGCATGTCAACACAGCCTGGCTGCTCTCTTCTTGCCAATACATACCCAGTCCGTCCCACTGAGAGAGAGAAAGAGCGCTTCTTTCTGGAAAGCGATCGCCCCTCAACCAAAAAAAAAGGAAAGCTACTGCTGGTTCCAGTGGGGGCGGGATGGAGGGAGTAAGGTGGACCATGGAAAGAAAGCAAGAGAGCAGGCAGAAAAAACATGAGATAAGTGACAAATAAAATGTTGGTTCTGCTGGTGCCTCTGACCTGTGACATGACTTAACCTTCCATGCATTTTAGAGGCACGAGGAAAAAAGACTGGTGAAACCATCTTCTTTTATTAGGGCCAGATGAGGGAAAACATGAAATGCAAGGTCACCGCTTGTCATGAAAGTTCTGAGGCTTCCTTCGTGACTGCTGCGGCTACTTTAGGTCAGAATTTGTCAACTGCTGCCAACTTCAGAACTGTCCTCGCATTAGGAAATTCCAAAATTAATGCCATTTGGTGTATTTTAAGCTGCATGTTTTATTGCCCTCATCCTCAGTAAGATCACAGGCTAGAATTTCTCAAATGGGATGCCCATGAATTCCATTCATCCTGAATTTATTAGTAGGAACCCATCTCAATAATTTTATAAAAGATAACATCAAAAAGGCATGTCCTTCACAGAAGAAACACGGTCCCAATTTTAAGACTATCAGCCTAGGATCTTCTCACATGTGTATAATGTAAATCATCAGTAAATCCTCAGTGAAGGAAATAACCTTCTCTGCTCCTCATGTCATTTGTAGAGTAAGCAGGAGGCAATGTTTGTGTTCACTGAAAAGAAACATCACAACAAAGTTTCTTTCAGAACTGCAGGAGAGAAAATAGGCCTGCCTGTCAGTTGTGGCAATACCATTTACTGAGTGTGTGTGAGTGCACCTCCTGGCCGGGCCCTGCCACCATACTGTACACTTTCCATGTCCTGCGAATGAAGGGAAATACCTGTCCTGGCCTCTGCTCTGTAGCTGAGCCTACGCACTGCCTGGGGGGTTGGAAAAAAAAAAAAAAGGCCCCTAACAGTTACTGAATGAGTCAATCACATTTCATTCTAACTCTACAAAAGGAAAGATCTGATCTTGACCTTCAAGAACTTACCATACAAGACTACTAAAGACAGAAACAGAAGGGGGAGGGGGGAAAAAAAGCTTTCAATTCAAAATAAGATTTCTTGGCAATGGAAAGAATTTCGGTTTTAAAGTAAATAAAAATTCAGCAAAATTATTTCCCAGTGACCAAAAGCAATGAAATATTTTGTCAGAATGTCCCAAAATGCTTTTCACAAGAGTCTGAAAGAACCTGTAAAACAAGTTGTTCTGCTTAGAAATTCTGTATTAATAGGAACATAATATTGGCCTTAATCATATCAGATCAGTGAAGTCAAGATAACATTTATCGAACACAACCTGCACATACCTGAGCTGGATAGCATTGTTCCCATTTTACAGACAAGCACAGAGACACAAGACACAACTTACTCAAGTTCACATAACCCATAAATGGGAAACAGCATCTAATCCCATTCTCTTAACTATGTAACATGCTCTAGATAAAGGAAATCAGGAATACTGTAATAAAAATATAATAGTCACCTGCAATTTCAACACACAAAGATAATCTCATCTAACATTTGGTATATAATTTTCCTGGCATTTTACCAAATTGTATACACAGACAGACACACACACACACGCAATTCTCTCGTATTTACCCTCCAAAACAAATAGCCAAAAAACTTAGGTCAATTTACACATGCCATTTTGCAATCTGCTTTTTCAGTTTGCAAATTCTGATTTTCTTTCACATCAGTAAATTACTCCCCTACCTCACTGTTAATAAAGGGTTCTCTGTTACATGTACATACCACAGTATCTGTAGCTAATCTCCCTATTATTGAGCACTTAAACTGTTTCTAATTTACAACTATCATAAACAAAACTATGAAAACCATTTTTGCAAATTAGAGCGGTTTTTCGCTGTGTACTTTGTGGGGAAGTCACCAGAATCTGGAGATGTGTTTTTCCCAAACTTCAGAGAGCACCTCCTTCCCAATTTTGAGACACTCCACCAAGCAGACTTCCCACCAAGAGTCACTGCTGGGGAGAAAGCTACCGATGTGAATACAGTATCTGTAAACACTGTGTAGGTAAGAACCACTGCTACAGATTGGTCTCTGTACGCATACTTATTTCTTTTTCCTTAGTTTAAATTGCTCGTGATGGAAATGCCTGACTAAGGGACACTGCACATTTTTGAGGCTTTCCATGAGTAATACAAAATTGCCCTCCTGGAAAGTTATGACAATTGAAACACCCACCAGCAGCATTTGAAAGTGACAATTCCCCAAACCCACCAGTTGGCTA
This sequence comes from Mustela nivalis, assembly GCF_964662115.1. NCBI lineage: Eukaryota > Metazoa > Chordata > Mammalia > Carnivora > Mustelidae > Mustela > Mustela nivalis. The sequence goes on along the minus strand of NC_139022.1, from coordinate 150,354,061 downwards.
GACTGGTTTTTAAACAATCAAATCCCTATATAGCCTCAAGTTTTAAAAATAGTGAAACTATTAGTAAAACATATCTGGAAAAACGGCAAACAATTCAGACAACAAATGCTGTATTTTAAAATACGTATGTTTTCAAGTAGGAAATATAAGACATTAATGACATCAAATCCCAGCCGACTGAGCTTACGAAATGACAATTTGAAAATTTAGTGAAATCAGGCTCAGTAAGGTACCACGCTCCTAAGTAAAACCCCACATCTTCACTTGCCTATCTGGCTAATAATAGGCTTAATACTGAAGGGTTTAATAGCAATATGCCATATTTTTTAAACAGAAACTCATGAAATTGTACATTCTTTCAAACTTTATAAATACTGTACTATCTTATAGTCAATATGGCAATCTGAAGTTGTTAAAATCCTGTAGATATTCATTTATCAACAAATATCCTAATGCCTACTAAGGGCTGGACAATGTTCTCTATTGAGGACACAGTGATGGAGCCCACAAAGTCCCTGCATTCAATGAGCGGCTATTCCGGCAGGGGGAAGGGGGGTGTTCAGGGAAGAATCAGCAAATCATGGTTACAGTGCCAGTCTGGAACCACTGGATTCTTGGGCAAACTGTAACCTCTCTGGATCTTCATCAGTGAACTAAGACGTTGACCAGATGACCCACGACTTCTGGCTCTCAAATTCCAGACTTTGTTCGGTTTTGTTTGAATGTTTAAGTTCTTATTACTGACAAGAGCTCTGCATTTTAAGCTCTATATAGGACCACAAAATCTGAACATAGATTTCCAAAAAAGATAATTTTACATCTACAGTAAACAGTAAAACTCTGGTGGACCCAGGTGTCTTCAAAAAATCAACACAGGACGGGTTCCAATTAGATGAAGATATAAGCTCCCAACTTTAATGGTTTCTTTGAAGAGGTTTCTGAAACGCCCCTGCCTCCTTCCCTTCTGTAGGGCACTATAAATACTGAGAGAATGAGATGTGAAACAGGACCTCACTGGTACCGCAGAAGCCTCCTAGCTTGCGGCCAGGGATGGCTGGCACCGCTTTCGGGAGGCACCCTGGTGCCCTCACGGGCTGCAGCACTGGTGGACCCTCATTCCTTTGCAGTTTACACCCACCCTCAACTCAGTGGACACACAGCATTCTGTCTGCAGAACGTCTACAGCTCATAGCCCCATTAGCATTTCTAATATTAGAAATGGGAAGCACTTCTTCTGCCACCACTTGTTATTTTCCACCAGATGTTCCTGCCACCACCATTTCAAAGTGTCCTCAGATCCAGAGTCTCCCTGCGGGCTGCTTCGCACAGCAGTCAGAGGAAATGCACATCAAGGGGCCTCAGCCTCCAAATCCCCCCTTTAGGGAAGTGCCACAGGCACACTTTCAGGAAGTGATATCGCCTCCTTGTGGTTTGTCCAGATACTGCCACTTAATAATCCAGAGAGAATCTCAATGACAGGCACAGAGGATGATTCCAAGATTCTTCTGCACCTGGCCTAGAAACCAGGAGAACGGTTGTAAAAGCCAAGATTTTTCTCACCTCAATGCAAAATTCCATGAAAAATACACCCACCATAGATTTTTTCTCAACTTTCAACATAAAACAGTATCTGATAAACACCTCTGCTCAAGTGAGGGACATGAGCAGCAACGACTGGTGAGAGGGTTTATGTGCTGTAATGTTAGATAATGTAAGACAAATCTGAATTCCTGCATCTCTATCGTATACAGAGGAAACAGAAGGAAAGTAGTAGAAGTACTTTAACTCAACCATCTAAGCCACTAAGTCACCACAACCAGTTACATATAAAACAGATGTGTACATGCTTCGGCTACATGAAGAGCTTTTACTGCAGGGACAGTGACAAAGGACAAAGCTGACTCTCCTTAAGCCTTAGAGGAGTTGTGGAAGCCATCCTTTACATAGTGTTTGCGCAGAGCTTATGAGAAAAAACTGGAAAGATAAACCTAGACACAACTTATTGGTTCTGGCATCAACCAATCAGAACAGCAAATTAAACAACTCAGAACCCTCATTCCACAAGATGACAAAACTCCTAATGGCAGACAGAAGCCAAAAAGTCACGGTCAAGAGAAAGATAACAGATTCTTATTAGACATGTATAACAATTATTTGGCTCAAAACTCATTTCCCACGCTTTCAATTAATATAAAGGAATATGTATTTAGAATGACAAACAGATTAGAAGTTGGGAAGAGGAAATACCACGGTTCCTGATAGTCCCTAAAATAGAACATGAACACATTCTTCCTGTGAGAATAAAGTACCTGCATAGAGTACATATATGTTATTTGCTCATTAGCCTGACATCTGCCCAAAGGAATTAATGTATTCAGTATACAAAAAAGGGGGGGCATCTTTGAAAATTTTATACTAAAGCAGCTAGAAAATCTACTGAAATCAAGATGAAACTTCTGACTACATCACTCAGAAATCACTATAATGTCCTGGAAAATTAGGTAGGTTTTTAAGGCTTCATGCTTTAATTTCATGGAAAAGCAGTCAAATGCAACCAGTGTTTAAAAAAAACAAAAACAAAAACAAAAACCTAACTTTGAGAGCCAAAATGGAAAGCTCAAATGAAACTCCTGAATCTAAGCAGTTTGACCAAACCTAAGCTATTCCTGGTGGTGAGGAAGAATGGGGAGCAATCAAACCCCGCCCATTCTCCTGGAGCTTCCGGCAGGTGGAGGACCACCACCATCCAGGGCCCATTCCATGTCAGCAAACATTCCTTCACACACACGTGAACACCCAGTGCACCAAATGCAGTGCCTGCTGGCTCCGGCCTGCCCCCATTCCCTTTCCATCATAAACCCCAGCCACAGAGACAGCCCCAGTACCTCCCAAGAGAGGGGCTCAGACCGCCCCCTGCAGGGCCTTTGCACTTACTGTTCCTTCTGCCTGAGCCACTCTTCCTTCAGACCTCTAAACACAGATGTCTTCCCTCATTCAACTCTGTTCAAATCTCTCCACCTAAGAGCTAGAGTGTTCCAGGGCGGCTCAATCTAAAATAACGGCCCCCATTCTGCCCCTCTTCACTAGAGCAACTCTTACTACTCTCCCAGTACATAGCACTATTTGGTATTACCGCCCTTATTGCTTCTCTGCTTTTTCTTCATCTCCCCCAGTAAGATGTGAACTCATTTACAGCGAGTCTGTCTACCCTGTGCACCACGATATCTGCAGTCCCCATCAAGCTGTCTGCAATGTAACAGATGCTCCTATATACTTATTTAATATTTAGGCAATATTAACAGTTTTGTACTACAATGGTAGGTGCCACATAATAAAGGGAAAACACCTTAAATGCTAGAAGAGTTGATCAGTTGGAAAAAGCTAGAGCTTACAGGAGTCTTAAAACACTAAAAAATAATATAATGAACATTTACAGGTCAACACTGGCTAATGCTCAACTTTTATGATGTATTAGGCACAATCTCTAGGATCAGCAGTACAACTTATTTTATTAAGTCAACAACATTAAATAGGAAATATTAGTGATAATCTACAGAAGGCAGGCATTTTAGTGCCTAATGGTAAATAAGCCCTATGGAACCAAAACTGCCTTCATCTTCAATTTAATCAAAGGCACAGTCTTTTCTCCAGGTTTGGAAATATTTACCCTCTTTTAAATTTTTCTTACAGATTCTTCTTTAGAGTTTATGTATGGTTTTGGTGGTTTTTTTTTTTTTTTCCCCCTCAGAACAAAGAGGCAGGGTGTTAAGTCAAGGTGTAAGACTTTAGTTCCTGGCCATCATGGATCAGGCTTGCCCACAAAGACACCAAAGATCCTAATGGATCACTATGAAATTATACAAAAGCAAGACGTGTATACTGGAGAGTAAGGGCATTTGTTTCCTGGAATGTGAGGCAAAGAAGTCAATTACTGCTCCTCTGGGCCTTTGGGAATAATTAAAATCCACTTAAAAACCTTAAAAACGATTGTTTTACAAAAATTTTACAACAAGGTATTAGAAACAATCTACACATATCTCAATAAAATGGAGATTAAATAAATAATGGTTCAACCCTTACTGGAGTACTCTCAGCAGCTCTTACAGAATTAGACAGCTCTTAAGTACTGATAGAGGGACTGCCAAGATTTAGTACTCTAAGGGAAGGGCTTGGAGCTGGTGCAGAACAGCTTATACAATGTGTCCTCGTTTGTGGAAAGACAAATAAAAAGAACACATACAAAATGTTTATACTAGCATAAGCTATATCTGGAAAGATATACACAAGGAACTAGTAACCCTGGTTCCTGGGGAGAACAGGGTGCTATGTTTCAGAGAGGGGAGAGAGATACATAGTTTGTGCTCCAGATCTTTTTATGTCTATTCAATCTCCTACAGTGGGCACAGAGTGCCCATCGCACAAATTAATCCAATAAATTTTAGTATCAGAATAATTTATACTATTGCCAACGTATTATTCAGGAATGATCATCAAAAGTAGAGGCTTTCAAAAATCACAGAAGTTTCACTTGACAGCAAGAGTTCCTGCTCGTTAATTCCCAGAAGAGAATCCAAGTCTCCACTAATTAGAGAGGCTAGCTTGTGATCTCACCTATTACAAAGCAAATAAGCCTCAATTCAATTCTTGGAAGGGAAAGAGCTGCTAAGTTCACCTTGAAAGCATACCTCGTATTTAAATTGAGCTTGTTACTACCTAATGAAGCCTCCAAATTAACACAGTTTCCACCTAATGATAAAATAAAAAGTCAATGTAAAAAACAAGAGTAGAGTCTGGAGTTTCTGAAAACACTATACTACTTATTCCCCTCTTCTGCCAGGCTTAGACAAGGAACCCTCTGATATTAGTGAAAGAGGATTTCACATCTGTGGCAAAATAATAATTTTAAGGGGAGGGGCAAGCATCATTTGCACTGTACAAACGCTTTAATTTTTCATTTGTAAGGGATGGAAATTTGCTTAAAACTCAAGTTAGGATTCATTTGTGGACCCCTGACTAAACGATAGTACTATATCAACATTAATTTTACTCCAAGCAAAACTTTTAAATGAAAGACAAATCTGAAACTGAAAATGAACATGTCAGAAGACAAACCTTAAACTGAAACCCTTCTGCTGAAAAATTTGTTAAAAGAACACATAAAAAGAAATGCAAAAAATTAATTTCTATACAAATGCTACTCTATAATCGTACACGTTGTATCAATATTTGCCTGCATTAAACACCCTCCACAAAAAGGCACACTAAGATACCCAACTAAGAATAAAAGACCTTATATATATACTTCGGTAGCGGAAGATGGGGACCAGAATCACATTATTCAAGCCCAGACGTAAATGCACAACCACTAGAAATGCAGTTTTCTGTCGGGGTAAGGATTCAAGATTCCAGCTCCCCACTTTCAGACAATGTTATCAGAAGCCGCATCTTTCATGAAACCCAACTTTGATCACTAACGCTTTAACTCTGCGTTTTTTGAGTCTAGTGCCTTCGGATATAAACACACAAAAATACAGGTAGGTCAAATACAGTATAAATAAGGGAAGAAGGGAGGAAGAAGTGGTTTCATGAAGAGCTGAAGTACGGGGTCACGAAATCAATCGGTTGATTCCATCTCCAAAGTTAAATAAATATTAAAGCTCCCTCCCATCCCCCAGGTAGCCTATGGTCTCAGAACTTACTGCCCTATGTGGGGCAGAAGTTCGCGACCGCGGAGTAGGCGCCCTCCGGGACGCGAGGTGGCCCAAGGGCGCGCGGAGAGCGGTGCGACCCGGAGCGCTCCCCCTCCCCCCGTCCCTCCTCGCGGACGCCCCCAGACCAGAGCCGACCGCAGCGCTGCCCTCCACCCCGCCCGAGCCGACAGGCGCTCGCGGCGACGCGCCCACGGGACCGGGCTCCGGGCTCCCTGGCTCCCGCTCCCCACGCCCCGCGCCGCGCCCACCCGCCTCCGGCACTCACGGGCCGCTGCCGCGCCGCTATCTCGCCATCCCCCACCGTCCGCTCGGCCGCGTCGGCCGCCGCCCGGGGGCTGCCCGGAGTCCGCAGTCGCCCGGGGACTGGAGGCGAGGAGGAGGGGGGCCGGGCACAACCCGCCGCCGCCGCCGCCGCCGCCGCCTCGCCTCCCCTGCCCCAGCGCCGGGCTGCTCCAGGCGGCCACGGGCTTGGGGCCGCCCGCTGCCTTCCGCGAGCCCGGGGAATCGCCGCCGCCGCCAGAGCCTGCTGGAGGCAACGCTAACGGCCACGGCCACGGCCAAGACGCTTCAGCCGGGACTGCGGCGCGCGGGGGCGGTGCCTGCACGCCGCTCGGCGGGGGGCGCTGCTGTCCCGGCCCCGCCCCCAGAACCGCCCCGCCCCGCCGCCCGCGCCCCGCGCGCCCCCGCCGGAAGCCGCCCGCGCGCCCCCGCCGCCACAACCCCCCTATACTCTCCCGCGCCCGGCCGCGCGCGTCCGGCGCTCGCCTGCGGGGCCGCCCCTGGGAGATGGAGGAGTGCGGCGGCGCGCGGAGCCAGAGCGCCAAGGGTGACGCTTCCGCGGAGAGTCCTGGCGGGAGGGAGGCCGATCTCGGAAGGTCGTGGAGGAGCAGGAGAGAGCGAAGCGGACGGGGCCGGTGTAAAGCCTTACGGAAGGCCGGCCGGCCGAGCGCGCGGCGGCCCTGCGGGGAAGGAGAGTGGCCCCCCAAATGCTGTCAGTGCCCATTGCCCAACATTACCTAGAGGATTGGAAAGTGTGGGGCCGTGTTTTCGCCTTCCCTGTAAAAACCCATGAAAACCAGCTTCTGCGCCTCCTCGGGGGTGGCGGTTGGGGGGGGGGGGCGATCGCTTAGCTTTTTTGAGTTACCTAAAATGCGCCCAGCGCTGGGGCCCTGCCGCTCAAGCCACCTTCCTTCTCGGTGGTGCAGGGCTCCCTCCGTCCTGGAGGGCCCGCGGGGGTATTCTGATAATATCCTGGAGCCATCTAGTCTTGCCTCCAAGGCGTGGTGGGCTTATTTGTACAGGGAAGAAACGGATCCCTTAATGGGGTGAGATTTTTTCCTCCATGCATTGTTCCCATTTCCGTAGTTTCACTTGGCCTGGATTTTCTTCCAGAGTAATGCACCAAATGAAATTAGCTGGAGAACGCTTGATGGCGCAGAATCATGGTTTGAAGATGTTTACACTCAATGCCGGACGCGTTTGATGGTGTTCTCTTCGGCACAGTTAATTTTGCAAAGTTCAGAAATGTGCCAGATAGAGCCCTTGGCACGCAGAGTCACAGGGCTCTGCAGACACACCTTCGATAGGAAACCAGCTTGTTTGTTTTCATTTGTAATTTATTTGCTACACCAGCACCAAGGCCGGTGTGTTTTCTAGAGAACTTTGGGTGAAATTCTCACAGTTTTTAAATTGGCAAAATGA